>NW_026267180.1:1037426-1046229 GCF_000697945.3 Frankliniella occidentalis
ATTAGCTATAAAAATTAATTAAAACAAGAAAACAAAAAAGACACTTTAGAATGATTCTCGTTAAACTCTTTACTGATAGCCTGGCTGTACTGAAGGTTGCTGTTGCGGAGGCTGTTGCGGGGCATTGTAATTATTGTACATATTGGCCATATTCTTGCTGTATGGGTTGGACCCAGGGTGTTGAGACTGAAGCGGGCCACTTGGTGGAGCACCCATGTGGGGTAAAGAAGGATAATGTTGCTGTTGTTGTTGCTGTTGTTGCTGTTGCTGCTGCTGCTGTAGTTGTTGCTGCTGCTGGTTGTAGTCGCCACCAATTGGCATCTGACCAGTCATCTGCCCTTGCAGCTGACCAGGATGGGGTCCTGCCAGAGGGTTTGGGCCTTGTCCTGGCATTCCTGGAAGCTGATGGCGGGATGTGTGAGTAGGCGAGCTATGCTGGACTCCAGCAGGTCCTCCCATTTGACCATATGGAGACTGAAGGGGCACGCTTGCTGCTGTTGAACTCGGTGGATATGTTGGGATACGACCAACAGCCTGTTTGGGTGGTTGTACACTTGGTACACTTGCCGGACCATTCTGCTGAGGGAGTGGAGGCATGCCGTAGCCCTGGGGGGGAGCTTGATATTGAGAGTACTGGGGGTAAGGCCGAGCTTGCTGAGTCTGAGAAGGGTCCACTGTAGCTGGCTGGGATTGGGGCTGAGGCTGTGCCATGCTTGTTGGGGGCTGATACCCAACAAACTGGTTTCCAGAGGCACTTTGAGCCGTGTGGGATGGTAGCATTGGGTTTGCTGGTGGCTGAGGTGTTAATGACACAGGAGTTGCACTGTGAGGTGTGGATGATGCAGATGCTGTTTGGTGGAGTGGAATTTCTGGAGTACTATGACGACTCTGGATAGGATCAGCTTGGCTACTTACATCCGGATTTGAAATGTCACCAGGCTTTGCTGGTTTCCCAAGTGGATCAAACTCTTTTGGATTCACTGACACAGTCCCATTTGCAATAGGCTGAGTTGATAAGGAAACTTGTTCCGATTGAGGAGGCTTTTCTGACTTTGTAGGCACACTAGAAATTGAGGCACTGCCAAGTGAATCTAACAAGCGGTTCACTTGGTCACGAATTTGTTGCAACTCTCTTCGCACCTCGTTTACTTCGGTTGCTCGCAATTGCAATTGACCATTGTTCTTCTGATCACCAACAAGCAGCTGAAGTTTCAGAATACGACTGTACTGAACTGCAAATGCCAGATCAGAGCTATCAAATATAGTAATAAGGTCACCATCCTCATCCTTGTATTTGATAGTAATATCATCAGAGCTGTTCAGCTTTCCGCGGAAAACTCTTTGCATCATTAAGACCAGCTCATCGTAGGTTATGGCTTCATTGTGAATCGGTATCCGGCGAACGTCATCACCCAATTGAACTTTAATTATCAATTTTCCCGACAAATCAAGATGCGGATATTCCGTCTCACTCTTCACCGATGCGCTACTCATCTTCTCCGATGGGGTGTTGTCCAAGACGAAGACTGGACGACAGAAAAACCGTCAAAAATCTAACCAAAACAGCCTAGCGGCCGAAGTCCAATTTGCTGACTGGTCTGCAACCGACGTGGAACTTTGCTTTATAGAGGGCGTAGGGCGTAATGGGAAGAGAAGGGGGGAGGGGGAGGGGGTCCACCCGCACTGCCGGCAGGAACGCAGGACAGCAGCGCCGGTCCATCGCAGCATCCAGCAAAAAGCTGTGGGTGGCCCATATCATCCATTCATGGATATCTTATCTGTTATCTGAGAGCAAGGCAAAAAAGTACAAGGGTGTTTTCAGCGGTAAAAGTAGCGCAGATTCCCAAGGGCAGAGTTCGCCCCACGGTTGTTCTCTGGCTGCGAACGCATTTGAATCGAGGGCGGGCAGCGGCGGTCGTTGACAGCACTATATGCGCACATCTCTCTCCAGCCAGGAGGTCGCGAAGCGTGGGCGGTGAACATGGCGGCTTCCTAAGAACATTACACAAATTGTTTATACATCCGAAAGTCGAGAATTGGTGTCTTCTCTTTCTCGCAATTTGGTATTCGTCAAATAAGTAAACAATGTAAGTTCCTAAGAGAAGCAAATAGTGAACATTTGTGTTGTGTTATGCTTGTATTTAATTGTGGAAAAATCACACTAACCTACTCTGTAACTCTTCTGCTAATGTACCTGCTAGTTCTCTTATTACCAAGGGAATTTTTCTGATGCCTCAATATTTTTCACTGTTTTGGTAGTTCCTCACTCACTTCTGCTTACAATGTTTTGTGTAAACTTAAGCAACACTAGCACTTTAAATGAGATACAACCTCATTGGTTTTGTAACTACTGCTGTTGCTACCTGTCAAAGTTTTCAAAAGAAAACTATATTCTGTTTCAGGAGAACCCTTGCATTTTTGACTATATTAGTAGTGTGTATGAACGTGGCCTTAGGTGGTGAAGACTTTTATCAGCTTTTAGGAATTGCTAGAGATGCAAATAATAGAGAAATTAGGAAAGCTTTCAAGAAGCTTGCAGTAACTCTTCACCCAGACAAAAACCAGGTTTGCTATTTACTTCTAATTTTTTTCCCCTTGCAGGCAAGTACTTCTGTCATAGTATTCTTCTTTTGAATTTTTTAATTTGTCAGGATGATGAAAACGCCCATGAAAAATTTATAAAGTTGACTCGGGCATATGAAGTTCTGAAAGATGAAGACCTTAGAAAGAAGTATGATCTTCATGGTGAAGATGGTTTGCCCGGGTCCAATAAGAAACAACAACCTCAATACCACAGTTACACATATTATCGTGATAATTTTGGAATATATGATGACGACCAAGAAATTATTACCTTGACCAAGGCTGATTTCCGTAAGCTGTTGCTCTTCTTTGATAAATTTCACCTCAAGGGTCATATTTTTACATCCTATTTTCTGTTTTGTTTTCCAGAGCAAAGTGTTTTGAACTCCAACAGTTTGTGGTTTATTAATTTTTATTCTCCTATGTGCTCACATTGTCACGATTTGGCTCCTGTTTGGAGAGCTCTCGCGAAAGAAATGGAGGGTGTTCTAAGATTTGGTGCTGTCAACTGTGAGGATGAGTGGCAACTGTGTCGTCATTTAAATATAAGATCCTACCCATCTTTGTATATTTATCCAAGTGTAGGTTTTTTAAAATTTCTAGAGTAACCAAAATGTGTTAAAATTTGTTTGCAAGAGATCTTATTCACAAATTGCTTATTTATTTCAGCGGTGGAAATATAGTGATGAACGTTCTCTACCTGAGCTCCGCAAATTTGTCCTAAGTAAACTAAAAACTAATTTAATTCACATTCGAAGCAATCAGTGGATTAATCTTTTAAAGTCTGATATAAACAAAGGGCTGTCATGGGTTCTGTTCCTGTGTGGAGGACAGCAGTTTGAAGACTGCCCCTCCTCTGAAACCAGGCTGAAAGTTGGCTCCATATTGGTATGAAGTGCTTTGGTGTGAGTGCTGTACTTAAAATTCCACTCTTTATCAAATTTTTGATTCACTTTGTTGCAGGAAGGGCTTGCTGGGCAAGGGTCAATTGATTGTGATGCAGATGTTGAGTGGTGTAGAGAAATGAGCCCCTCTGGAGCAAATATTGTGTTCTGGAAAAGAGAAGGTGGAATGGACTCGATTGAAGGGCGTTATTATGATATAAGCAGCCATGATGCTCAGGAAGTAACTACCTATATTTTTGATCTCTTGCCTAACCCTGCAGATCTTGACGAAGAAGCTTTTCAGGTAAACTTTTGCTGAAGTCTGTAGATGTAAAAGAATAAAACCCAACCGTTATCTCTCTTGAAAAAAAAATCTCTTCTCTCTAATTTCTATTTTTAGGAGATACATGCCCAACTGTCTTTAGATTCATCATCATCATGGCTAGTTTACTTCTACATTGGATCACCTGACGAACAAACTAAAGAACTGAAAAAACTACCATCACTTTTACCAACCTTAAGAATAGGTTTGTGATCAATTGATCTGACATTAAGGAGATTTGTTTGCAACAGTATCTCATGTTATCTGTGTTTGAGTAGGTCGTGTACATTGTGGGCGCCACTCTACTCTCTGCACGAAGTGGCATGTTCATCGGTACCCAATGTTTGCTGTGTTAAAGCCTGGAGGGAAGTTTGAGGTGTACCATGGTAGAGAGAGTGCTCATGATGTGGCTAATTTTGCTAAGGATAGTAGTTCTGCTCCGAACTTGCACACATTATCATCTGAGGATTTTCCTGATGTGCTGCATAAGTCTGATGGTATGCAAAGCCACCTCAAAGTGCTACAAAATATCACTCCAATGTAATTACTGAATCAGCTTTGTGTTTGTGGGATCAACAATCGAAAACTTTTACAGGATCGAAAAGTCCCTGGTTTGTTGACTTTTATGCACCATGGTGTCCACCCTGTATGCAACTACTACCTGAGCTACGTAAAGCTAGCAGAGAGTTTGAGGACTCTGTTAATTTTGGCACTGTGGACTGTACCATTCATTCAAGCCTTTGCCAGCGCTACAACATTCATGCCTATCCCACTACAATGTTCTTCAACCACAGTGAGTCGGAGCCATTCAGAGGATCTCATACTGCCCATGAAATAACAGAGTTTATTCAAGAAATGTTAAATCCTACTGGTATGTATTTCACCCGTATTGAAATTTCCTTTAGCATGTTGTGGAAACCTATGTTTAATTATAAACTCTTTGGGTCTAGCTATTAAACTGTCAGAAAAAGACTTTTATGAAAAAGTTGGAAACAAAAGCACTGAAGAGCTGTGGCTTATTGACTTTTATGCCCCATGGTGTGGAGCATGTCAGGAATTAGCTCACCAATGGAGAAAACTGGCAAAGGTATGTTGGTGTTGAGAATTCATGATCAATTTATTTTTCCTTTAATAATTGATTTACACCTACAGTAATGTTGAACTTGTGATATTTTACAGATGGTTACAGAAGTCCCAAATGTAAATATTGGTCAGGTGGACTGTACTGTTGAGAGACTCTTGTGTCAACATCAAGGCATTCGTTCATATCCAACTATTCGGCTTTACCCCTTCAATAGTTTTGGCCTTAACACTGTGGCGTAAGTATTAACCTATTGTTGCAGGCATTCCCACAGAGCCCATTGTTGATTTTCCACTCTCCTATTTTTGTCTGTTGATTTAGGGTGTCCCCACTACACTGAATCCCCCCTCCTCCTCCCCCATTTAAAATGGGAAGCTTTGTCTCTTCTAAATCTCAAGGTGTGGTAAATATGTGCTCAAAATTTAACAGAATTAAACTTGTCCACAGCATTTACAGTGATTATAATAGGGATGCTTGGTCCATTCGCTTATGGCTTTTCACATTTTTACCCACTTCAGTAGTGGAGCTGACACAAGATACATTTGAAAATCGAGTTCTTCATAGTGAAAAGCCTTGGTTAATTGACTTCTACACTCCATGGTGTGGGCATTGTCAGCATTTTGCCCCCGAATTCCAGATGTTGGCTTTGGTAATAATATAACTTGGTACCTCCATGAATTTCACCTAAGAGTAACAAAAATAACTGATTTCCTACTGGGCCTTTTTTTTTCAGAAACTTGAAGGCAAAGTGAAATGTGGAAAAGTGAACTGTGATGCTCATCCAGAGACATGCCGCAAAGCTTATGTTCGTGCTTACCCAACTGTCACTCTCTATTATCCCAATACAATCTATCCCGATCAAGGAGAAGAGATCAATTCCCAAAGATCAGACCAAATTCTAAGACATGTGAACAAAGTTCTTTTAAGTTTGGGAGCAGAACCCACTCATGACGAACTCTAAAACTTATTAATCTAATCTTAAGCTTAAACAGCAAATATCACAATTTACTTTTGCATCAACAAATATTTTTAAATCATGAAACATCTTGTCAGATGGTACTGTCTGTTTTTCTGTAAAATATTTGCAGCATTTAAAAAAAAAATCTTTTTTAGTCCCCAATGTCATCTGCACCTCAGTTTTGTTGGGCTTCTATTGTTCTCTCTCTTAACATTTTTGTTTTGCATATCATTTTTGTAGTGCCTTTGTAGTTATATTTATTTCTGGAGCATTTTACTGCTCAGTTTTAGTCATTTTTACTTCATAATATTCCTAACAGTGATAACCATGAAAAATGTTGTGTTTTAATAATGTAAAATGTTCAAAATGTTTTGAAACATACATTTCCCACTTTTTTGTTGACTTTTAAGATCTTAGGTGTAATTTAAAATGTGATCATTCTAGAATTATAATTGATGTGTGTTTATTTTTTTATTGAGTGTTCACTGCTCTTTGTGATCTTTGTATGACAGTGTGTATATGTTCTTGTGTATTGATCTACCTACTTGTGGATTTATGTGCCCACTATTTGTGCAAATCATGCAACTACTCATTGTGTCATTTTAAAGTAATATGTTCTATGATTTTCATTTATACATATACATTCATTGCCATTGTTAATTAATGTTAGTACTTACAGTAGCTTAACATACTCAAATTCCGAATAACCAGGTGATAAGGGAGGTAATAAAAGAGGGGCAGTAAAGTAACTATATATAATACAAAAATGTCTAAACAACTAGGCTCTTGGTTAAAACAGAAATGGTCCAAACCGTTTTCATTGCCAATTTTTTTTGTTTTTTGTTTTTTGGTGACATGAGGGAGGAGAGGTGTATTGTCTCATGGAAGCAGTTTATGAATGTGCACCAAAATATTCATGTTATGTGAAAATCAATGTAAAATAGTTCAAGCTTGTTTTGAGCATTGTCACAATTCAGGTGGACTTGGACGAGGGTGGAAGTAAGTGCTAACAGTGGAGTTTTTCTGAGTAATAGGCTACTTTTATTTTGCCAAATCAGGCTCCTACCCACAATTTAAGTGTCCCTGTTTTTTTTTTAATGAACAATGATCTGGAAATCAATAAATATTCCACATTCTGGATGTTACAGTTATTATTATTTTTTACCATGAGGCCCAGATTCTATGCTAATTCAACCCAAAGAGGATTCTGATGTAGGCAGGCGTAGGGCTGGAAAAAGCTGTTCACCCACCATCGGCATTGGTGTTGAACGTTGTCCACGCCAACTCGACATCAGTTCTAGGATTAGTAGCTATGGGAAATTTCTAATTTATTATAATGGTGTTGGAAATGCTGATTTGGAGGTGGGGAACCGAAACCTCACACCAGCTGAGATTGCGACAAAATTACTTCGGGGCCATGCGTGTGACCAGTAGGAACATTAAAAATCCCAGCGGGTCACTTTTCACCTATCGTGTGGGCGTCTGTCAGGCTAGCGAGGCGTGCACTGTAGTTCACTGTGACGCTCGAAATTCCGAGGGGGTGTGGTTTGCCTTAGCCGGCCGGTCCCACCCCTTGTCGAGGGGTTGCGGCCGCGGTCCTTCTTTGAATTTCGAACCGGTCACCTTTGCCGCCTGAGCGCGTGCGCCAATCAGCGCCTCCCAGCCGCCGGCCTGATCAGCTGAGCGGCTGGAGCCGGCCGCAGCGAGGAGAGTGGTGGCGTGGTGGCCGTTAGCCGATGTTTGTGTTAGATTTAGGACGGTTCTCTACAAACCCAAGTGTCCTATGTGCCAACTGAGTGTTAAAGGACCCGGCAACCTTGGTAAGCGAGAACGGCAATCTTTGTGTCTAAATCCTGAGCCTGAGACGTGAGACTCTGTGTTGATGCGTGTTGTTGTCCACTTTCAGGGTTTTAGGTTTCGGTTTTCGACCATACCTCTGGTGCGCTACGGTCCATCTAGCGAAAGAGTGCGCCGAGGCCTTATATACCCGCCCATAAGAGCCCATGCTATTCAGACGCACTCTTTCGCTAGACCGAGTATATGTGCACTTTGTGTGGGCGTTGTGCCGTTAGCCGGCGATCCACACGCAGCCGCCACCATGTGACGTCACCACCGTCCGCCCCGCCGGGGCCCCTTGTCACCTCCCTCGTCTGCAATGCTGCCGTTGACTTAGTAAGTCAGTCTTGTTGTCGACCGATGTGTCTTTTAGCGTTTTCGTGTCGGTTGGTCTGGCGAGGCCCTTGTGCGCTGTGGTTCGCGGTGTGCCCGGCTAACCCCTGCTACCCGCCTCTGCGGCCGGTGGCGTTGTTTATGCACATTTTGGTGCCTTCGTAACGACATTTAATCCGGACGGATGAGTTGCCTACCTCCACGGGGTCTTATGGCCGTTGGTTTGCCTACCTGCTAGGCGCGGCTAGTCTCACATTCCGGACCCGTTCTGCCGATTTGGATTCGGCTTCCCTTTGAAGCCGCTTAGCTTTCGTGGTCCGACAGTGTGATTTTGGGTACGTCCCATTCAGTTCTTTGAACTTTGTGTTTATGACCTGTGTGTCTTATGAATGAGTTGTTATCTTCATTGTCTCCTGACCAGCTTTACGTTTTCTTGCCTCAGTGTAACTAACTACTTGATTAACATACCGAATAAAATTGCTGTTTACTTGCTCTGTACACAGCGATGTAATTCTGTGGGGTTAATTCCCCTGGCGCCCTATCTAAAAATAATGCAAAAATACTCACGCCACTCTACAATTTGGGGCTGAACCTAGTCGGCAGTACAGCTTTGAGCTGCAGCACAATGTACACGTTACATCACCTGGGGCAGATAAACTGCCTGGGCGGTGAAAGCGGTGACATTCCACGTGGCTACTGCTACTGCTCTGCATCCCCTTGGTGAAGGTACTGAACACCTCCTCGAGGGTGATGGTCGCCCCCGGCCCCCGGCTCGCCTCGCCGGCAGCCCGGCCCCTGTCTTGCCC
>NW_026267180.1:1046279-1047630 GCF_000697945.3 Frankliniella occidentalis
CCCGCCCCAACGCCCAGCTGATTTAGTGCCCCGTGCTGTCGGCCAGATTTGTTGCCGCGTTTGCCCCCGAAAGCCAAAGCTGAGCTGGCGAATTTTTATTGTTTTGATCCTGCTCGCGGTGCCTCCCCGGCGGGGGCACACGCAAAAAAACAAAAATCATTGTACCAACGACGAGAGTTGCACCTCCAACAACATTTTGTTCCTGGAACGGCTTGAGGAACAAAGGATGCTATTCCAACGACCATGATATGCTGGCTTAACGACATGGTCGGTAGCACAACCACCGGCTGTCATAGGGTTAGCAGCATCGTGACTTTGGACCAACAACTCGGCCACAAGAACACGGCGGTCGTTAGAACACTGTTTCTTTTTTTTTCAGTGCATTGCACGCCACCGAAGCGTTCTCGTGAGGGAGGTTGTCCAGTTAAGACGGATCCGTGCGGATCCGTGCGGACGCGCACGGATTGTGCGGAACTTTGCGGACGCACGTTTTAAAACGCATTGGCAGGTCTAAAAATGGTTGCATGTGTGTTCACTAACATATATTTGGAAAGAGGAACATTGTTCTACAAAAATAATGCCACTTTTAAGCCATTTTATTCTCGGGAGGTTTTCCTGTACTTGATAAACATATGGCTAAAAAGTGGCATTATTTTTGTAGAACAATGTTCCTCTTTCCAAATATATGTTAGTGAACACATATGCAACCAGTTTTAGACCCGCCAATGCGTTTTAAAACGTGTTTCCGCAAAGTTCCGCACAATCCGTGTGCGTCCGCGCGGATCCGCACGGATCCGTGTAAACTGGACAACCTCAGGTTCCCCGCAGCGAGGGTCGTACCCAACAGCTGATGTACGTAGAAACACGCCCTGTTAACGCCCTCTGAGGACTGCGTATCCTGCTTAGCTGTAGCCAAGCAAAATTCTGAAAAGCCTGTAAATTCTTTCGTAAGTTTGTAAATAATTTCTTTGCAAGAATTTCATAGAGTGCTGTCTTTTGGATAACTAAACGATTGATTCGGTTTTCGTTCGTTTCCCGCATAGGCGACTTGGAGATCCTGGTGTCCCTTGATCTTGATCCCCTGGAGGCCCAGCCTTCTTAGGAGGCCAGGAGCTGCTTGGAGCCGCGGGGAGGTGCCCCACGCCCCAAAGCAAGCCCTCCCAGCAGCAAGCCACTCCAATTTCTTACTCGGCCATCTGAGGGCTTGGCGGGGCGTGGCAGGGCGTGGCGGAGATGATGTCTGCGCGGCCAGGCGCGCTTCTTTACAGCGCTAATAACAATTAGAAAAGGAGGAGATCCGCGCCACCACCAACCTCTTGGTGAGGATGGAGAGAGAGAGAGAGAGGGAGGG
>NW_026267180.1:1047683-1050763 GCF_000697945.3 Frankliniella occidentalis
GGGGGGGGGAGAGAGAGGGAGAGACGGGGAAGGAGTTGCGTCGGCGTTACGTTGCGTTAACACCATGAAAACTAACGCGGTGCTTACGGTGCTCCCCCCCCTCCCCCCAGCCGCGCTACGCCCCGGCTCGCCCCACTCAGCCCCGCTGTCGGGAAAAGTCAGGTGAAATGCCGCGCCCGACACGCGTGCCATTTGGGCGCGCGAAAACTGAAAGGGGTGCGAATAGGGAGAGAGGAGATGAGATTTGGCCAACCTAGCCCTCTCACTCGAAAGATGAGAACTTACAGTTTTGCTTTGCAGGGCAGGCCGTTATGTCGTTCCGATTGGCCGCGCGCACTCCCTTCCTCCTCCATTCACAGGTTCGACTGATGAATAACTGATGGCGATGAGCGAATCCGCTCAAATACGCGCGCTGTTTCAACCCCAGCCCCCCCATTTCACCCACACTCCCACAGCCATGTCATGAAACGAAATACAAATCAACGCAAATACCTGAATGAAATAGCCCGAGAATCACCTGAAATTCGTTTCTTTTACCAGCGTGGTGTCGGCCCTTAATTCCCCCTTTCTCTTTAATGGTTTTTTTTTGTGCGCACTCAAAAAGTACATATATGAGAGGCTTTTCGGCAATATGCTCTGTTGCCCCGGGGAGGCAGAGCTGGTCGGCGGGCCATGGCCAATCAGAGCGGCCCGGCCGCTGCCGCTGTGGTTGCGTTCGATTATATAAATGGGCTGGTTCTCTGCCCCCCCCCCTTCCACCCCATCGTCCCTGCGCCCTTCTGCACGTTGGGATGTCTAATAAAACAAGCCGGGAAAAATGGGGAAATGCATTTATAATGGGGATATCGGTCCGAATGTAGGGGAAAGACGGGGAAAGAATAGTGGAGTGCCCAGCGGGTGAGGGTCGTAATGACCCTCTGTGTGTGTGTGTGTGTGTGCGTGTGTGTGTGCGTGCGAGAGAGAGAGACAGAGAGACAGACGATAGACAGGCAGACTGCCAAAATGCTTCACACAGGCAGACCTGTACTCGAGCCTGTACTGATTTATTTCTTAGAAAATATTTGCGTGTTCACGCGGCAGGATTACTGACTAGTAATTTGTAACGTATTCTGTATGTTTTTGTCAGTAACTCACTGAAAACAATTGTTAAGTAACTTAAAAAGGAATTATTTCGTAATACTTCTGAAAAAGTTGGCGGAACTTCAACGTTCTTACGCAGCAGGAATACTGATTCGGGGTGGAAAACAAGCTAGGCCCGCTCTTCCGCCAAACCAAGTTGCCAGCTCCGCTTTGCTCCACCGGCAACTCGGTTCGGCAGGGAGCGGGCCTAGCTTGGCCTGCCGGCGGCGTTTGGGACGGGCCTTCGGACCGTCCCTTCTAAATTTTCATGTTGAAATGTAGCTTCTATCGGAAAACGGGCCTTTGGCCCGTTTGAGTGACGGCTCGCTTTGAACCATCTTTCTGCTAGGTACCTTTGCTGTCTACTTCGTAATCAAAACTCAATAACGGAGCATTCTTTTCATGCGCTAAACATCTTCGGCTGTGTGTGCCGCAGTTTGTAGAATACGTGCTAGTTATGCCAAATCCCTTCTAACTTTTTGATGTTAGCTTATGGATCCAATAACACACCTATAACAAGATACTTTATAAGACTAGACCCCGAAGAAGTTAAATATACTTCCAGGCATACTCTGAATGACCCCGAACGTGTCCGAACAACGAAATAAATGTCTGTTTTGTTTTTTTGTGAATGGGACGGTACACATTTTATTAATGATGTGCCAACATAAAATAAGCCCACTCTTCTGCCTAGAAGAAAATTTTGAACCGACGGCATAGTGTACTTCTCAAAGTAAAGTGTAATCCTGAAAAAAATAAAAATATTTCTGTTTTGGCCAGTTTAGAAAGTAAAACTGCCTTTTGTAAGTAAACCGGACGCAATTTTAGCTCAAGAGGCTCTACTTTCACAAGTTACCCCTAAGGAGACCATCAAATGTTTTCTAAAATTAATATATTTATTATTGGGCCACTTTTGTGAGTAAACTCCCTCCAGCGTCTCAACGGTGAGAGATAGAGTCAAACGGCCGAAATTTCAGCCCAAAGGGCTTTAATTTCACGAGTTCACCGCACTTCTTGGACGCACTTCTTTGTTACCCCCTTTCACCCCCTTAGGGGTGGTTGCCAGGATTTGCACCAACCGTTTCGTTGTCCAGAAGTGACAACAATAATACCCTGAAAATTTCAAACCTCTAGCTCACGTCCTTCTTGGGAAACGGACAGACAGACAGACAGACGAACACAGGGGGCTAAAAATCCGTGACAAGGATGAGAGTCCAAAACTCTTTTTGCAAAAAGCTTCTCAGCTTGTCATCAGCATTTCACCAAATTTGTTCGTCCACGCACTCCGTTTGACCTGCGTGCGTCTAGCGCCATGGGCGGGAGCGCGGGCTGCATGCCACAGGTGCCGCCCCCGAGCTCGGGTGCCATGAGGGATGGGGGGCGGCCACGCGAGCAATCAATACGCCATGAGGGAGACAAACGAGGCAAAGTTCACTTCTTTTCGTAGTCATTGCTTTTGCGAGCCTATGTCGCCTCTGCGCGCCCTTCTCTCTCTCTCTCTCTCTCTCTCTCTCTCTCTCTCTCTCTCTCTCTCTCTCTCTCTCTCTCTCTCTGTGTGTTTGTGACAGGGGGGTCGCCCGTGTCTCTTCACTGGAAAGTCAGAAGGGGCTATAGTGGTGTTCTTCTGTCTGCATCGCATAATCTTTATGAAAAAGTCGCCGTTCGCCTCGACTAAGACGTTTTTCAGATTTTTATAATCGCTATTTTCTTATTCCTTTTATTTCTGCACTTCCGTTGGCGACGCGACGGCGGGGCACCAACTTCGTGGCCGGCATCTTAATGGCAAAAATTAAAGTCTCGTGATTTAATATTTTATGGGGCGCTATAACTCATTTCGCCTTCTGGAACAGTTGCATTAGCATATTAGTTTTCTTCTCTCGAGCCGAGTCTCCTCTCGCGATCGTGAAACGATTTCCCGAAGTGCTGTAGCGCTGAGCTGCCAGAGGGGATGTTGAAAGTGG
>NW_026267180.1:1050958-1054329 GCF_000697945.3 Frankliniella occidentalis
GGGGGGAAGAGAGAGAGAGAGAGAGAGAGAGAGAGAGAGAGAGAGAGAGAGAGAGAGAGATGCGATGAATAATGAATGTGGTGTCTCCTCCTACATGTTTTGACGCCCCCTTTCCCCCCTCACGAGGTCACCCCCGCCTCCTCACCCTGTGTAGCAGGACTGTCCATCTCCATACTGCACTACTGCAGTTAACAGGTACCCATAACACAGTGACGGAAAAACTTACGGGAAAAAATCTAAATCAAGAATCTATCTTGAAAGCAGATGATACAAATTAAGGCAAGGTGTTTTCTAGTTTTCTCTTATATTTAGCTGTCATTTGTTTATGGCTGCTTGTTACTTGCAATCTCGTTATTCGGCGTAAGCGGCGTAGAGGAGGAGACAAGGGGCGGGCGGAGGGCAGAGGGCCGGTGCCAGAGTATTGTTGGGAAAGGGACGGGGGCCCTGCCTGGCGCAGTATTGTTAGGTAGGGGCCAATACAACCAGCAACCACTCACTCACTGATTCCCTTAGCGCCAAAAAAATGTTTCCTGGTCTGCGCTTGGTTCTCTGTCCTTACCGAGAGTAAAAGCTAGCTGACACCTTAAAGTTACTTATATATTCTTTATGTTTAGTCAAAAGGTTTTTAAGGCACCATCTGCTCAAAATCCCGCTGACTTCTGACTATTTGTTGGTAATTTCCACCTTCGTTACGGAACGGAGCGGAGCACGGGGTGCTCAGCGCGGTTTATGGCCTCTCTCTCCGTGGGCAAGTCCCGAAGCTTTCCGTGCACTTGACAGTGTACAGCTCACCTCCACCTCGGCGCGGGCGGAACACGTCCGGATCGTCTTCATACAGCCCTGGTGGCAGGCAGCCCCCCCCCCCCCCAACCTCATTGCCTATGGAGCAGGCGGGGGCGGCCGGGCCCCAGCCCCGTGCCCGCGACCTGATTGCATTGAGCAGCCTTTGAGCCGCCCCCGCCGCCACCTGGGCCTGCCTGCAAGCCGGCCCCCACCCCTCCTTTCCCCGGTCCTCAACGACTCTGCCTTCTTCTCGCTCTGACCGGCCCGCCGACCGCCCCTCGTCGAAACTTACTCCAGACTGACGTTTGACGTATGATTTTCCCCGCACCGCCCCCCGGTTGCGCCAAATGTAATGACGTTATAAATTTCCAAAAGGCTATCGGGTCGCCCCGGGCCGCGAGGTGACGCCCGCCCCGCCCCGCCCCTCGAGACGGACGTAATCTTATTAGCCAACCATAACTTTACAGCGGCGTCACGCCCCGCCCCGCCTGTTTTTGCCCCCCGCGCTCCGCCACCTTCTATTTGTCACGCCAACTTAAATTAAGTACAGGTGGCGGGGCGGGGGGCGGTCGGGGCGGCGAACGGCTCGCTGTGGTCCTGGCGGTGCTCGGGTCGGGTCCTCAGTCCTATGCCCCGGGACGCCAGAGGGGCCTTGCCTAACCTCCCTGCGGAGCTTGTTCGACGCTCACCTCGTTTATCCCACAGCGCCGACATCTTCAACAGGGGAGTTTCAGATGACTACTGTTTTCTTAGCAAACGCGTTTCGCGTAGTTGAATTTTCGCGCCGTTTTCAAGGGCGGCTCAGATCAGCGGCCGACAGCCAGCTCTGTTAACAGAGCAATAATATTGCCAAAGTCTGTTGCGCGCCGCGGCCCGCCAATGTGTCGCCAATAAAGACATGTAATACCCCCCCTCCCCCGCCCCTTGGAAGACAAGTAGTGGTTTGTAGGACCCGGACGGGGGCCGCCTGCACCATTCCCATCACGCCCTCCTCTCTCCCTCCCTCCTGGTAAAATCTCTCGCCGCGAAGTCGCACGCGGGGCGGGCGCACACTTTAGCGCGCTACAAACTTAATCTGCTGTAATAATTCCGGACGCCCCTCCCACTCCCTCTCTCTACGCATGCCTCGCGGTGCGGACACGCCGTGCCCAGAGCTGCACTGGGAAAAACAAAAGAAAGAATAACAGAATATGATTACGGTAATTAAATATACAAATTTGTAGAATAATTTCGAAAATAATGGTCTTTTGCGCCTTCTAAATTTTCCCTACAATAATTGAACACTTTTGATTAGTTGTAAAAGTTAAATTTGCCCAAAAAACATACAAATACATTTAGCGCGCGGGCGCACACACACACACACGCACGCACATGCTCTGCGCAGCGTTGCCTAATGGGTCAGAAGCCGACAAAGCCGCTGCTAAGTCGGCGAGTGAGCGCGGCCGAGCCCCCACCTGCGGCCGGGTAGGCCAGCCGCTGCACGCGCGCGCTCGGCGGGACGGCCGGCCCTCCCGGCGCCCACTGCTGGCGCTCGAGGCAGGCGGCCGGGCACGATCAATCTGGATGTGGATGACGCTTTCATCACAAGGGTTGGCGAAAATTTGGCGTTTGTGATTCTTCTGATTTATATCTCTTTTCTGCAGAAATTATCACGTCCGTGGACATGATAATTTTTTTCGCAGAGTTATTTATGTCTGCTCAGTGTGCCCCGGAGCGCCTCTGTTTTATTCGTAGAGCATAAAAATTAACATTATTCCCTGACATTTGGCACCGTTTTTCGTGGTTGTATCGCATCCAAGTGAGACCCGTGAAACTTATTACAGCAGCCCAGCAGCCCGAGAGCCCTCTTCAGAACGTTACTGCACCTCCTTGGGCAGCAGCAGTGCCGTTACCCTCTCCTGCACAGCGTGTACGTGATCGACGTGACCACAGGAGAGGCCATGTTGCCACAGACACACAGACACACGCACGCGAGCACACACGCGCGCGTGCACACACACAGACACACAACCCAGTGGCGTGTACAACTACAGGTAGGTTCTTATCATGGTTTTTACCATGAGTTGCGTAGACATTTATGTGATGCACATGCACAGAACAGAACCTTACCAACTCGCTTCTTGGAACAACTTTTTAAGAGAATGTTTCAATTAATAAGCATATGTAGTCTTTTGACACACTCTCATCCTGTTACTGATTTTTTTCACCTTTTGTCAGTATTCCTGCTGCGCAAAAACCTTTATAAACCACTGACAACTGCTTTCATCAGTAATACAAAATAATTTCTTTTTTAATTACCGACAATTTTTTCTTTTATCAGTGATCTACTTACAACGATATCCAGAATAAGTAACAAATTAGTCAGTAATCCTGCTGCATAAAAACCTTTATAAGCTACTAATAAATAAATCAGTACAGGTCTGAGAGTGCATGGACCACGGTGGTTTCTCTGTGAGGGTCTGGGAATACCCTTCCATCCATTCCCTCTACCTTTTCCCTCCTTGAGAAACGTGCACGGTGTAAGAGTGAGGGAGTGAGAGTGAGAAAAAGAAGGGGGTGTGCGGGGGAGGGAGGCTGCACTGCACAAG
>NW_026267180.1:1055100-1056869 GCF_000697945.3 Frankliniella occidentalis
TCTCTCTCTCTCTCTCTCTCTCTCTCTCTCTCTCTCTCTCTCTCTCTCTCTCTCTCTCTCTCTTTCTCTCCTCGCCGGATGTGGGACGTGTCTGAACAATAAGAGAAGGGGAGGTGTCGACTGCTGTGCGCTGTGCGGCTGTGCTCGCCCGCTCCCTCGTGCACCTCCTCCACCCCTGCAAGGCTGGTGTTCCCCAGGACCTCGCGGCTGACATGGTGAACGCCTTCTCACCCTCATCCCTTCCGTTCGTGTGTTGCAGGTCCGATGAACATGCGGCAGACATGACTCAGGCAGCCGATGCGAAGCTAGCCATCCGGAAGTACTCCGCCAACGAGACGGTTCAGGTAAGTGAAAGTGGTGTGAGCTTGCCATAGTTACTGCTTAGTTGCTTAGCTGGTGGTATCATACGGGATGATATCCGCCCTGTTTGTTTGGACAAGTTTTGCCGTCACTGAAGAAGGTTTAACGATTAGAAAGTAGAAATAAAACTTGAATAAATTAGCCAGCTATAAACCTCAAACAGCCGACAGGCATCCCCTGGGCTGTGGCTGTGTCTATAGTTCCCGCCGCGTGCACTGTAAAAAGCTTACGAACTAAATACTTTGCAACCTTACGAACAATTTTCGTTCTTCGTATTGCAAAGAAATTGTTCGTATTGCAAAGAAATTGTTCGTATTGCAAAGCGATTGTTTGTAAGGCTAGACGGGTCTTACGAACAATCGGTTTGCATGCATTACGAACTATTTGTTCGTAAGCTTACGAACAATTAGTTCGTAATACAACGCTTCAAAATCCTTCGTAAGCTACGAACGTTTTGGTTTGCATTACGAACCTATAGTTCGTAAGCAATTTACAGTGTGGCGTTGTGCGGAGCGATGCAGAAACAATTTAACCGGCGAGCATAGAGTGCGGCCAACATGTGTCAGTTTGGCCATCGCGTGCCACGCGCCCGTTTCACACCTCAGAGAGGGCAGCAGACGAAAACAAAATACACCCCTCGGTCAAAATATTTTACGACTGGGCTTTAGTAGTCTGACGCTCTGCCGGACACTTAGTCTATCTGGTGTGGGGGGGGGGGGGCGCTCCCGTGAGTGACACGCAACGCAACAGTCTCCTGCCAATAAAAGCAGGTGCTGGAGCGGCGGCGGTAATGCCCGTGAACGTCGCTGGGGGCGAATAGTGCGCTGCTTTTACGACTGGAAATAATTAACAATGACGAGGTGGCGGCAGTGTCGAGGTGTAAATGAACGTGCTGTGCGTCGGGACGACGTCGTTCGTCTGCCTCTCCTCTCAGACGTGTTGAGCGCCGAATAGAGACATATCCGCTTAGCAATAAAAAAAACGCAGGAAAAACGTATTCATAATATATAGGGTGAAGCGTTATTCTATGATTGAAAGTAAAGATGTCACCGTGAGTTACAGCTAGCACAGCATACATCACCTGTCATCTGACAGAAGTGTTGCATGTCAAAAAAGCTGCTTTTTTGTTCAAAGGAATATCGGCGCACACTATATTTTACAAAAGTAAACCGAAAAACAGACTGATTTCTTTTTGACAGGTGAAATGTTCTCAGAATTCCTTCCGTTTTTCGTGCAGAAAGGGATTTAAGAAAGGGGGGCGTGCGGATTATGTGCTTGTCGCGAAATTGGGCAGGAATTAGTGGAGCGTGGTGTGGAGTTGAAAGCGGTTGGGCGGTGGTTTCCTTATCGAGATCTCGTGTCCAGTACATGCAATGCTAGAGTGTGTGTGTGTGTGTGTGTGTGTGTGT
>NW_026267180.1:1058259-1060155 GCF_000697945.3 Frankliniella occidentalis
CCCGTACCGCCTGTACTCGCGACGCTGATGAGTTATTCGACGCCGATGCCGATTTATGGTCGAGGCCCTAGTGCAGTACAGAGAGAGGCGCAATCAGCACACACACACACACACACGCACAGAGTAAATGTTTTGTAACAGACGCAGCTGGTTTTCAACCGGTATTGCACAGCATGGTTTCCGCTTTAACACATTCCCTGCGGCGAATTTTGGGTCCCTATGATTTAACATGGGAGCGTGACCACATATTGGACACGCCAGGGAACGTGTTAACTTTGAAAGGTACTGGCGACACTTCACACCCTCCTTTGACTACAGGGGTAAGCAAATTTAAATAGTCACAAAGGCGCAGCAATTTCGCCATGTGTGATGTGTGTTTTCACTGTTAAAAGCTTACGGTGAATTTCACTGTAAGCTACGGTGACCCCCTGCAGCACCGTAGCTTACGGTGATATTCACCGTAGCCTACGGTGTAATTCACCGTAGCTTACGGTGAATTCACTGTAGCCTACGGTGACATACACCGTAGGCTACGGTGCTGCAGGGGGTCACCGTAGCTTACGGTGAAATTCACCGTAAGCTTTTTACAATGTGAGAAAAAGAACGAGTACCTGACAAAACTGCGTTCGAAAATAAATCATGCCATGTTTTTTTGACGTTTGCGAACGTTATTCGCGATATTGACTCATAAGTTACAGTTACTCATCACAGCTTGCATGAATTGAGCTGTTTTTAATTATGATTTTGCATTCGCGGGAACTCTTCACTACACAGGAACACTGTCCGACCTCTTAACAACGCGTCCCGTCGCCGTGTTACACAGGCGGTAGAAACGCACAAGGCTGAGTCCGGAGGAGTTGCTACACCCGTGTTGCAAAAAGCTACGTGAAAAATCTTCATATCAAAGAAATTGTTTTCTGGTCTCCGCTTGGCTCTTTTTCCCTTTCTTTCCTTATCGAGAGTAAAAGCCTTGAAGTAACTTTTAGATTTATTTAAGTTATAAGGTTCTAAGGGTATCATCGGTTCGACAATGACAAGGGATTCTACGAAATTTTCTCGGTTAAATTTTCTAGAACGAAAACTTCGTTTGTAACCAATTACTATAAATCGTTATTTTACGAATTGCTTTGGAAAAACCAAGCTTTAACTAAGGGTTATGAAATGTGTACATATGTTTTCAAATTTTATGACTTGTGATCCCAGAATTATTTTCATTCGTTAC
Source organism: Frankliniella occidentalis (assembly GCF_000697945.3). Taxonomy (NCBI): domain Eukaryota; kingdom Metazoa; phylum Arthropoda; class Insecta; order Thysanoptera; family Thripidae; genus Frankliniella; species Frankliniella occidentalis. The sequence goes on from NW_026267180.1 coordinate 1,059,482, forward strand.
GAAATATATTTGTAACTTTACGAAATGTTTCGTAACTTGGCACTTACGAAATATTTTTGTAAATTATTTTTTACGAAGCATTTCGTAATACTTATTTTGGTAAAATCACGAAACCTTTTTACAGTGCACAGAATGTAACTTCTACGTACAGGGGTGGGGGTAGGCGACTTGGCTTTATGCTGTACCGATGCGGTCATACTTTTCCTTTTTTCCTGTGTGTGTGTACAGACCTTGGCCACTCTGGTAGGCGTAAAGTAGCTACTAAATTTCCTCAGGTTTATCTATCAGCCACCATCTGACGCGCGGTGTGGGGCGGGAGGGTGCGACCTCAGCGTCGCCCGCCCGCCCCCGACACACTCGAGATATGAATTTAATTTTCGTTCACCTTTGCGTAATTAATAGAGTAATTCAAGGGCGGAACTCTGTGATTAATTTGTTCCGGAGCGCACCCAGTGAGTGCCTTGCGGAATGCTGCTAACGTTCCTATTATTTCTGTTATTATTATTATTGGTTATTACTTCCGCTAGATGATAATTTTCTCGGTTCACTATTACTTGCAAACGCTACTTCAAAGCACAGAAACGCATGTTCGAAATTACCTACGACATGAAACATTTCCCAACACAGGGGCGCTCTTAAGGTGTGGAACCACTGACGAATTCCCCCCCCCCCCC
>NW_026267180.1:1067894-1072607 GCF_000697945.3 Frankliniella occidentalis
GAGGCGCCCCGCCCCACATCTAGCACACCCAAGTTTTGTTCACATATTTAATGCAATGTGGCCAATAATCGCCTCGAACTGAGTTTGCATACCGCATTTATCAGGGCTACTTCATTACAACGTATTACTGGGGTAAATATATTTCTGATCTATGTACTTGAACTGCCGAGGGAAGAGGGAAGACCCCCGCAAGGCGCCATGGGCCCTTCTCCAGGCCAAGAAGCAGGTATGCAAACCCGCAACACTGGGGTAATTGCTCTGATACACTCACAGTATGTACGCAGAATGTACTGAATACACTGTTAGTAGATTTCGTAATTTGTCTACAGGGGTGCACAATGACATGGATAACTTAGAATCAAGGAAAAATTACGAACTTTTCGTCAGTTAACAAGTACTTGTTTTCTAAGCAATAACGAATAGTTTGTGTATAAAATTTAACAGGCGTTTGTTCGTTAATTTACGATAAAATCCGTATACAACGGCGAAATGCTTCAGAAACTTACTCCCATTCCTTACAACTTCTGACTACAGGGAGGAGGTGTAGTCTAAAACAGAAATTACTGCTGATGAATTTGTATTCCGTATTTATTTCACAAATCAAAATAAACTTCTTCAAGCACAGTTAATTAAAGCGGAGTCCGAGTTTATAAAAACGTGACTCCTTGCATCAAAATCTGTGAGAACAACGAGTACACGGGTTTTTCTTGGAATAAGTGTCCTTGTCAAACACATCATCATATATATAGAGCTGCAGACTAGCATTCGCCACCAGCATTTCCTTCACACTCTCTTGGTGGGGCCAGCAGACCAGGCATTCGTTGAAGAGATGGAGAATGTGGAGGCGCTCGATGCGTGGCGTGGTGTGCGGGCGAATCGCCGCCATCAGAGGCTGCCAGTGCTGCTCCTTGGTATCACCCAGGCCGAGGCGCAGCTCCCGGAGAGCAGGCAGGGTCGGTAGGGCGGCAGCCACGCGCTCCCAGAGCCGGGGACTGATGAACCAGTGAGAATGGATTACCATACGCCACTGACGCCAACGCTCAAAGAGTTCGTAGACTTCATGATGACTTTGATCAATGGTGAGTCTGCTCAAACTGGACCAGCCCGACTGTGCTACGACCTGCACGAGGTTTAGCCACTCCTCGCCAACATCGATTTCTTCCTGGTAGGATATCGTCAAGTCCGTTATGGAGGTAGCTTTGCGCAGCACATTGACGACCTCCTGAAGTGGCCCCTGCCCATCCACGCGGAGTCGCAATGTCTTGAGCGCCGGAAACTGCAGCAAGCTGGCCACCCCGGCCCGGGTCCAGCAAGTCAGTTTCTCTAGGAGCGGAAAGCTGAAGCGTTGCCATGTCGTCATGTCAGGCGACGAAAGCCATACATCTCTGAGAGTAGAGGCGTGGGCGGCGAGCAGCTTCTCCAGGAAAGGGTCGATTACAGCTTCACTTTCATAGCGCATTCCAACCAAAGATGGTGCAACGACAACGTTGCAGGCGCTCCTCAGCTCGTCCATCGACCGGTCAGCGTCGGCAGGATAGTCTTCGTCTTCGAATGCTTCGAAGCACAGATAACTGAGAGTCCCGGAGGCGGCCGCAATGGTGCCCAGCAGCGCGGCGAAGTCTGCTTCGTCCTTCTTGCTGTGGCCGTTGGTGCGGTAGTACAGCTCCTTGAGGCGGCCCAGTCTGACCTGGTTGCGGAGCAGGGTAGACGCGCTCACCAGGTCCAAATTGTCCAAGACGAGCTTCTCCACCGGGCACTGCGTGACTAGTTGAGCGTCCCGCACGCGACCCCGGACAAGCAGCTCCCGCACACAGGGCGCCAGGTGCAGCGGGACACAGCCACGACCACGTCTCTCACGGCCGTCATCCTCGAGCTGCACGCGCCGGTGGCTCCAGACCCGCGGGACGCGCGTCAGGCTGAGGAGGCGGCGGCACACCAGGCGGCAGTTCAGCAGCGACGCGGCGTCCAGGAGGCGCAGCACCTCCACGAGGACGAGCTCGGGCAGGGCGAGCACGTCCATCTGCAACAAGAGCGATGCACGGAGAGGAAAGTTCGAGCCGTATACGCCTAAAAGTAAGGACAAATTTGAAAGAAAAGTACATCAAAACTTTTTCAAGCGTGGTCACCAAAGGTTCTATTGCAGAGTCTACAGGTTTCGGTCGAACACCGAAACTGATTAGGTGTACTATTAAAAATTGTTCTTCTTCAGAACAACCCAAACTCAGTTTTGTTGTCTGGCCGGAACTTTTTTCTTCGTGTTCGTCTTAGTACACACATAGAAGAGTGTCCTCGCCACGGTCCTTATCCGCCACCAGTGCCCCTCGGCGAGGACACTGCGGGTGAGGGGCGCTGGTGGGGGTGAGACGTGGGGAGCAATCAGCGGAGTAAGTAGCCCCCCCCCCCCCTCCTCGGCGCGTAACGAGCTCTGATTCACTTTGCACACAAGTTCCCCGACGGCCTTCCTTCTCATCTTCCTGCCAGTAAACGCGGGGTACTCTTTGTGTGGAGGGACGGAGACGCAGAGAGGCAGTGATGGAGTGGGAGGGGGAGGGGAGCGGAAGAGGACAGTCCCCACCCCCTCCCCCCCATACGCATCGGCTCCCAACTTGGTCCAAGTCGTTCTCGAGAGGGCTTTCAACTTGGGTGTGGAGGAGGCCATTCGAGGGAAGTTGAGGGCAGTGCGAATGGACCAGTCGATTTTGACTGACACGCCATAGCCTCATGCGTGCACGTGCGAGGGGCCCAGGGTTTCTTCACGGGGCACAAACTTGAACAAACAGAAGACGCTACTTTCAGTTAAAGTCGCGGCAATTGAAACTAACTGTTATTTACATAAATTAATACAGAAGTAATCAACAAGAGCTGTTGCTTTAGAGCGGCGAAGGGTGTAAATGGCCGACTGGCGATGACTTCACTGTATGTTTGCAGCGTGCGAAAAGGGAAAGGGCGTTTCTCTCAAGCTCCCCCCCCCACCTCCTCCAACTATTCCTCGAGGCTCTCCGGAGGCAATAACTCTGCACTGCAATGTCTGTCTGCCTGCCGGGGATTTGGCGAACTGCACTTCTTCTCGCAATATTGTGGCGTTTTAATGCGAAAAGGGCCCCCGCGCGCGGAGGCGCGAGAGGGGAGGGGGCGCCTTGTCGGGGGAATTACCTGTCTGCTCCGTGTCGTTGTGAGCGAGGAGAGAGGGGAAGGGGGAGCAATGCGTTCGGCATCCCCTCGGGGCGAGGCGTGCCATTCCCACCTGAAAGCACGTCTCGGGATTAGGGGCGGGGGATCAACAACGTGCTGTAGGAGTCCTGGCAAAAACTGAGAAAGCAGCTACATTCCTAAAGGTCTTGAAACCTTTTATTTGTAGAGACAGTAATGGACACACCTTTTGGAATAACTCACTGCAAGTCAATGAAAGAGCAAAGTCCGGCAAAGTCGCTCCTGGGAGAGCGATGTTCTGAATCCAATTTCATGACTCCTGGGGCGATATCAGTGAACTACGCTCGTTTCGAGTAATTTTTGCGACATTTTCGGTTACGAATAAAACTGAAAATGAGTTATTTCGCAAACATCGCTCTAACAGAGCGACGAAGGTCGCTCTATTCGGGCAAGAAAAGTAACTAACTTTTACAGTGGGTGCAATGTGCACTGAGAATTTTTTTTCCTGCCGGGCACTAGACGGTCGTTTAATGCGTCCTGCTTTGTTCCTAGCACAAAAAAGTTACTTCCGGCCACTAAAATTATTGTGCGTGGCAACAAAATTTTGAAGCTCGGCAGCAAAACTTTGGTGCCCAGGACAAAACGCATTAGTGCGTCCAAACTTTCGGTCTCCGGACAAAATATTTAGTGCTCAGGACCAAAAATTTTTCTCAGTGTGAGGGCACGGCCCTGAGGCGCGGGGTCGCGCCGCCAGCCGGTCACGTGGTCTGCGCCGTCACAACACGCCGCCGGTGGCGCCCACCCCCGCGCAGCGGCCAGACGGACTACTAGCGGGGGTCGGTGGCCCGGCCGGCGCCACCCCGCGCCGCTAGAGGGCGCCTCCGGCCGCGACCCGCCCTCGACACTATCCGTCCCATCCCCCACCAGCCACCCGCACCGTGAAGCTCCCCGAGCTCGCACTTCCGGCACCGATCTGAGCCGAAGTCATTGAAAATACTCTGAACACTCAAGTATGCACATCCTGTGGCATGCCTTCAACAGCGGGGAAGTACTACAGTTTGAGTTACGTACTCTGAATACTCAACAGTGGGGAAGTGCCACGGATTCAGAAACGTACTCTGAACACTCAACAACACTGGGGAAGTGCACATCCTTCGGCATGCCACAGTTTGAGTAACGTACTCTGAACACTCAACAGCGTGGAAGTGCTACAACAGTTTGAGTGACGTACTCTGAACACTCAACAGTGAAGAAGTGCCACTGCCACGAATTGAGTGACGCGTGCTCTGTCCCCTGGGCACCAACAGTAGGAAATCCTACAGTTTGAGAAGTTGGCCAACCATAACGAAGAGTTTCAGAAAAGACCAGCAATAGGGCTAGGAGACGCTCGTCCTTCCACAACAACATAACAGAGGTTACTGGCGCGCTTACCACTGCTGCAAGAGTTGGCACCCCCCCCCCTACCCCTCACCTCGCCCCTGTTGGTGTGCCCATGCCCTGCCCTTCCTATCCCGGCTTTATCTCATTCGCATTTCTAATATTTCCGCCGTGCCGCCTGCAGAG
>NW_026267180.1:1072657-1077007 GCF_000697945.3 Frankliniella occidentalis
GGTGGGGCGGGGTGTGGTGGGCAGATGCCTGTGGCATTGTAAGAGGGAGAAATGGAGAGGGCTGCTGGGTAATGTGAGTGCCAGAGGGAGAGGGAGAGAGAGAGAGAGAGAGAGAGAGAGAGAGAGAGAGAGGTGTTGTTGGAGCAGCCCCCTTCGCCTTCTCTTTTCGCACCCCAACAGGATGGGAAGGGAGGAGCTCGGCGCGCCGAGAGGCGGGGCTCGAAATGTTTCTAAAGTGGCCTGAAGTGGGGCGTGGCGTGGCGGGGCGTGGCGGGGTGTGGCGTTGCGGGAATGACCGCCCAGATCCCGCCCCGCCGGTCAGCCATCCGTAGAAAGTCGACTGCAGTTGTTTTCTCACCGAACCGGCGAACCGCTTCCATTGATAGGTTTGGTTTGATTGTCTTGTAAAGCGTATACGCTACACCACGTTTTTAGTTCCCATCACACGAAGATCAGCTTACTTCTTAAATTTTGGCAATACATGATGCATTTGTCGTAGCTCAAAATTCGATTCCTGTGTCGGTTACTGTTGAGTTTTTTTGCAGATGATGCCTTAGAAACCATTTGAATATAAACTTAAAGAATACATAAGTAACTTTAAGGTGTCAGCTTTTTACTCTCGATACGGAAAGAGAACCAAGCGGAGACCAGAAAACAATTTATTTTGCTCTGGGGGAATTGTATCGGGGTGTTTACCGGAAACAACATTGCGTTCGGCCTTGTTCACCTGCCGACAGTGTGGCAGCCAGCCCAGCCGACCACAGGCCCAGCAATCGGATCATCCCCCGTAACCCGCCTCTAACCGGAGCCGGGGCGAAGGGGAACGGGCGCCACGGCAGGACAAACGAAGAGTTGTTGTCCCCGGGGCCGAGCGAAGCGGGGGCCAGCGGGGGCAGGGGGGAACCCAGACTATGGCCACCCGCTTGCGACCCATTCTCTCGATGTCGATGCCGGCTGTGCCAGGTGGCTGATTCACGCCACGCACTTCTACTATGCAACCCGCCCGCACGGCTCCATCCGCGAGAATGCACACCCACCAGGCGCAGGGGACCGGCTCTCCAAGTGCCAACGGGAACGGGTCGCTCCCCCACTATGTCCGCGAGGGTGGCTCGCGGTTTTGCGAATCCTGCCACGGGGGTAGCTCGCAGTCCGTGGATATAGCTTCCACTATGGAACCGCGAGCCTGCCGCGAGCTACCCCCGCGGACTCTCGTGACTTCTGCCGCACTTCAAGACGACTCGAGTCTCACGGGTGCACCTGCCCTGCGGCCTGGTTAGCCGCCGCACCGGTGGCCCTCGTGCGCTGAGCGGCGCTGCGGGGAAGACCAGTTCGACCGCAAGAGGAAAGGGGGGGGGGGGCACTGGCCCCAGGGGCAGCAAATTTACCGCCGAGGCCGGGAAGTACGCGGGAATTACTTTACTCCTCGGAGATATTTAACGTGCGGGAGGAACTTTCGTCTGCGCCCCGACTCCTCCCCCTCCTCGACCACCCTCTCTTACTCTTTGCAAACTTCCCCCCCTCCTGCCGCCTTCGGCCCGCTTTGCAGTACATACCCACCTCGATGGCCAGCTTGCGCCGGCGGCGGGTACAACCCAGTTGGAACCCCGGCCGGTCCAGCTACCCGGCTCAGCCCACCAAAAGTTCAAGTCAGCGGGTACTTTCAACTTTCTGTTGTTCTCAGCGGTTTTTTTTACCATGTGATGTAATGCCGTCTGTTGAACGCTGGTAAAAGAATCAGAGAAAGGGAGAGTGAAAGAGTGGGGGAAAGTGAGTGAAAGAGAGAGAGGGAGGGGGGGGGGGTAGGTGAAACGCGCATAAAATTTTATCATACACCGAAGTGCGTGCAGCGGCAGCTATTGGCTCGCAAATGTATCCGCGGCGGGACGGGCCGAGTTACGGCTATGGCCTGAGAAATACACAACGGCCACTCAACCGGGCGGGCCGGGGATGGGAAAGGGGGTGGGGGGAGGAAAGGCCTCGTCGCAGGGTCAGGCGCAGCACCGCGCAAGCTGGGGGCCTCGAGCAGCCATAACGCCAGGACGTTCCTCGACGGGCAGGCGCTGCAGCTCCTCCAGGATGACGTCATCAGGCGCAACTGGTCCGTGGGCTCCCAAATTTGTGTCCAAAGAGCGTTGTCGAGTTACCGAGTTGAAGCAAGTTCGGTGCGAGTTTGGCACAATTTTGATCGATTTTTTGAGAGTTTTTGAGAGTTGGTCGCGAGTAGGTTGCAAGCAAGTGTACAACGTATGCAAAATACTATACGAAAAATATGCTAGAGCCACGGAAAAGTACAATTTTCTGCGGGTGTTGGGTTCGTTTTTGTTCCGGTGTACCTGGTGAGGTGGCTCCGGCGGGGGTGGCGCGTGCGAGCGCGGGCGGCGGCGCGGGCTGGAGATAGGCCCCTGCGCGGGGGGAGCAGGTAATCCCCGCCTCGGTGACACGCGCTCCGAATGGCGACATGTTATTGTAAGACTTTCGTTTCACGACCTTTTTTTCTGCTCCCCGTGCTGCTGTAGAGGGCCGCCCCGCCCGCCTCGCCCCCTGCACGCACGGGCACCCTGCCGAGGCGGGGCGGCGGCAGCAAGCGGCGGCAGGGTTCAGACCAACTCTCTCTCTCTCTCTCTCTCTCTCTCCATCTCTCTTTCTCCCACGATCCTTTTACTGCCGCAGAAGACTCTCGACGTCACGGCACGGATATAGTGATAACGTGATGCAAGAGGAAGCGAGAGGGAGGGAGGGGGAGAAGTACAGAAAGAGAGAGGGAGGGAGGGAGAGAGAGAGAGAGAGAGAGAGAGGGAGAGGGAGAGAGAGAGGGGGGGGGGAGCAGCGTGCGGAGCGCCCGCCACCGGCAGGGTAGGCAGCGCAGTGCACAGGCGCGCGCGCCGAGGCCTACCTGCCGGGCGCGCCGCTGGCCCAGGCAGGGGCGGAGCGCGCGGCGCCGGAGCCTGTCCCATGGGGGCCCGGCCGGCCCAGCCCCGTGGCGTAGGTAGAGCCCCACCACGGCTTGTAGGGGCCCGTATCTCGCAACACTATCGCCCTCAGGGGCGCGCGGCGCGGCAGCGGTGGTTGTACAAAACAGCGCCAATGACCGCCGGCAACTTTCTGCCATAACCCGACCAGGCACGCCGCACCCCCTCTCCCGCTCTCTCTCTCCTCTCTCTTTCCTCGAGTTCCGCTACGCCACCCCTATCCCCCATTCAAACTCACCCCTCGCCGCACACACTATTGCAAGCGAGTTAAAAACACGAACCAAAAGTCAAACTGAACAACCAGAATCAAAACACACCTCAACATTTTGCGTTTATTGCGACCGAAATACCTCAAGACACGCTGGTTCTACCTTAGAAAGACATTAAGGTGAGGTGTGGGTGTGGGTGAAAATAGGAAATCAGTAACGAGAAGTCATGATGTACAGACAGTTTTTCAGTTTGATAGGCATGTAAAAAAACACATTTTTGACAAAGTACGACCGAGATTGGTGCAGTGGTTTGGGAGTTATGGGCATTTTAAGGCAAATTTAGACCATACTTTGAAAAATCACTTGCGCATTAGATTCGACAGTAAAATTCAACCATACACATTTTTGGTTTTCTTTTATCCTGAAGAACAACTTTTCAGAGAGAGATGTCCTTTTTAGCTCCCTAAACATTCACAGCAATGTGTTTTATCAGTGCTTCACAGAAAACCTTAAAATTTTTCCATGTTTTGTGATTTATTTAATTCTCAATGAGAAATTTTACTGTCTATTGAACATATCTCTCTGTAACTTTGTTCCCTGTACAGAAAAGTACTTTTCCTCTAAATATAAACACACTCACACTGAATCTAATGCGCAAGTGATTTTTCAAAGATCAGAAAACATAGTATCGTGAAGAACGACTTTAAACCTTAAACATGTGAGCTTAAATCATAAAGTGGCATTTCGAAATTAAAATAAAGGTAAAGGCCCGAACAGAGATCAAGCAGGCATTGGCAGAGAAAGGGCCCAGGAACATTTTGAGCACAAAAAACAAGTTCAATCAGTTTATGATTTTTGCCTAAATTTTCACCCACACCTCACCTTTTAACTACCAGTGGGCAAGGGGTCCGGCCCAGCACCCGGCAGCTTGTTCACTGTCCCCGACCCCCGTGGCATCCTCGCCAACGTCCTCCACGCCGCCGTCCTCGCCCGGGCGCGCCCCCTACCAGCCCCCGCCACCGGCTTATGGGGAGGGCGGCGGGTTTTGAATATAGATGGCTGAAGTGCGAGGGAGGAGGAGATACGACGCGGGCGGAAGGGGCCGAGCGCCGCGCCTCCATTTGTCATGGAGGTGCGTCTCCTGTCCCTGTGCCGAGTCTAGCGCGGCGGGC
>NW_026267180.1:1077072-1077514 GCF_000697945.3 Frankliniella occidentalis
GGGGGGGGAGAGAGGGGGCGAGGGCGCGGGGAGCCAGGCCATGGAGATTGGATTGACCTCCGGCGTGACCCTCCGGCCGCTGCCGGCTCAGTGGATGCGTCTGGCGGATGCTGTCCGGTTCCGGGGCGAGGACGACGGGGGCACGGGCGAGAGGGAGAGTGGGCGGCGGGGGTATCTTCTTCCGCTCTGCTGCGGTGTGATGGGTGTTTCTTGGTTAGTTTGCATGCTGGCCACAGCACCCCCGCCCCGTGGTGCCGGCTGGTACCCACGGCCCTGGGGGTATGGGTCCCCACCCTAACCCCACCCCTCGGGTGGTGGGGCCTACGTGCAGCGCCCGCCTCGGGGATTTGGCTGATTTCCTCTCGTTCCCCCGCCTTTCCAGACGGCCCTTCCGCGTGCACTGGGGCGGGGTGGGTGGCTCGCATCTCGTTGAGGTGCGGCG
>NW_026267180.1:1083568-1089775 GCF_000697945.3 Frankliniella occidentalis
AATGGGATTTCGGCGGCGGAGGGTGCTTCCAGGATATTGCGCCGGGGTGTCCTGATGAGCCATGTGGCGCAAGTGCGGCCCGCCCGCCTTCGGCCGCCACGTGTTGGCCGGCGAACGCCCCTGCGAGACCCCCTGCGCAAGCCAGACGGGAAATGCGACGAAGATTTCACTTTTCCTCGCGCGCTTTCATTTTGCAGCGCTTTTCTTTTGGTTCTCATTTTATTTGCGTGCAGGTCCCGTATTCGAGTCACGTCGCGATCGTGCGTGGGCAGCAGCGCCGACAGTGTTACGCGTCGACGAAGTGTAACGCGTGGGGCATGGGCAAGTGTAACGCGTGGGCCAGTAAGTGTGACGCGTGCGCAAGTAAGTGTAACACGTGGGCAAGTGTAACGCAATGTCAGGAGTGTGACTCACGATGTGCGCCGCGCGCAGCACAGGGCCGCGGCGCGGCGGGGATGGCAAACATTTATACACGTCATCGGCTCGGGCGGAGGGGGAGGGGAGGGGATATATGATAACCTCGAGACCCTGTTTATTCGCTGGAGATTCCAGGAGGGCTTCTGGAGAGGCGGGCGCTGGAAGCGCTCTGGGGGTGGGAAGCTTAGGCCCACTTTAAAGGGGATGATGCCTTTACGATCAAGTCGGGACACCCACCCAACGCGCGCCGCCGCCCGCCGCGCGTGAGGTGCCCGGCTGGGTGGTTTGAGTCCGTAAAGTGTCAAGGGCCACAGTCCGACTGACGGCTGACGGGACCGGTTCAGCAGCTGCCGCAGCGGGTTGCGTTCACGTTTACCTCCCTCTTGCACAGGCGCGGGTCGCAGGTGCAGCAGAGAGTCCCGGGTGCCGACACGCGCCGCCGACACCTGGACGCTTGACGGCCGCGGCGGCTGGCGGGGGAGTCCCCGGGGAGAGATGTGTCACGGTGACGCGGTCGGTGACGCGGGCGCTCTTCTCCCCCGCCTCCCCCAACAACGTCCCCGCCACCCCCGACGGGGTGAGGAGAGAAGGTCACAACGCCACGGAGTAAACTCGAGCAAAAGGACAGACATTTGTTGTTCCCCCACAGCTTACAAAATTACTAGAAAGCGACATACACTGCTGCAGGTTCAAGGTGTTGTCGTTGTTGATCAACAACGTCCAGTCGAGCGCTCGTTGTTTAAACATTTCCAATTTCCTGTCGTGTGTTGATCTGTCTTCGGCGCCCCCATGTGCCGGCGCGGGGAGGCAACCGGTGGGGGAGGAGGAGGGAGGCAGGGAGGCCCGTAAATGGTGATTGTGGGTGCAAGTGTGCAAGCGAGGTCGGAGGGGAGGGGAGAGGACGGGAGCGGCGGGAGGCGAGGGGTGGGGCACTTCGGATGGCGATGCTTGATAGGGATTTGGACGCGGAATGAGACTTTCCCTCTGTCTCTGCTGCCTGCGCTGCCTGCGCTGCCGGGGCCGCCTGTGGGTCGCCTCGCCTCCCCCACCTCGCGGCGCGGGGCTGCGGGGGTGGCGGCGGGAGGGGCGGCGCGAGGGGCGGGCTGGGGTCCCCGTCATGCCGATGCTGTCCCTGCCCTGCATGCCGCCACACAAACAGGCTGGGCGTCAGCGCGCGCGGACTGCCGGCCGGAGCTCCTCGTCCACGTGCACCGGCACCTCCGCGAACACCCACCGCAGCACCTCGTCGCACCGGGGAGGCTGCCGTCCGGACGCGCGAGTGCGAGTGATTGTGCAACGTAGGCGGGGCCGCGAGCCGGGCCAGGTCGGACCTCCCGCTGGTCGTGGTCGTCGCGGTCGAGCCGCGGTCGCGCAGCCGCCATCCTCGAGGATAATAGACTGACATGATTGGATCCGCGTGACACGCTCGACCCTCCCTCCCGCTCTGCCCGGAGGCGGGGCGAGTCCCTCGTCGGGACGAGCACGGGCAGCACCAGGACCATGTGAGGACGACACCTGCGGCGAGCCCGCCCCCCGAGCACGCCCTCCGTGATCTCGTTAGGGACCACTGGCCGCGGCCGCCCCCGGGCAGCAGGGGGTCGGGATGGCTGGTCCAGGAAGCCGTCGTCGAGGAGGCGGGAGGCTGCACCGCGACCTAGGCCCCGACCACGGCCACCTGCGCGGTGACGGCGGTGACGTCACCTCTCGAGGGCCGCCCGCACCGCACCGGTCGATATCCTCTCCGAGCAGCTGAAGAGGGGCGCCGGAAGGAGGAGAGAAATAAAAAGGACAAAGAAAAGGCAAGATAATCTCTCGCATAGCCGTTTGGCACCGAGTTGGCCTTGTTTTCATTCATTGGCGCCGCTCTGCCTCCCTGGGGGCCTCCGAGGCCATCGTTACGAGCGGCGTGTAGAGCGGAGTAATCAACGGCGGGACCAGGCGCCGGCAGCCTCGGCGGCTCGGCGGCAGCGCGGGGGTGTGCGGATACAAGTTAACCCTTCCGAGCCCTCCCGCACGCACCACGCCTCCCCTAACCTCGCCGCGCCCCGCGCCCCGCGCCCCGCGCCCACCCTCTCCACGGGATGCTGAATCGGCATGCGCCTGCGCGTCGGAGCGAGAAAAGAGTCTGAGTCATCTGAGCAGGTAATGACCCAGCAGAATGCAATCAGCGCGGGCTGCGCCCCTCCGGCCCCGCGGCGTCGGGGAAGTGATGGATGACGGGGACGTGCGCGTCCTGGGGCGCGTCCAGCGCGTCCTCCAGCCTCGGCCAGCACCTACATGACCGCCGTGCGGAGGACATGCTCGCCGAGGTGACCTTCCCCACGGGCCCCGGCCCCGGGCCCAGGGGAGGACAGCTTGGCGTCCAGCACGCCGCCGGGGACGTCGTCAACCTCGGCACCGTGGTGCACCGGCGGCCGCGCAAGATTGGCGGCTCCAGGATCGCCGTGCTAGCCGCCAACCGCAAGTCCAACGCGCAGCTCGTGGACTGGGACTCGCCCTCCACGTACACCGGCACCGTCAAGAGACGCCCCTCCGTCGGCGACCGCAACAGCTGCGCGAGCACCTCCAGCATGGGGACCTCGTGCAGCAGCGGGTCGACGCCCCCCACGCCGCTGTCGCCGTCCTCGCCGACGAGCCCGGGCACCGAGGCCTCGCGCCGCAACGGGAACATCCCTGGGCCCAGCAGGCTCAAGAAGCCCAACACCCTGGACCTCAAGCGCGTCCCGGATGACGGCGAGCAAGTGGCGCTGCGGCGCGCCGACCTCCGCCCTCCAGGCACTCGGCGGGGTGTCCTGGGCACCGGCACCATCGCTCGCGTCGGGAGGACGTCGCGGACCTCCCCGGGCGTGGACAACCTCAGGTCGCCCGAGGTGTGCGACAACGCGCCGGCAAAGAGACCGTCCCCGACGAGCACGCGGGCGGCGCGAGTCTCCAACGCCAACGGTTCCGACTCGTCACCTTCCCCCGGCGAGCTCAACGGGAACACCGTCCGGGCGGGCGGCCAGCGGCAGCCCTGGCCGCCGCCCACCACCTCCCCGCGGAGCCTCCAGGGGGAGCCGCGGGGCGGCCCGCTCAGCCCGTGCAGGACAAGAAGCACGCCGTCTCTGTCGCCGTCGCCGCCGGAGCTGGGTGCGTCCCTGTCCGCGCTGCTGCTGCGGGAGCTGGAGCGAGCCTCGGCCTCGGGACTCAGCGGACAGAAGGGACTCAAGGTAACCGCGACGGGGAGGGCCAGGCCTCGGGCCAGGCTCTCGGAGAAGAGGCTGGGTGGGGGAGGGGGCGAGGGGGAATAGCCTCATTGTGTTGCACACCGCCATAATCTATCAGAGGTGTGAGTGCGCACTTCCTCGCCGCCCTCACCGGGACCCTCTCGCCTCGAGTGCTTTTTCTTTATTTCTCACATTCCCATTACATTTCGGCCCTTTGATTCGCTGCCACGCCCTGCTGGGGGCGGCGCGGGGCAGGGGCAGGGGGCGGGGGCGGGGGGCGGGGGCGGGGCGGGGGCGCGCGCCCGACAAGTGGCGGCCACGTCCATCCAGTGCGTCCGGCCGGATAACAAATGGATATGGGTTTCCCTTGTAAGATCCCGGGAGTGTTCCGGTCCGAACGGCGTCCGCCACGCACAGGCCGAGCGCGCCCCGCGGCCAACAAGGAAACAATTTAAGCACCGCATGAGGGTCGTGAGGGTGGCCGTGATCGAGCCGGCCCCGCGAGCCCACAAATCTCGCCGTGCGAGGCGAGGGCCGGACGGGAGCAGACGCGTTTGGACCACTGAGCCTGCATCTGCTCAAAGGTTGAGGTTATGGGAGGCGAGGATGAATGGGAACGGGCAATGCAATGCGCCCTCCCGAGGGGAGGGAAAGGTGCGCCATGGATTTTATAAAGTTGAGATTGCACACTTTGCCTCCATGGTTTGAACAAATGTCGTCTCATTTACTCACCACCGATGTTTCCTGTTCCATCGTCAAGCAGGCCAGCTAAGGTTCAGAAGTTCAGACACGCAGATTGACGCCGCTGCTACTGATCTGCCGGAAACAGGGTCGGAAACGAAACAAAACGGGTGAAGTGAGCAGTTTCTCATACGTGTTGGGGCGTGCGTCAGGCGGGCATTCCCTTTCATCTATCCATCTATCTTTCTAAGTCTGGTCTGTTTCTGTTTGCTGAAATGCACTTCGCTGTTCCAGAAAAAGTAATTCATTTAGTCTCGTTACTTGCGAGTTCTCGCGAACGTTGCGTCGCGTCGTCGCGTTGTATCGCCAAAAAACTAAGAAGTTCTCTATCTGTGTCGCGTGGGGATGCCTGCATCGTTAGCAGTAATACCAAGGCAGGCTTTAGAGGTTATGATGGACCCAGTGACTTCCCACCTGTTGTTATCAATGGGTCTTTGGTACGAACGGCACTGGAAATGACCTCTCCATCCCAATAAAGGTTTGTGTTGCATCTGTAAACTGAAAAAATGTTATTTGTGATTGTGATATGGTGATACACTGTGACACCTCAGACCATTCGCCCCACGTCAAAGAGTTGTGGGTTCTCAGACTGAAATTCCCTTCCTGTAATTTACTTGGAATATACATTTTCTTCATATTCCTACCTACAAGTGGCCCTCTGCATGTGGTTTCTTCTAATTTTTTGTGGAACATATGAAGGTACGTGTTGGTGTTTGCAAATGTGATATTGTGTTTCCTTAACGTACTGCACTAATACTCAAAAATATGAAGCACTATCTTGAAACAATTATTTGTAGTTACCATTTACTTTAACAAGTTATAGCACAGGGTCATATATTATTTTTGTTTGGCACCTTTTCGAAATAGCAATCGAAACAGTCACATCAATTTACATGGCCAATAGTGGGTTGCGCAATGTTATACTATGAATCACTCCTTTTGGTTTATGTTTATGATGCAAACATTTTAGTAGCATTTTAGTAGCATGAGTTTGAAAAACCCGACGCCTCACTCAAGGTAAAAAGAGAAATCGAACTTCATCTATACCTTCAATGTTTACCATTAAAAACCAAACCATGCTCCTCACACTTCGTCTGTAGCTATAAAGCATTCCGATAAAGCTGAAATGCAGAAGAATGCGAGGAACAAGAAAACGGAAGTCACCATGTTAAAGCAAAGCAATTTCCGTTTTCTTCTTCCCCGCATTCTTCTGCATTTCAGCTTAACCGGAATGCTGTATTCCTCCTTGATGCTGTTTTGTTGCACACCAAAGTTTGTAGGGGTGGGTTTGAAGGGGTGTCCGTAGGTCACGTGATTTGTGAGTGACTGAGAGGTGCCACGGCTTCATGGCTTCATACAAAACATCACTGGATGCGTCTTGAGATGGGGAGTCAGGACGTTTTGTAAAACAATTTAGCGCCTCCCAGTCGCTCACAAATTGTGTGACGAATGGACATTTTTGATTTTGACCATTTCTCCTGGAATTGCCCAGGGTAGGTAGGGCTCCAAATATAATGGGACACTATTTTCGTCCCTGAAAAGGAGATGCTTTTAAGCACATGCACTACTTCACTTTGACTATTCGCATCCGGGCTGCTGATGTACAAGCAAACTTTTCCAAACAATCAAATCTTCGCCATAATCTTTTCCGAGCCCGAACACAGGCCGAATGACTGTCCGTTCTCCCCACTTGGACTTGTGGTGCGTGCACGACGATGACGCAGGGCCGCAGGTGCGGCACATGCATCTCGCCGTGCCACACCGGCCGCCTGGGCCCGGCGCCCCCGCGACTGCCGCGGAATGGGCGCCGGGGGACTCGGCCGCCGCTCCCACTGCTCCCGCC
>NW_026267180.1:1090745-1093878 GCF_000697945.3 Frankliniella occidentalis
CTCTCCCCCTCTCTCTCCCCCCTCTCTCTCTCCACCTCTCTCCCTCTCTCCACCTCCAACCCACCTTTTCCCTCTTTGTTTCAACATGCCAATATTGCGTTTCCAGAATTGAGCTTCCCCAACCATTTTGAAACATAGAACAATCCAACTTAAACGGCCTGTACGCTTTGGAAACGGAACACTAAACATTCTCGGAACGTTTTCGTCACTGCGCGGAGGATCACGTGTGTCGGGAGCGGCGCTGCCCGCCCCGGCAGCAGACGTCGCGTCGGATCACTAATGTGGCCACTTAAACACGATTACGTAAAACATGAGTCGGGCGGGGAGGGGAGGCGTTGGCGGGGGTGGGGGCGCGGGGCAGGCCGAGCAGGGAGGCTGCGCGGGGGTGGAGGGGAGGGGAGGGTAGAACGCGTGGCGAGGGTGCGCCGGTGGCGCCTCGCTGGGGTGGCGTCTATAGCTGCAGCCCGCCCGTTCCATTGTCATTCAAATTTTGGCGCGCGGGCGCGTCCTGCGTGAAATTAAAACCGGTGTTCCTGTTGTGTTATTTATGGTGGTGCACAGAAGTGAGGAGTGAGGGGCCCGCGGCCGGGCTTCACCGGCAGCACTAGCAAAACCAAGTGTTCAAACACTTGACAAGCGTTGTAGTTAAACACATGCAAGTGCACAAAGGACCGCCAGTTGGACCACGTGCAAACATTTATTCAACATGTACAGTTGACTTTTTGATTCAACAGCGCCTTCACCTCAATTTACATTGTCACAAAAATAACTTGACTCTACGAAATTTTCTTGGTTATTTTTGTGTTGCGAAAACTTTGATAACAAAATACGAAACATGGAAATTTTACGAATTATAATGTAAAGTCCAAAGCTGTCACTAAAGACTGCAACATTTGTCTACATTTTGTCGAAAACCATATTATATGAGCCGAGAATTCCTGTTCGTTACGAAATATGTCACTCAATGTGTTTCGCACATTTTTGAAATATTTTCATAAATGTTTACATACGATGCATTTTGTTGTATATTTCTTTTTATTAAATCGTGAAACGCTCTACCTGTAGTTTACCAAGTTGAAAGACAAAGAAAATAGTTATCAATTTTTGAACATGTTTATGTGTGTTTCCCAGGTGAGTGGTGCCCCCGCTGGACCCACGTGCCGCTCCGTCGCCCCGCCGCCGCCCATGTCGTGCACCGACGCCGTCCGGACACCCAAGGTACTGACGACCTTTTTTGATACGTAGAGTTAGAGGCAAAAAATGAAAATAAACTTTCCAAGCTTCCTGTATATATTTACGGTCAGAAATTGACGCGAGCATGCAGTGACGACACGACACTACGATTTTGTAAAGTTGGTCGAAAGGATTTATGTGACTGTTCAGCAATGTAAGACGCGGTGTGCTGTGCAGTCGGTCAAGCATAGGGAATTTTAATCTTCCGGAAAATTATTTTTGGGAAATTCTGCAAGAATTTTTTTTTTATCTCTTGATTTTTTCCTGAAAAGAATGATTATTTTTCCGTTTCCTATGGAAGTATTCCAACTTTTCCCGTTTTTTCTGGAAAAGTTTCAAGATTTTTCCGGGAAAAAAATCGGGCTTTAAAATCCCTAGACGCGCAATGACGTCGGCCTGGCGATGGACTGTAAGTTGGAGGTGACGTCACCCCGACCAGATCGTTGCGGCGCGGCGCCCCGGAGCCGGAGGCCGGCGGCCGGAGGGGTAGGAGGTATGGGTCGTCGACCGTCGCAGCCACCTGTTGTCCTGTTGGCCGTCGCGACGCCGAGCCTCCGGCGCCACCTAGCGGCGTCGGGGCGCACCTCCAGCGGGGGGTGGCTGGCTGCACCGGGGAGGCTGTGGAGTCTCCTCTCGGCTGCACGCTGGCGATGCTCCCCGCTGCGGGTCGCTACTCCCTGCCTCATCTTCACTTCACATTATTTCCAACCAATGGAATAATTATAAACTTGAATTTTTGCTGCCGCCGATTCGGTTGCTGTTCGCTATGTACTGTTAAATTCTAGCAAAGGCATGCTTTGCAGAATTGCGAAGGATTTAGTAGATCCTTTGTGAATTCGAAGCACTAACTTAGTTGCAGCGTGTAAAGCATTTCTGGAACTGCTTCCCAATTGCAAAGCATCGCTTTGTAGTTGAAAAGTAAATGCTTCGTAGTTTCAAAGACAGAGGTTCTAACTCCTTCGCAATTCTGCAAAACATTGCTTTGCAGGAATTTAACAGTGTGCGGCGCCCCGCGGGTTCACCTGGGGTTCGGTGTGGAACGTGACCTGTCGTACTTAATATTCGCCGGTCCGCCAAGGCTTTTCGGCTCTGTTTGTGGCTTTGCATGACTACGGTGCGTTCAAATACCGTGAGCTCCGCGCGGGTGAGACTTTCCGTTTTATTTCCAGGGCGCCTTCCCCTGGAAATCCCGTGTGTGGAAGGGGAAAAAAGAAGGGGAAGGGGGGGGCGTGGCACTAATAGCATCAGGGCATTTTTGCCCTTAATGCCCCTGCATCTTTACTATTTGGTATTCCGTGCGGCCTGTTGCTGTCGGGCCGTTGGGAAGGGTTGATGTGGTCGCGTGCGAGTGGCGGGGCGGGGTGGGGCGCGGGGGTTGCGCGGCACCCACCGACACTCCATTAAGTTGGCCTGATAGCATCTTCCCTCTCGGCTCGCGGCCCAGCCCCCTTTGGACCCGTCCGCGAGGCTGTCATCTTGTTAGGTCCGTCGGAAAATTGCTTCGATTGGCCTTCACCTCGACGGCACTCTACGGCCGGGCTGAAGCGGCGCTTGGCTTCAAGGAAATCGGATCTTTATCATGGCGTCTATGAGCCGGATCGTGGCTGTTTAAGAGACTAGGATGGCCCGAATTCCCGATATGGCTTAAACTTGCTGTATTGGATTCTTAATTCGTATCGATGACGATGCTAGTCAAAATTTGTGCTGAATTTCATGTTTTGATCACAGAATGCCTGCCATCAGTTTATGTCAAACTAAGAAACTTTTTCCATTCGCTCCCCTAAAGAACACCAGGAATCTAATCTAAGCACAAAATTTGATTGCCTACATAGATAAAAAGAGAGCATACGGAGCTAAGTTTGAAAAGAATACGTACCTAATTTTCCTCTTGATTGCGTGC
>NW_026267180.1:1094918-1096612 GCF_000697945.3 Frankliniella occidentalis
CCCGGCCGGGTGGGCCGTCCCGCCGCGCAGCCCTGCAGGCGCGTTGCCTACTTTCTTGTCAGGTGCCTCACCGGGTGGACTGTCCAGCCTTCCTGTAATTGCGAAGCAATGAAACACCAGAAAAACGTTGCATAGCATCACTTTGTATTTCCAAAATAAATGCTTTATAGTCACGTCTAAATAATTTGCAGTTCTTTGTTGCTTTGCAGGAATTTAACAAGTGTACCCCGCGCGCACCTCAGTGCTTATCGTTTTGTCATTATTTGTTAAATGCAAGCTTCAGCTGACCTCGCAGGAGCGTGAATATTTCTGATTTTTGTGTGAATTTCAAAGCGGCGTCAGGCCACACGCAATGGTCGCACTGACGCACTTCTGAGCATTTCTAGGAGAATTTAGTTTTATTGTTCGAGACCGCTTTTTATGCCGCCATGGGAATAAGCGGGCGTATTCACACTGCAAAATTCTTGCAAAGAGTTTTGAAGTTTTGTCAGGAAAGTCTGCATTCCGTGTCAATACAAATGTGAACCATGCAAACTATTTCCTTCGCAATGCGAAGCATTTTCAAAATTGGCAGAAATCTGAAATCTATGAATTTTAAAACGTCTTTATGATTTAAATGTGCAAGTTTTTTCAAATCGGACTGGTTTTATCACGATTAGATTGCGCAGTGCTAAAAAAACTCGATATTTTGCGATATTTTCTCTCCTACCGGAGCGGTGCCGGCGCGGTGCCGGCGCGGTGCCGGAGCGATGCCTTCGCGGTGCCGGAGCGGTGCCGGCGCCCGCGGCGCACGCCCCCGGTGGTGCGCCGGCCGGTGGGGCCGGGGGGTGGCGCGGCCCCGCCCCCAGGCGCCGCCCCCGCCGCCCCGCCGCCAGTCCACGCCCCGGCGCCGGCACGCTCGCATCGCTCTCCGCCGCGCCTCGCTCTGCCTCGCCCCGCGGCCGGACCGGCGCCGCGCACGAGCGCCCGCACGCGCGCCGCCCTGCTCTGGATTACCTCGCTGGACAGAGACGCCGCCGCGAGACCCGTTACAGTTCGAAAGTTGCTCGCTTCGAACACGTTTGGCGTCGATTGGGGTATTTTTGGGACGAGCACAGTGACGAGTGACATGTGGGGGACAAAAGTGTGACGTTGAAACTACCGTCGGGTAGGTCTTTTAAAGGATGATAGTCCGGTTTTTGTTTCGTTAAATTGCAACAGTCTGGGTTTTGGCTCTTGTCCTTGTCTTTCCTCTTGGCGTCGGTTACATCGGAAACATTGGCGAAGCATTTAATTCGTCGTTTTTGATGATAAAACGTGTGCAATACTTCACCTGGAATTTAATAATTTCAGTTGCAAAATAAAAAGGGGGGGGGGGATTGCATTTCTTTGGCAATGTCGAAATCTAAACGTTTTTTGTGTATATGAACGGGGGTAAAACGCATCAACATCGTACAACATGGTTTTCGGCACGTCGTTGTGGCCCCCACTATGGCGGGAAACCATCACGTGTAAATGACGCGTGTCGAAAAAGTGATTGTATGTTGTTGTTGTTTCGTTTTTTTCCCCTTGCCGTCGCCCCTTGATGATGGCTCTGCTGACCCCGCTGGAGGCTGCCGGAGGGCCCCGCCAGACGCCCCCGCCACCGCCCCCACAGCCCCACGGACCCGATAAGCCCCTTTATCAACGCGGGCCGCATTGTTCCACGATGTCTT
>NW_026267180.1:1096707-1102687 GCF_000697945.3 Frankliniella occidentalis
GGGGGTACTCTATGGCGTGCGGTAGGGGAGGGGCGGCCGGGTGTGTTATCGCAAATGGCGAGTCTGTGATGTGGTTGTTGCCCCTGCGCCCCGGAAAGTTGTTCTAATTCATATGAAAAGTTTTTCGGAACGACCCAAAGCGGGCAGCAGCAGCAGCAGCAGCAGCAGCAGCAGCAGCAGCAGCAGCCGGCCGGCCCGGGCGGTGGCGGGGTGCAGTGCAAGGCCGCGCGGCCGCCTCCGAGACGAGCGCGACAGGTGCGCTGTTCGGAGGCGGCCCTCCTGCGCCAGCCTCGAGTTATTACTCAAACAAGTGTTCCGGAGGAATTACGAGGGGAATAAAAGTGATGCGGTTTAGTAAACTTTAACTACTACAGATATGGTGCCAGAGAGTACGTCATGAAACGCAAATAATAGAAATATTTGGGAATCCCCCGCCTCAAAATGAGACAGTAGATGCAAGTTTATATAGCATTTTCGCGAGATGCGGCAGATATCGTGCGGCTATTGCCTGCCATTTGTCTGAGAGACATGGAAAAGTAAAATATAGAAGGGAAAAAGTGGGGGGCGGTGGGCGGGGTGGTCCAGTCGGCGTCGCGTATGCAGGGCTGCCAGCGACTCACTTTTCTCACTATTTCTCACTTTTTTGAAAAAACTCACTTTTACTCACTGTTCTGGTAAAAACTCACTATTCTCACTATTTTGGTCTTCGGGGGCACCTATTCCGCCATAAAGGTGTACCCTTGTTGCATTTTGGCGTTAGCGAAGGCATATTTCAGCATCCTAACGGGATATTTTCGTGCCCTATGATTCAAAACATTTTCTGCTCGCTTCGCTCGCATATATTTTGCTCGGGTAACCAATGCAAATCACGCCTTAATGCACACTGTAGCGCCCTTTGTTCAATTTTCGCGCTCGCTTCGCTCGCAAATTAATGCTTGAAACAGTTAGTATTATTATTTGCAATTTAATTTGAATCACGAATGAGTTCTGATCCTTATAAAGCTTGAACTAAATTGTCTGTAAAAATGGTGTCGATGCCACGTCGTGGCTACGTGACCGCAACGCGGATGCAAGGTGTACATTTTAGACATTGCCTAGGACTGTCTCTACCGGAAGGCAAAGTCACCCCCACCCCCTCCCCCTCCCCCTTCTTTGCGAATTTACTTTCTATTTTGCGTTCCCGACCGGGAGTATGTCAGTAACTCAATTGGTTTTTTGTTTTCCCTACTTTGTATTATGTCCCATATAACTAAAAGTATCTATTTTTTACATCGCGTAGTGCACATTTTATCGATATTGATGCCTATTTTACAGACCTATGGCTTACCTTTCCTCACTTATCGCTCTGAAATACTCACTATTTGTTCACTTTTTTGAAGGTGTCACTCACTTTTCTCACTTTTTTTAAACCTATGAGCCGCTGGCAGCCCTGCGTATGGAAATCCGGGCGGAATAAAATATTCTGAAAGTTTCTGAAAGCCCACCAAGACCAGCGCGGCTGCGTCTGGGTGACGCGTAATCCCGCCGTAAAGTATACGGCAAAGGGGTGCTCTGCGCCACTCGGGCGGGATGGCTTTGCGGAAACATTTGCACGTGGTTATGGCGGGCGGGAGGCAACCGCATCTTTATATTCAGCGAGAATAATTGTTCGTATTTGGCCTGCTTCTTCTTCTGGGAATATGCGCTTCGCACCCCCAGAAAAGTGAAGAGCTGTGACACAGCGTATATAGTTAGCTGAAGGACTACCATCAACATTCCCAATGGTTGTGAGTTGTGAGAACGGTTAGATGGTGGTCGCTGAACGAACTGTCGCAGCTCATAACTTTTCTGCGTGTAATACACTGTCTTCCTCTTTAATGCCGCAAGCGGTAGCCGCGTTGAAAAACAACATGAGCGGCAGCAGCAGCAACAAGAATAACAAAAACAAGTTGTTGTTATTCCATCCGTCGGGCGCTGTTTTATGCGTTTTTAATACGCTATTAATACGTATCGCGCGCCGTCCATCGTTGGCCCCTAATTACCATCCGCCCTCGCGCACTTAGGCCCCTCACCTGAATTTACTTTCTCATTCGGAACGCGACCCTCCGGCCGGGGCTAAATAATTACACGCCTTAAAGCGACCGCCGCGCTTATTGGGGGGCTGTAAGAGTGTCGCGTGCGGAAACTGTTGCGCGTTTGTCTTCGCGAAAAGTGGCCGTCAATGCACAGAAAACCCCCAGAGTTAAACGTGAGTTGGTGCTTAAACTTTTACAAAACGTTTGAAATGTGCACACCACGCATGTGTGCAACTTGAGTGAAACACCATGTAATGTTCAAAATCACAACTTGCACAACTTGGTGTTTAAATTATGCACACTTGTTTTACCAGTGTGCTCTCAAGAAAACGAAGCAATGACATATACACGGGAAATAAGGCACACTTATTTTGAGTGTAGGTTGGCGCCGTGGTCCGTCCGTTTAACGCCCGGGCGATTGCCTTTGTCTTGGCCGCCCTTTTGTCTCCCCCGAGTGGTTGGTTTTGGTTATTGTTTTGTTGGAATAAGAAGGTGGCTAGGGGTGGAGGGAGCTTCACCGAGTCTCAGTGGGGCTGTCGGCGGTGGCGTTCTCAAGGCACTGAGGACGAAGGGCCAAAACCAGGACTATATTGCCGGAGCGTGTTAACAGTGTATTACCGATGTTGCACTATTGTTAGTGCAGCGTGTAATCGTTGTATAATTTTTGGGAAAGACTGTGGTACGAGTCATATTTGCGTCACGGTGGCACCACATTGACGTATTCCCGACTCTTGCACGTGACATGTCGGTGACATCAATATGGCATCACCACCGTGACCTTTTTCTCTCTCTTTTTTATTTCGCGTTACGACGGAGAAGGGGCGGTGAAGGAGGAGGCGAGAAGGGCCCGTCGCCCATTATACAAGATGTGATCGGAGCAGACGCCTCGACTCCTCCTCGCTTTCGGCCGGAAATAAAGCCATTTGTATTCCATCAGGGGGGCCGCCCTGCCGCGCCCCGCCGTGCAAATGTGTGTCGCGCCGAGCCGCGGCGGCGGGCTGAAGGCGACGCGCCGCGCCGCCGTGGCGGAGCACTGCGGCACGTGAAGCAGAGGCCGGTAGGAGGCCATGAAGCAGGCCGGCCGCAAGCTGGGCGGCTGCCGCGGCCGCTACCCGACGGCCATCCCCGCCGCCCCCGCCTCGCCCTACCACTACCCCTACCAGTACTACCAGCAGCCCGACGTGACCAGCGCGGCCGCCGCCCTCTGGAAGGCGCAGAACAACAGCCTCAAGACCAAGAAGGTGAGTGACGTCAGCCAAACTGTCAGACAAAAAGCACAACACGCCACTGGTCAAGTCCTTGCCTGATCTCATTGTACTTGGTGAAGTACAACATTTTGAGGTACAAAGTACAATATCTCTTATCATGGAGTCTTATGGGTACTATAACAAAAAAGTACAGCGATCGTGTACCTCACACTAGAAACATACCATCCATTTGTTGTACTTGGGCACAATTGTTTTGACAGTGTATCGAGGAACAGATTCGAAGTGTAAGGTACAAGTGAGGAGAGCAATGTGCCGATCCTCAGAGACTGAACGGACTTGCTTGCTAGTTGTACAGATTTGTCGAGGTTAACGATATGGATCGGAATCGGAATCCTGCCCCCTTAGTTTAACCGTTGTTAAGCGTTATAAGGTTGCGTGCGTTGGATTTAAAAATTTTAACAACGTATCGCATGATTTAATTGGAAGTGTGTGGAAGTGTTGCCAACTGTGTCGTCGAGTAACAAATGACTGCGGTGTTGGTGCACCTGGCGGCACCGGCTCGCTGCTGGATCGGCGATACAGGCGTTAAAGGGGATAGCCCGTTCGGTGTGCGTCCGCTCACC
Organism: Frankliniella occidentalis; assembly: GCF_000697945.3. Lineage (NCBI taxonomy): Eukaryota > Metazoa > Arthropoda > Insecta > Thysanoptera > Thripidae > Frankliniella > Frankliniella occidentalis. The sequence continues at coordinate 1,100,593 of NW_026267180.1, forward strand.
GCTCGGCTCACCGCTCTCTACCTCGCACCCTCACTGCGTCAAGCTTCTCTCTCTCTCTCTCTCTCTCTCTCTCTCTCTCTCTCTCTCTCTCTCTCTCTCTCTCCTGCGCCGACTGACTGATGGCGCACGATTACTCATACCCTTCCCTGAGGAAGGTAATTGTCGGCGCGATTCGCTCGAATTCCTTTCGCTCAATTGGCCACCGTCGGCGCTTTGGCACTGTCAAAGGTGTCTGCAGCGAATGACTACTACTGCGTGCCGTTACACCCAAACAAGTAGCGAAATTCTTGTTCCTTTACAAGAATCCCATTTTGAAACCACACATTTCAATGATCGATGAAAAACGTGCTTTTTGAAACTTAAAACTTGGCAACGGAGTTGTCTTGAGGTTACCACAAAAGTCTCGAAAAGAAATTTATTCTTAATATGTGTACAAAGGTTTACAATTTTGATAACAATGTCCTCACTTAAAGAAAAATAACTTGCTTGTAGCGTGAATAGTGGTAGAAGTAAAAAAGTTTGTCATGACAATTTCAGGCAAGTCAAGAAACATGGGCTAGTTTTTTTTTCTGTCCTTAGTACTCTAATATTGCTCTGTACTAATTGTTGAAGAACTGGCCTCGCATTTGGGTTTCTAGAAACGTTTTCACCTATATTCATTTATTTTTTTCCAACTCAATAGGGCAAGGTGCCCTATTATGGCCACTGTCCTATTGATGGCCACTTTTCTCGATTTCCAGCCAATCTGGTCGCTTTACAATCTTGGCCTTGAAGTAGTGTTCTAGTAAGATCCCTACTTGGGCATAATAAGCCAAACTACTTCACATCGTTGTCTACATTACAAGAAAAAGGGGTGGCCACCATTGGGCAGGCTCATTCTTAAGGTGGCCATCATAGGGCATCTTACCCTAGTGTTTTCCTAGTAAAAGTTGGGAACTTTTCGTTGCACACGGAACTGACGTTTCTCTCGGCACTTCATTTAGATGAGGCCAAAGTCGTCTTGTTTTCCTCGTGTTTCTGCGGTGCCGAGGGGGAGCAGGGGCGGGCGGTGCAATCAAAACAAAAACGAACAGAAAGCAATATAATGGCGGAATTCATCGCCCGCGAGTAGAAAATATCACGACTGGGCCGAGATGGTAAATCATTCCGACACAACTGATCGCCCAATTAACTTGCGCGCTGTACTAGCCATCCCCCGCGGCCTCTCTCGCGCTCTTCCTCACTCCCTCCCTCTCGTGCTTTCTTGGGCCGGCTGTCTCTGCCTGCTGCTCTGTTCAGCATAAAATTACCTCGATTCTTTCCTCTCCATAGCAGCCCCTCCTAGCGCCCGCTCCCCTGCTCTTCTCCGCCCTTCAGCAACCCATCTGGGGGACAACTGAAGATTGCAAAAGGCGTTAAAGGGTGTGAGTTGGCCTGAGGCCTACACACACTCTCAGACCTTTACTGATTTATTTATTAGTAGCTTATAAAGGTTTTTATGCAGCAGGATTACTGACTAATTTGTTACTTATTCTGTATATCGTTGTAAGTAACTCACCGATAAAAGAAGAAATTGTCAGTAATTACAAAAGAATTTTTTTCGTATTACTGATGAAACTGCTCAGTTATCAGTAGCTTATAAAGGTTTTTGCGCAGCAGGAATACTGACAAAAGGTGAAAAAAATCAGTAACAGGATGAGAGTGCACGCGGCATGTGGGTTTGCCTAATCTTTGCACCCGTAAGGGGAAGGGGCCATGCCCCTTGCGGCCATATTGGGTATGCAATCCCACAACACTGCTGCGTATTCACAGTTACACCCGGTACCACCATTTCACTGTTTCTTTTGGTTATTTAGGCCTTACCACTTTAGAAGAGACCTGATGTGACTCATCGGTTAAGGTCGGGAGGTTCCGGTCCTACTAAAATAATAACAAAAGTTATTAAATGAAGATAAATCTCGTTACTTGATGTTTAACTCCTATCCTTTCGGCACTATCGGACTTTCGCTAATTAGCCGTCGAGAGAGGTAGGAAGGAGATGGAAAGGAGAGAGAGAGAACTCGCATTCCGGCGCGCTCATTTAAATACAACAAGTGAGTGACAGCCACGCCAGGGC
>NW_026267180.1:1102802-1108573 GCF_000697945.3 Frankliniella occidentalis
CCGCCCCGCCCCGAGACACGCGCCACCTGTCTCTGTTCCCGCGGTCGGCGCTGCACTTCCCTCTCCCCCTCCTCCTCGGGATTCACTTCGGGAGACGTGTCACAATGCGTAAGAGGAACAAGCGTCTCCGCAGCACGCCACACTGCTCCTACGGGGGGGGTGTGTCTGCACGACATGCGAGCAGGGAAAAACGCATAAAGACGTGCGACAGAATAGTGTCTGGCTACATGCCTGCCTCGGCATGTGTTTCATTTTATCTTTGGCACACCGATATTTTTATTGCTATATAATTATTATGTTATACTTATTTATCCTACGATTGAAGTTCCTGAAATGTACAAATATGCTTGACCTACCTTCGTTTTCCCATAGTGTTCCTTATTCCGCGTGTAATAATGGCTCCGTTTCTGGATGATTTTTTTCGGGTGTATTTAGTTCCTTTGACTGAGTCTGATCAAATGACCGTTTATACCCGTCTTTTCCTCACGGCCTTACCCACTTTCCAGATCGTGGTCGGTCGGCGGGGACGAGTCTCTAGGCTGTTTCGCTCTACCTCTAGCCCCCCTCACCCCCTCCCTCGCTCTCGCCCTCCCCGAAAGCCAGTGGGGTCAGCGGGCTCCATCGGCCTTCCCCTAGCCCTAGTATTTGCCAATGCCCGCATGGTGCGGCGTGGCGTGGCACGGCTGCAAGTCGATGATTGTCATCGGCCTGCCCTCCCTTCCCTCCTCCCTTCCCTCCTCCCTTCCCACCTCCCTCCCTTCGCTCCTCGGGCCCTCGGGCCATGCTGCTGTAATGCCAATGCTTTCTGTTCCTGCCTTTTTAAGGACTAAATATAAAACTTCAAAACAAAAGTGCAATCTATTTTTCCACATTTTTATTTTTTTAAATTCTTCTCTTTGTTAAGATACACGCTGCACACTTCCACGCCCATGCATTCATATTTTTGTACGAAAAGTTTCATGTTGCATAATATTGAAGGCTCTTTAGTCAAAAGTCTGCAGTCGCACAGTCGAAAGCTGCTTCGGTTTTTGTGCTTGCATACACTGCCAAATGGGTCAAAAGAATAAGTTTGTATTGCGCAAAACCATTTCTTTTGCCGCCATTGCGGAGAATTTTGAAGCATTTTTGTAATGCGAACGTGTTCTTCGCAAGCTTACAAACTATTCATTTCAATACACACATACCATTTGCCAGCTTGCCTTGAGTTTCTTTGCAATGTGAACTACTTGGTTGAAATACAACAATCGAAAAACATGACACTGGAATAATTAATATCTTCGCGACCATTTTTCAGCGTAACGTGCACTTTTACCCATTGTGCACAACGCGTCACAAGTGTTCGTTGATGCATAACAGCGCGTTTCCACTCGTGCAAGACGCGTCTCCGCGACGTGCGCAATGACGACAGTGAAGTGCATGATGATGATGATGGTGGTGGTGGTGGAGCGGGAAGGTGTTGAGCTTAATGGGTATTCCGGTTGGGGGAGCCGCGGGTGGGGGCGCGCGGGGGCGCGGCCGGGGGCGATAGCCGGCACGCGAGTAACCGATACGCCCCAAGATTGGGCCGGGGGTCATAAACGTCGTTTAGGCCCCTAAGAGGGTTAGGATTGAAATGACGACGAAACAAGTGTACCGAGACAACGGCTCCCCCTACAGCGCCCCTTATTGCAGGAGCGGAGGTCGACGGCAATCAACATTTTCCGCCACAACTCTTCCCTCGACTCTTCCCCTCCTTGATTGCGTTATACACGAGCTGTGCGAATGAAAGTTTTACTTGCAAGTGGGAAACGTCAAAATTTTCCTCTACACTGAGAATCTTTTTAGGTCCTGAGCACGTTAAACATTTTGCCCCGAGACCGAACGTTTTTGACGCACTATACAGTTGTGACTGGGCACCAAAGTTATGTTGCCGAGCTTTAAAATTTTCTTGCCACGCACAGTAATTTTAGTGGCGGGAACTAAATTTTTTGTGCCAGGTACAAAGTAGGACGCACTAAACAATCGTCTAGTGCACGGCAGGAATAAATTTTCTCAGTGTACTAAGCCACTAAGTAATTGACAATGTATGTATGTTTATTCGATTTAGAGATAGGGGTTTTCAGCAGGGCTCGAAAATATTTTAAAATAAGCTTTGAAAATTCATATTTTACCTTATGGTTCGCAGCAGTGTCACTTTTCCGTCACCCCCAGCGGGCCGTCCCACCCCACTCCCGGGCCAATCTGTCTTCCTCACGTCATAGCGGGGACCGTAATCACCTACCTGTGAACGCCACGCCCCGCCACGCCCCGCCACGCCCCACGCCACGCCACCCCGCCCGACGCCCAGCTAGAGCCTACCAGGGGGTACTTGAAAATGCGTGCTCCCTGCATACCCCCGCATTAAACTCGTCAGCTCAGCCGTCAGCCCCCCCCCCCCTTTTTCCCCCGCCGGGCCCGGAGAGGCGTAATGTGATGTCAGGGACATCAAAACGTGATTTTTCATCGCAGGCGTATGGACCTCGAAGTGGGGTGGCGGGTGGGTGGAGAGCCAGAGCACGGAGTAGACAGAGGTAACTATCGTCTCTTTCTCACCCCCTCGTTCAATTTTTGCTGTACGCACAATTTCTTTTTGTGCATTTAGCTTTTCCATTTATTCACTTCGTCTTTCTGTATCAAGCTGAAACTCGAAATCCTGTTGCAATGAACTGATGCAGTGTCCTTTTTTTTCTTCCGGCAGTGTGGTGTGCAATGTCTCTCGCGTAACAGGCGGAGTGTGCCTTGATGGGTGCACTTCATGTAAACACGCACACGAGAGGGGCCTAACCGCAGGCCCGCAGGTGTGCGCCACGTAATGAGAGAGAGAGAGAGGGAGAGAGAGGGAGGGGCGAGGAAGAGAGGGAGGAAGACAGTGTAGCGGTGTAGGGGCAGGTGGGCTGCCATAAGTGCTACATCGGTCGAACGACAAGCAGGAGCAGGGCGGTGTGTGTTGGAGTGGTGCGGCCCGCCTATGGCTCAAGGAAGTTACGCCCCTTGTGTCGTCTGTGTTCCTCGTGTTACACACTTGCACGCGTGCATACGGCCACGTGCGAGGTGGACGCTCACCGCACTGGTGAGATCCGTGCCTAGAAACATAGTTTTACATAACTACAAGAAAAAGTACATAGCTTGCGCACCTAACAACTTGCGTAACTACGATTACGCACAAATGTCTAGAACACGTCTTTCAATTTTCTCACAATTTTGGATGATTGCTAAACATATGCTCAAGTTTTAGTATTAGCTTGTGTACTGGTCAGTAACATAAATAAATGTTGTTAAACGGTACGTACTGTACATGATTTTTAATACAAAATTATTAGTAACGTCTGTTTGTGGGTGTGCGTAAGATAACGTTCTGTTAAGAGTACGTAGCAAAGCTGTATGTGAATGCGTCAAGAGAATGTGGTTTGCAGTAACATTTCCAGGTGGAAGCAGTAGCTCGCTGGTTGCGTAACGTCAAGCCTCTCGCCTTGTCTCGCTCTGTCGGAGTGCGTGGTGTCCTGCGCGCGCGCTAGGACGGGCGCGGGCGGGTCTCCGGGCAGAGGAGAAGGGGCCCCGCGCCACGACGGCGTCGGTCGGTGCGCCGCACTTCCCTTTTCTCTGGCCTCGTCTTCTTACCCCACCCCGCCCCACCACGCCCCGCCACGCCGTAGGGGCAGAAGCAGTGCCGGTTGGTGGGAGCGGCGACGACTCCGTTCCGTTGGGGCTGGTCTGGTGGACTGAGCCTGGCTCGCAGAGCAGAGAGCGAGAGGTACACTATGAAGTCGCCTGACCCAGTAATTTAAACAACTTAAGTCAGCCACACATTTTGCTGGAAACCCTATCGCCTGGTTGACAGTTTCTGGATTTCCATGTCACACTGTGCTTTTCACATCATTCCTGGGGATTGCTCCCATGCACAAGTCAAAGGCACCACTCACATAGTTCAGTGCACTACGCGGACACCAGAAAGGGTTCGAGAGAGGGTACCCAGCACCAGCACGTCAAAATCCCCTGGGTCAGGTGACTTTAAACGTCCGGCCGTTGCTAATGCACACTCTGGGTTGACAGTGTACTGTCGCGAGGCGAGACTCAGTCCGACTACGTACCTCGCCCCTCTCCCCTGCCCCACCAGAACCTCACCACACCCCCTCGAACGCCCCTCTCCGGCATCGGCCTGTTCCATTCGCAAAACCCGAACCGGAACGACGAGATACAACCTCCCCTCCTCCCATGCCGCCTACCGTCCGCTCCATCTTACATGCACACAGAGGAAAAAAAAATATTTTTTAAAAAACACAAAAAACTGCGTAACATAATCAGCAGCCCCCTTTCCCTCTGGTGCCGCCTCTGGTTAAGTGCACAGCAGTCATAAACTCTGCTCCAGACTGTGTAGACACCGGCTCCTCCCGGGTCACGCGAGCCACGGCGGCGGGCGCGGAGCGGGCGCCACTGCCCGGGTCGGCTCATGCCGCCGCCGTGCGGACCGCGCCTGCTGCTCCCGACCTGCTTCGCGCCCAAGGTGACGGCGCGTGAGCCTCCGTCCCGCCGTGTCCTCCTCGCGGCACGCTATACACGCCACCCGGGGAGGCGAGGCGACAGAACACAAAAGAGGAAGGACGAGAGGAGGACGCGGGGAGTGATACAGAAAGAGAGATGACAGGACTGTCTAAATTTCCTTTTTTTTTTAGTGGCGAGCGGGAGGAGGCGGTTAGAGGAGAGGGAAGCGTGGGGAGGAGAGAGAGAGAGAGGCGCGCGAGCGCAGCCACGCCGCGAGGATGCCAAAACGGGAGAGCCTGCCTTGTGTTACAAGCAGTAAAAGAATTATAGCGAAATGACTAGGAGGGAGCGGCCCGGCGGTATTTTTTTTATTTAGTGACTGCCGCAGGTTCAATCGAGTATGCAAATCGAAGAGAGAGATGAAGGGGAAAGGAGGAAAGGGGGGGGGGTGACGGGCGTGAAGAAGTGGGAAGGTGGGGGTATGGGCGGACATGCTGGCAGGAGGATGGGTTATTGTCCGTCCACTCTCGGCAGTCGCGGCAAAGCCCTGCGGCGGCGTCTTCTTTGGCCCGACCTGACCCGTTCGAACAGAACAACGAGGAAGGAACACCACCCGAGAAAAGACCGGAACACGAGTCGGTATCCAGTCTGGAGAAATGGCAGGCGCAGCCGCGGGCGCCGCGGGCAGGTGCGGGCAGGTGCGGGTGGGCGCGGGCGGACGCCGCCGCGACGGGTCGGAGGAGGCTGGCCCCCGGACCCCGGACCCCGCCACGTCCGCGTCCTCTGGGGCTGGGCCGGTGGTGTTTGCTGCGGTCGGCAGATAGGCGCCGTGCGCCGTGACTACCGATGTTATGTGATTCCTCGCTGCCATGGTCCGTCCGTCCGTCCGTCCCGTCCGTCGGGCCGTCCGTCTGCCTCGCTAATAACCCCCAAACTCGGCGCGGACGGCGGCGTGCTGCTCGCTGCCAGCTCGCGAGTGCGCAGATCGCTCGACCTGATAACGCCCTCCGGGTGCGAGAGAAAAAAAATATATACGTCTGAATGGAAACACCGCACCGCCACCTCACCTGTACCTCAAACACAGACACGCACACATCAACATAAACACACACACACACACACACACACAGCCGCGACGAGTTGAACGAGGTGCACGTTTTTGTTGTTTTTGTTGTTGTGCCACAGCGACTGAGTCCCGCAGCGCCCGCAGCCGGGACGGACAGGCTCCTCCGCCTTCGCCTGCCTCTCTCTTTCGAGGGGTCAGTCACCAGCGC
>NW_026267180.1:1112633-1113448 GCF_000697945.3 Frankliniella occidentalis
TCTTCTTTCTGCCCTTGCAGAAGCCGGGCAGCGTTTTCACTAGGATTATCGCCGCCAGGGCATTGATGAAGCCCGAACGCAATATTACGCAAAGCGGGAGGAAATTGTGAGGTAAATCTCCCCTCAAAAATATTTTTCGTTGCGCGTTTTACTGCCAAAAATTTTGTTAACTGCGATGATTTTTTTTCCGTTCCTGCGATCCGATTTGAAATGATCACAATCTATTTATTTCTGATTTTTGTGAGTGTGGGCGCACACGTGGCCGCGCTGCACGGTAGTTAGGGGCGAGGGAGACACAGTCTTGTGGCCGCCCATCAATCGCGTTTAGCGTCGCAGGGTGCGGCGGGGGCGCGCCCGGCCCGGCCGGGGAGGGCGTACCGCCCGGCGTACCGCAAGGAAAGTGCACTTTTGCGATTCAAAAAATACAACCAACATGTATGTGGGGAGTTTTGGCCAGTCTAAATATCTCGGAGCCGCCCTTTTTTTTGCGTCTTCTTTGGGCTGCGTTTTTGGCCAGTTTGTTTCTTTGAGATCTTTGACTGTGCTCACCTGGTGGAGGGAGAGAGCTCACCTTTTACAGTCGTCATCCTGTGTGTGTGTGGTCTGACTTCGGAAAAAAGCCTTTCCATGTTATTGCGCTAAAGTCCCCCCTCCCAACACACACATACACACTCACACACAACTACACGGGGGTTCATGGCCCACAAAAAGAGATGACCGTTATTCACCGTGGAGATGTGTCTCCCCGCGCCCCCAACCGCGGAGCTCTCTTTCACTGCGTGGTCTTATCTCCCTTCTCTTACCCCTCCCCCTCC
>NW_026267180.1:1113607-1115442 GCF_000697945.3 Frankliniella occidentalis
CCTCTCCCTTTCTCTCCTTCTCTCTCCTTCTCCCTACCCCTCTCTCACGCTGTGTCGCCCAGTGGCTCGAGGACTAATCTCTCCCGTCGCCCGCCGCAGCCACAGGGGCTCAACGGAGCACGACAAGTCGCTACGCCGCAGTCGCCATGGAGGTGGTCGCCTCGCCGGGTACTTCCGGTACTTCCCTTGATGCTCTGCTGGACCGGAAGCGGAAGCGGGTGGACGTATCCGGAACCGCCACCACGCAGATCAATTATTTCGCGCTGTATTCCCCCGTCCGACGCGGTTTTACTTTTTCCTGGTCGTCGCCCACGGATACGCCTTTTGTGGGGAGGTCAATCCAATCTCCCGCACGCTGCGCTCTCCTCTCTCCCCCCGCGGATATGGCCGGGTGGTGCACACCTATTGCAGCCCAGGGGCTTCTTTCCTCCTCGCCGCGCTCACTCACTTGCTCCCCCCTCCCCCCCCCTCCTTTTATTTCTCGCTCTCTTTCTGGAACGGCTGAATTAGAGTATAGAAATGTCTTCTGTCTTCTGCTTTACTTCTTCTCCTCCTCCTCCTCCTCAGCGCTACCTGCCCCCTCTCTCTGGTATGGTCCGTCGCGTCGTCTGGAACGACCACCAAGAGCGTGTAGTCTTGCCGCAGAACACGCCGTCTTACCCTCAGGGGGCTCACAAATTGATCTGGAGAGGTGCGCCAGGGCGGGGCGCTGCGGGGAGGGGCGTGCGCGCCGCCCGGCCGCACCATTTCGCCGCTTCATAGACACCGCGCCCGCCCCTTAAGGTTCGCCAAGGCTGATGCCCGCGCCCTGCCCTTGCGTCCCCTCCACCGCGGTACACAGACAAAATGCAAGTTGCATTTTGTAAGAAAGGTTTGGACCGATGTTATCCTTACCAAAGACTCGTTCATGCTGTCACGTACCGCCAAGTGCAGGGCGCCATAACTTAACCAAAATTGTTTTTGCCGATTTTGCCATTTTTCGTCAATGTCTCCTGAACGATCCATGGTATCATCTCACGGGAGTTCATTAGAAATCTCAGATAGCGCTGAATCACCTTATGACCTGAACCGATCAAATTTGTCTTACATGTGCCTAAAAATAATTTTCGTTTGTTTTTACAAAGAATTTCATCACATCGATGTGACCGGATAGGTAAAGAAATTGCAGAGCCATTGTATAGCTTTTCAATCAACTTCAGATTGTTGCGTGATCATGCACCGTTCGGAAGATTTTCGTGGAAAATTGCCGTAAAAGGCGAAAACAATTTTCGGCCGGTTACGTGCCAGGCTGCGTGTTCGAGAACCTTTCAAAGCTCCTAATGTTGCGACCATGCCGTAACTTCACCTTCTGCCCCTTGCCCTCCACCACAGTATTATACGAGCCCCCAGGGTTTTTAAACGGAAATCCTTCGTTACGTTATTCTGAAACGCGTGGCCGTTTTATCCTTCCAACCAGCTGGCTGGCGGTCCGCGCCTGCGAATGCGGGGATAGGCCTCCCGCCGGGCGGGGCTGCTCGGCAGCGGGCCTAGCTCCGCGCCTGCGGACCTGCGGATAGGCAACGCGCCGGTCTGTCGTGCGGTGTGGCTGCCTACCTGCCGGCGCGTGCAGACCTGCGGTTGAGGCAACGCGCCGCCGGTCGCTGGTCTGCTGTGTGCGGTGACGGCGACCCAACCTCATACTTGGTTTCGTTTGCCCTTGAAATGATTTGATGAATAGTGTTTTTCATTTTGACCATTTACCGCTCTTTCAATGTATTTTTCGTTTTCCGTTCGTGCCGCGGCGACACGGTATGCGTGTCGCTCTGTGTGTGTTTGTGTGTGGTGGAGGGCGGAGG
>NW_026267180.1:1119612-1122230 GCF_000697945.3 Frankliniella occidentalis
CCCCCCCCCCCTCCCGCTTCCTTCCTGGACACGCCCCTGACGCGTGCCGCACGCGTGGTGGCGCGGCGCCCGGGGACCTGTCGGGTCGCATTTACCTGCCGAGATAGGCATCTAATTGTAGGATGGGCCGCGCAATCCGCTGGCGGCGGGAAGGGAGAGGGCGGCCCATGTTTGTTACTACGGACCATCCCAAATAATGCCCCTGAAAAGTTCACCCTTATCTCGTGTAGTTACTTTCTCGTTAAAACCCTGAAACTACCCCCGTCGTTCGTTTTGCAAATCCCTTACGTATTTTTTTTTTTTTTGGGGGGGGTGGGTAGGGGGCTTTTGCTTGTGACTTAGAGCAGAGTCGCGGTCCACACGGTAAAAACCCTTTTTGTATTTCAAGACTTGGTCTCGGATGCTATTGGCGTTCTCCACAAGATCCAAGACCGGGTCTTGAAATACAAGGAACGATTTTCACAGGTGTAGGTTGTACGGGAAAATTTTCCATGCGACTGCTGGCGTAAAATTCAAGCACTACGTAAACGACCTGTAAGTGGACGACACCACACTTTATAAGGCATATTGATTTATTCTAACGCTGTTCAACCAATGTGTTAAGTCTTTAAGACGTGTAAAGCCAATTGTTTTATACAGTTTTACAACTTTGAACAATTTAACTTGGATCTCTATTTTCTTTTCCAAGTGCAAGATGAAGCTGTTTGGCCCGCGGCGGTTGTGTGCTGGCCGGCGGCCCCGCAGTACCCCGCCCGGGGTCAGCGCGCTGTCCCCGGGGGCCGCCCGGCCAGGAGGAGGAGGGGCTCCTTTGAGGAGACAGACGGCAGGAATATCGCCCGTACTGCATTCGTAAATTTTCAATGACAAGTCTGACTGCTAGGCGGCCCCTCGCCCGGCCAGGGGTGTAACCCCGGTGGCGGTGGGAGAGAGACGAGTGCGACCAACCCTCCACCGTCATTCTCGTCTCCTTCTGTCTCTGTCTCTCTCTCTCTCTCCCTCTCCCCCCCCCCTTTCCTTACTCCTGACGCCTCCTCCCCCCTCCTCTCCCCCGCGTCCTCGTCTTGACCGTGTTCTTGGCTGTGTAGTCGGACCCCTCGGCCCCTTTCGCTGACTGATGCTGGTCATCCCCCCCACCCGCCGCGCGTAACATCAAAATATTGGCGCCAAAATGGAGAGAAATGACAAATAATGTGGGAGGCGTCGTGCAGGAAGTCCATCTCGCGAGTGACACGCTGACAGATGTGTGCCGCTTGGGGCCCACTCCCTCTCTCTCTCTCTCTCCCTCCCTCCCTCGGCGGGGGGAAGGGAGGGAGGATTGTCTCACGCGACCTCTGGAGACCCGACAGACTGTCGCAACTTTCCCGCTAGATTGGTCGAGTTACATACATCTGCACCCTGAACCTGACTTCGTGTCGTGTACGTGTGTGTGTGTGTGTTCCAATTTTCCGGAAACGCGTGTTGCGTTCTCCCCCTACTCCTCACCTCGCCCTATCTTCCCGTTTTAATCCTGCTTTTCCAGCTCAAACCTTCTGCCATTTTCTTTCTTCTGTCTCGTTCTTACTTTTTTGTGGCGCGTGCGCTCTCTCCCCTTTTCGCTTTCTCTCGCTTCTTTTTGTTATTCTTTGCTCGGCTTTGGACCCCCCCCCCACCCCCCTTCACCTTGTTATTTGTTGCATACGAGGTTGGGAAGGGCGGAGGGACAGTATTAGACCACCGGCTGCTCCCGGCCCCGGCCCCGGCCCCGGCCCCGGCCTCGGCCCCGCCTCGCCACGGGATGCAGCGAGGGGCTGCCGGGCGGGGCACTGCATTGCCGCGGGAAGGCTTTCAGGATCACGACGGTGAGGGAGGCGCAGGCAATCTGGAGGCCCGCCTGAGTTGTGGATCGTTATTGCCCCGCCACCGGCGAACCTCCGGCCCTTGGGCACCGGCACACAGGGGGTTGTGTTTTTCATCTCCTTTTCTTTCTTTTTTTCCCCCTTTTCTTTTTTCCAAAATATAAAATCCGATAGTGGGGTTTATGCGGTGTATGTTTTTGAACCACGAGGAACGGCCAGCAGCAGCGATAAATAAGGTTGAGTTGAATAAGATGGATCCCAGTCGTGCGTGCGGCAAGCGTTTTGCGCCGGAAAGAGGCAGCTATACCGCGCTGGGGAGCAGGGTTGGGGGGAGGGGAGGTCCCCCCCAGACCTGTCCGCGTGATGCGTATAGGGAGATAGCAAAGTACGGGGTCAGTGCGGCTGCGGCGTGCAGGGTGTGGAAACATTGTTTGAACTTTGGCGCGCGTCCACGCCACGCTCGACGCCACGCAACCCCGCCCTGAGCTGGAAATCTCTACATGCACACGGGACGCCGCCAGGGGGTGAGGAGATTGAGCGGGAAAAGGAGAAATGGGGGGGGGGGGGTAAGTGTACGCAAGCTCGCCAGGATGACACACCCCGGTCGCTGCGCCTTTGCCTTTGTCGACTCTCTCTTTCTATTCCCCTGCTGCCCGTCTCGTCCTCTTCTCCTTTTGCGCGTCGGGAAAGAGAGAAGACGATTCAATCGATCAATCGACTCGCTTCGATCCATCAACGTCCTTATCGCGCAGCCCGCCTGCACCTCACCCAGCATCCCCCCCC
>NW_026267180.1:1126635-1130257 GCF_000697945.3 Frankliniella occidentalis
GGGGGGGGGTGAAAGAGAGAGAGAGAGAGAGAGAGAGAGAGAGAGAGAGAGAGAGAATGAGAGAGAGATGGGCTTGATCTGCACCCTGCTGGATTCCGCGGCTGTCACAGGGAGACAGACGCCAGACTGTTGAAGTCATTTGCAGTCAGACGGCGCGGTGCGCACCTGTGTCCGGCGCCCGGGCCCTCTGAGCAGCGAGCGCATTACTTTCTTGTCATTTCTCCAAACGAGAGAGAGAGAGAGAGAGAGAGAGAGAGAGAGAGGGAGAGAGAGAGAGAGAGAGAGAGAGAGAATAAGATGAGTGGACGCATCCATCACTGCCGTCATGTGCGAGATAACATGTTGGCGGCTTCATTCTGTTATCTCTAGTGTGTCCAGCCTGCGTCTATGTTGCTGCCGTCGTTGAGCTGGAAGAAGCTCGGAGGCGCGGCTGGTGACTGACCGACTATAACTGATGCATACCAGCGTGAATAGGCATTCTAATGCAAATTGTTAAAATTTCCTAATTGCAAACTGGCGTTGAATGCCATCAACTCGAGGGGTGCTCCTCGGTGGTAATCACAGACTCTGTAGTCACTTTACTTCTGAGAGACTTTTTAAAGGACACATTTGTTGATTAAGACATGCGCTTTTGCATATCTTGACTAAATGCAACCGTGCATGCAAAAAAAAAAATGAATTTGAATCTCTCTTATGGACTAAAAATAATGTCAACAATGATAGGATGCAAAAGTTTCACTCGTAAGATTTCAGAATTGCAACTGGTGAAGATGTACACGAAAGTGCATCTTTACCTGGGCAAAAAAGAATTTCCAGTGTGTGCTTGCAGGTGCTATTCGTTTATAATCTTTGGTAATCCGAGGTAATCACTGGTAATACTTACTATTTGGTAATCCGGTGTAAACATTTTCTCAAGCTGGGCACCCCTCGCGTCAACTTTATTTTTTAAGGTTACGTATTGACTTTCAGGAAATGTAGAACTGCGGAACCCAATGCAAATACTCTTTTGGTATTCGAAGCACAGTTACAAGTTGTAAGAGATCTTGGCTCTTCTTCTTCTTCTTCTTCTTCTTCTTCTTCTTCTTCTTCTTCTTCTTTGGCGACCAAGGTGGGGTCGGCCGCTCGGATGTAGTAGCCTAAGGAGGGGAGAAAAAAAATAGAGGCATATTTCCGTGTCGCTTGGGCGGCTTGGTGTGAGGCATTCTGTCGGGGCGCGACGAGACGAGCCGCGGGGGGGAAAGTCTCGCGGTAATGTTGCAAAAGTCCTCCCCCGCGGCTCGGGTGGGATTTTGGCGCGGGGCCGAGTCGCGGCCGGGTCGGCTTGTAATTCCACTCGAAAACGTCAATCTCTGCGGGGCTGCTTCTGAGGGAGGGGCGGGGGGCGCGGCCCCAAGTGGGGCCCTCTCATTCCGGCCGGAGCCCTCCACTCCATCATCCGCGAAATTTCTCATATTTCTCACCGCTCCGCCACTGCTTGCTCGAGTTTGAACTGGTGCCGCGCCCGCGCGCCGCTTTCTTCCCTCATCTTACATTTTTTTCCTTTTTCTTGTGGTGAAGATATTGCTCTTGTTCTTACATTTTCCCCACGACGCTGTAGTGTGACTCTCTGTTTTGCGTCGCGCGGATTAGCGAATTTGTTTTTGCAGGGTGTGTGTGCCGTGCGTACGCGCGCTGGCCGTATTGCGTGGGATCCGATCGGGACCGATGGGGTGCATTCAGCCGAGATCAGCATTCCCTATCGGCCTCCCAAACAGACGGACGGACAACGGACAGACGGACGGGATAATCATCCACAGGCGGACACAATGCGTAAATTTCAAACACCATTAGCCGGATGCATACTGAAATAACTTTCTGAAATGTATTGGCGTTTGCGTTTTGTCGGGATTCTGCATCGGTGGGACGACTAGCGGTGGATCAGACGGGGTGACAGACCGCTTTATTGACGGACGAACGTATCGACGGACGGACAGACGAACGGAACGACAGACGGACGGACCGACACTGCGTGTCCAATCACGCGTCGCCCAAATCTAATTGCTTGTAAAGTTACTGTAGCCTTTAATCCTCTTACCTCTTGTACCTCACTTATGGGGGCGCGGAGCTCTCGAGCCGACTGGGGCGGGTGAGGAGGAGAGGAGGAGGAGTGGGAGAGGGGGGAAAGGGGGAGGGAGGGGGATACAGTTGCGTTTGGTGAGGACAGCGATGAATGGCGAAACTGGAGTAATACGGATGGGCGGGGTGCGTGCCGCAGCGCCGTGCGCGGGGCCGCGAGACCTGCGCGCCGTGAAAGGAGAGATGATGAGTGATATTGCTATGACGAATTATTGACAGAGTTATTCTTGTCAACGACGAAGGGGTGTTCTTCGTCTGTATCGTAGACCGAACATGGATCGCAGGATGCTCACTTGTTTGAACGCGAATTTTGTAATTGACGTCGAATTTTCGAAGGTGTGGGTGGGCGGTGGGGTACTAGCACATTCAAAGGGAAATTCACAACTTTATTCCCTTAAGTGTTCTTTTTGGCATTCACACACTTGCAAGTGTGTGACATTTACACACTCGCGTTTACAGTGTACTGAAGGAGATGTGATTCCACAACTGCACGAGGAACTGTTCAGCTGAGTTTTCGACACCTTGCTTCTCACCTGTCATGGGCACATTTGTTGGGTGACATAGTGTCGATCACACGGGGTAAACGCTTGCTGTTTAACTTTTAAGCTGAACTCGATATCCCGCAAGTTATTCAATAGATGATTAAGCAATGACATGTAGGAAATCTTGTGTCCAAAGTCGTTCAAGTTCAGTAGTGCACAGCACACTGCGCTGTGAGTGAGACTATTGTAAACTATTTTTGGCATTGTACAAATAGGTCGAAGAATTTGAGTAGTTAGCGTGCCTGCGTCGAAATTAGTTGCGAACGGGTTAAAATTGCTGAGGTGAGAGGTGAGAGGCGGGGGCCCCGCCAGCCCCGCCAGACGAGGGTGAGAGGGGGTAGGGGGCGCCAGCTCCGCCTGTTTGAGTTGGATAATCAAAGTAAAATAACTTTGTGGGGTCGGCTGGCCGCCCCGCCTGCGCCCTGCGCCTCGCGTGCGCACATTCGCCCCTAAGCAGCTTGGCGGGGCGGGGTGGGGTGGGGCCCCCAAACGCCTCTAGGCGCTGCTGGCAGGCTGTCGGCGGCCTGGCTGCCCGGGCTGGGGTGGCTGGTGCCCTCCAGACTTTCACAAGTTGGGCTGTTGTGTGCGTGCGCGTGTGTCAGTGTGTGTGTGAGTGAGAGAGAGTGTTTGTGTGTAAAGGTGCGTTTGTGTGTGCGCAAGTTGGTTGCAAACGTCAGCAAAGCAATTCCCCGACGAATGGTCTTGCTGGCGGGTAATGCAGGTTTTGATGAGCAGTTTTGCAGCGGATGATACACTATTTAACAATCAATTTATTGAATTCTCTTCCCTCTGAATATTTTCTGTTTGTGCACGGCATAGCCTGCTGCTCTAGTTGATTAAACAGGCAGGCCGCGCAACCACCTCTCACTCGACCTCACCTCCATGCCACGTACAGTACAGTCAACAAAAACTGCGTCAAAGAAGATGTAACGAAATGAGGGGGGGGCAGGGGGAGAGAGCGAGGG
>NW_026267180.1:1130307-1131814 GCF_000697945.3 Frankliniella occidentalis
GGGAGGGAAAGGGAAAGGGAGGAATAAAAGAAAAACGCGGAAAAACGTGTGCAACACCGGAGGCACGCGGTTTTGCGCGTGTGTGTGTGTGTGGAGAGAGGGAGAAAGAGAGGTGTGAAGATTGGGTCCTGGCCACCGATAGGATGAACGTAAAAAAGGGGGCGTTGTAAACATGATCGCGCGATGCCTGACAAGGAGGGGAGGGCCAGGGGGTTGAAGATGGCCCAAGGGGTGCACGGGGCGGGGCTGCAGGACATGGCGCCCCCGCGGGCTCCAAGGCCGTTGCGCCGCCCTAAAAAGGCAGCCCGGCAGAATGAATTCATTTGGGGAGCATGGTGGGGTGTGTGCGAGAGAGTGGGAAGGTGAAGGGGTGGTACGTTACAGTAGCAGGAGAGAGAGAGAGAGACAGAGAGAGAGAGAGAGAGAGAGAAGAGAGAAGAGAAAAAAATATTTGGGAAGTGAAATTGGGATACTACGCGTTGCTGTGGGGGGCTCAGCCAGCAACGCCGCGATATGTCGGTCCGCAGTGAGGCCGTTAGGAGGGGGAGGGTTGACCCTGGGGATGCTCTGCTTGTGGGAAGTAATTCAAGCAAAGGGGTAAAGCATGAGTGGGCTGAGAAATTTCTCTTGAAAAACTGGGAGGGTTGGGAGAAACCACAGAATCGCTTCTTGGAGGCAAGGGCGGCGATTGCTGTGTCTTGGGCTTCGTTGAGAGAGGGGATCTTTTTAAATCACTTCACTTTCAAAAAGGTTTATTACCTGAATGCTTGTTCACAGCGACACTGATAAACCAAGTGTACAACTGCAAGTTGAATACTAACAAGTGCTCTACTCGGTAGTTGCACACTTAGTTTATCTGTGGAACTATGGAGCCACCCTTTGCTCGGGTCATGCAATCATATACATTTTTAAATAATCAAAATAAAATTGCAGCTTATCCTTAGTTATTGAGGCCTCTTTAAAATAAGCTCTAAGTTATAAAGCCTACTTGTCCAAACTGTCTGTACGTAATCTCTGAACATTTTGGAGCCATTTTGAAATGTAATAAGTTTATCACTTTTTTTGAGCATGTATGTTTTGTTACATTTAATGACTATATCGTTCCTGTGCGAATGACAAGTTACGCGGACAGCCCTGGTAAAGCGTAACACATTACCAAATGTTTCTTTGCTTTGAGATCCCTTTTTGAAAAAAAACATTCGTAATCGAAACGATGTCTTATAAGTCAATGCGATTTCAAAATGAAACGACTTCCTGGGTGAGGAGGTCCAAAAGGCCAACCACCGCGTGCTCTGGGTTGGCACGTGACCTCGCCCGACACCCGCTGCGCTGCGAGACACTCCTCTCGAATTTTGACCGCGTCGTCACGTTTAGAGACGGGGCGGGGCGTGGCGGGGCGAAAGATGATTACCGGATACTGCTCTTGCCTCTCTCTTTCTCTTGTCGTGTGGCGATGAAACGGTAGTTTGTCGCGGCGTGCTTTAACGCTGATGGCTCCCTGTAGACC
>NW_026267180.1:1131895-1134198 GCF_000697945.3 Frankliniella occidentalis
CTCTCTCTCTCTCTCTCTCTCTCTCTCTCTCTCTCTCTCTCTCTCTGTCGCAGGATGGTAACAGGCGAGCGACCATTATGATGTGATTGTTATGAGCTTGTTGAGTGGGCGCCCCCGGCCCGCACTGCCGCCGGAGACATGGAGGGCTGTTCGGCCAGCTTCGGGTGTTTCCGCCTGAGCCGAATATCGTGTCTCGCCCCATTACCCCACGGGGGGGCCGTCCTCCTCGCGGAGGCCATCAAGGACCCCGTCGTCGTCATTACTGTGTATCTCCAAAGGGCCCAAGTAGTATGGAAGGGGGCGTCTCTGCATCTGGAAACGGGCTCGAAAACCGCCTGTTCACAGAGAGAGACAGAGAGAGAGAGACAGACAGACAGACAGAGCAGTCAGAAACTGGAGGATGGGAGAGTGCGTGGCAGTGCCAAGAAAGTGTGGGCAGTCACACTCATTATTTGCGAAATTTGTCATTTTAGTTTGGGCGGGCGGCGGCGGGCAGAGCAGTTGGTTCTGCTGGCGGCCAAGTTTCAGTGACTAATTCGGCTGCTTGGCTCTGCTGCTCGGCCCTGCTGCTGCTTTGGGGACTAATCAAGAAGTTGGCCTGCAGAGGCGGCATATCCTCCGACTGGACCGCGAGACGGGGTTGCTGCTGGTGGTCCCACCGGAGTCAACTTGGGATGGCACGGGACCGGCGGCGGGCCAGTGCCGGCTTGTGTGCCCCTTTGAAACAAAAACACTGCAAAACGGTTCGCAATGATCAGAAACCAAAAGTAATATTTGCAGTCACTGTGAAAAATACTCGTAAGTGTTACCGGAAAATTTACCATGCTTAAATTCGTAAAATTACAGTTTGAAATTGTAAATTTACAAGCACTCCCTATCGACTTGGAATCGACCGACGAGCAAGAATGGGCTGTTGTAAATTTACGACATATTTTGTAAATCAAAATTACAACAAATGTAAATTTACGAGGATATTTTTCACAGTGAGTTGTTAAAAGAGTTGTAAACTTATAGTCGCTCTTTTTATTTTTTGTTCGACTTGAAATTATGATTTGTCCCAAAGTTATGTTCGCTATCGTGACAGCAATGCTGTAGAAAATTCTGATCTCGCTCTGTTCATATTTGTTAGGGTTCGGTCAAGAGTAGTCTCGTGGTCAGTCAAAGTCAAGTCAAGTTAATTTGGGGGCTTTCGTTTAGGAGTTGAGTTGCTGCTCCGGTGGTGTCACTGCAAGTCCCACCAAAGCAGTGATCGAGCGAGCAAAGTCGACCAATTATGGTGATTTTGTTCCTCGTGCGCGCTGCTTGCCTGAGCGTGGCGAGGGCCTGCTCGGCGAGGGAGGGGTTGGACAACCACTGGCTCTCCTCCAGGAAGACGTCCGGGGGACGCCGCCGCCGCCGCCCCTCCGCCGTCTTCCCCTCCGCATTGCCCCCGCGCACTGCCCCCGAGGAGCGCGGCGGCAGCCTCCAGCCTCCGGTTGCCAGGGGCAACGCGAGACCATTCGGCCCGTAGACGGGCAACATGAAAGCTGCATCACCTTTTCTCTACTCCCCCGAGCTGCAATGCTCGCTACTATCCCCCCCCCCTTCTCCCGTGATGTCTGGCTGTCCGCCCCTCCCTTTCTTGGCACTAGGAGCTTTGTTCAGGTTGGCCGTCCCCATCGGCCGCGGAGCGAATGGGCCTTCTAGCCGGCACCACCGGCTCGCAGGCAGGGGTGGCCTACGCGCCCATACCGGGCAAGGCGCATTGGTTCGAGTAAGTTCGTAGACAAACCCGTAAACCCACACCCGCAAGCCTATGTACATTATTGCTTATATAGCAGATGATACCTTAGAGAGCTTTTCACTAAACGTAAAGAATATTTAAGTAATTTTAAGGTGTCAGCCAGCTTTTACTCTCGATAAGGGCAGAAAACCAAGCGCTTGACGTCACCCCGAGGGGTGCCTAACTCCATAAAAATGTGTACACTGGATTACCAGATTGTAAAGATTACCAATGATTACCAATGATTACCAATGATTACCAATGATTACCAAAGATTACCCATGTATACTAGGTATGATCCACCTACATTCTAAATCGAAA
Source organism: Frankliniella occidentalis (assembly GCF_000697945.3). NCBI lineage: Eukaryota > Metazoa > Arthropoda > Insecta > Thysanoptera > Thripidae > Frankliniella > Frankliniella occidentalis. Next base: position 1,133,979 of record NW_026267180.1, read on the forward strand.
CGGCAATTTTTTGTTCCGAGAAAGATGAATTTTTGTGCAACTCTTTGGTAGTTCTTGATTCTTCATCATGCAAGTTACAAATTCGCATTCTCTGACTGGCCAAATCATTATTTTGTCCATGGGAGGGATGCAAAGTTGCCATATTAAACATGCGCGTTGGCATTTAAGGCAAGATGTGCACAAAAATTCATATCGAAATCAACAAATTTGTCCTTTTAAA
>NW_026267180.1:1135028-1136530 GCF_000697945.3 Frankliniella occidentalis
CTCTGTCTCTCTGTCTCCCTCTCTCCGTCTTTCTTCACGTTCTACATGTTTGGTTTTGGTTTCACAGTGGTCAGGAAAAAGTGTACTCCCTCTCTCCCTCCCTCTCTCCCTCCCTCTCTCCGTCTCCCTCTCTCCGTCTCCCTCTCTCCGTCTCCCTCTCTCCGTCTCCCTCTCTCTGTCTCCCTCTCTCCGTCTCCCTCACTCTCCCTCTGTCTTGGAGGGCCCTCAGGACCTAACTGCACGGACTGAAGTGCGCCGCTGGTGCACAGGTGCGGCACCGACGCGCTCAAGAATTTCTCATACCAATTGGAATAAGAAGAAAAATCATTTTTCGGGCCCGCGATAGTCCTGCCGCCGGTGGTCGGTTGGCGGTGGCGCTCTGCTGACCTATCATTTGGAGGAGGGGGATGAGGAGGAGGGGGAGAGGAGGAGGAGGAGGAGAAGGAGGCGAGATGGGTGGAGAGAGGGATGGACGGGGTGGGGTGCGCGAGGGTGAGCAAGAATCCTGAACGGAGAAATGGGGGGTGGGGGTATTTAATTGGCTTAGAAACCGAGGTGGTGGCGTAGAGGGTGCTGTATCGCCCGCCAAAGCGTGAGAGCGAGAGAGAGAGAAGGAGGATTTACTCCGGGCACAACGACCTAAAGAAGGCGCAGTGCGGCGCGCACCTCCACGCGGCCGGCCGGCGCCTTGCTCGCGGTTCGGATTGAATTAGCGGCCGCTTTGGTAATTGGATTAGAGGGCGGAGCGTGTCGGCGGGACGTTCAAACGCGGGCCGATACTTCGGGTGCCCTACCAAGCAAATACACCCTCACTGCCAGGCAATATCGTTTGTATGCTGCTACAAAATCTTATTTGAGAGCTCCCTTATATAATATTTTTGAAAAAATGAAATACGTGCGTCATCATCATCTAGTGATTGGCATTGGCATGCGTCATTACACAGTTTTCAGTCTAAATGCTTTGCAGTAATAGTAACCTACAAAAGATTTGCTAAAAATAATTTGTTCACCTCACAGAATACAGTACTGCCTCGATCTTGGCTGGGGAATCGGGACCGCACTTCAGCTTACAGAGAACGGCCCGAAAGTTAGCCACATGTTGTCAGTCTATTGTGACGGCGCGGGCCCGGGCACCAGCCAGTAGTAAATGCTTTGTCTACCGGCCGGCCGGCGAGCTCGCGCGAGCTCGGAAGGTTGTAAACCCCCTTCCGTAAGCAGGGACCGCCACAAAATTTCAGCTTACAGAGGGGCAGCTTAGATCGAGGCAATACTGTACGTAAAATGATTCAGCTTGGTGACATATATGTTAAGTTTTGTGACGTACCGTACTTGGGTTTCAGCGTTGACACTTAGATCACCATGATCAGTTCCGCTCAACGTTACTGCCCCTGGATCTGGTCTCTGGTGCTACTGCTGCTGCTGGGGGAGGGTGCGGCGAGGTGGAGTGAGATAGGCAATCATGCCCTCCCCCTTCTCGCCCTCCTCGCCCCATCCACGCCCCC
>NW_026267180.1:1138421-1142944 GCF_000697945.3 Frankliniella occidentalis
CCCTCTCCCCTCCCTCTCCTTCCCCCTCTCTCTTGTCTTCCGATGATTGTATCGCCTCCACTGCTCTCCACCTCCCACTCTGTCGCTTGTCGACGTGTACCATGTGTTTCAGTGCTGTGCAACAGTGTTGAGGCGGACTTGCCACTCGTTTGGTTTACAGGCGCCGCGAGGTGATGTGGAAAATTTCTCTGCTGTAAGTTCCTGCCAAACAATGTTTTGCAGACGCTTTGAAAATTGCAAAGTACTGCTGCGCTTGCAAAGAATTGCAGGAATTAAACAGTCTATATCGCGATCGCGTGCAAGGAAACATTCATTATTTGCACTAGCATCTAAAGTGCTAATGCACTTGCATCTGCGTGCCGCAGTTAAACAATTGAGGCGTTATACTGAGGCTGAAGAAGTCGAAAGCTTCTTATTTTGCTTCTCATTTTATACTGTCAATTTATAATACATTAGTAACCTTACTGTTGGACTTCTATTGTGAAAGCAAACAAACATGTGTAAACACTTTTGTTACAGCATAACTTTGCTGGTCTTTTGAACAGGGAAAAGTGTTAAATTTTCCAACCCTTTTACTGTGTTTGGAGATTTTAAAGGTCCACTTGCTTTAAGTGTGACTCCTGGCCGTTTGAGGAAAATATTAGGGCGCGCGGCGCAGAAAAGACGTTGTGTTTAAGCAAATCTGGCGCCCCTAACAAGTCCTTTCAAGACGACTTAATTAAATATCCGACTCGCCCTCATTGAATGCCTCTCTCTTTCCTCTGTTGCAGGTGAGTGGCCTCGGGAGAACAACGAGCACCCCAAACTTCAGAGAGTTACTGTTTGCGGTAATGTAAAAGGACCCCAAAGGCCAAAGGGTTTTGCCGAAAGGAATGGGATGAGGGGAGAAAGTTTTTGTTTTTGCGATGAAAACGGCACAGAGCCGGAGCAGAGACGCTTCGTTTTGCATCGGAAAAATTCCGTAAGTTTTGGCGACACTCCCCTCGCCGCGCAGGTTTACCTCTTTGACTTGTGCAGGACTATTTCTCTCTCTCTCTCTCTCTCTCTCTCTCTCTCTCTCTCTCTCTCTCTCTTCTCCCTTCGAAACCCTGTTCGCCTCCGGGCCTCTGCTACTGCACTCTTATAATGACGTGCAAATTGGTTTTATGGAGAGGACGCGCAGCTGTGTAATTGGCACAAAATTGGCCAAGGAGAACAAGTAGGAAAAAAACACCGGGAAAAGGCTGAGACTGCTGCCTTCTTCGGGCGGAAGGGGAAAAATAACAATTCAAGACAGCAATGAAGAAGCTGATTTTGTTCCCTCTTGTCGACCCGCTCCCGTGTATCAGTCCCTTCCCTGGCCCCCTGTCTGCAAAGTGCAGCAGACAGTCCCTGCAGCGAGTGAAGTCTCTGGCCGTGTTTACCCGAGACTTATTTGGCAGACAGTCGCGGCGGGGCGGGGCGGGGCGCGGCACTGCCTTCCAGGGGCGTCTTTGATGTGCAAAGCAGCTCGCGGTCGCTGCGCCCGCCCCATGTGCGTCTGTCCGCTCCAGCACAGGCCCCGGCACAGGCTCCAGACTCCAGCAGTGCTCCAGACTCCAGCTGGAAGGGGCTTGGAGTGAAGAGGAGCAAGGACAAACTCGCTTTCAAACCCTACTCTATACCCCTCCTCTAACCGACCACTGTACTTCACTCAGTTCTGTCCCTGTCAACTCAACATTGGTAAAAAAAAAAAGTGTTAAATTTTGCACGTCAACTGAGGTATAAATTCGAGTTTGTCAAATTTAGACACATTGTCGTGTCTAACTAGATGATAGGTCAATTGTGCAAAGTTTCGACATTTCCGAAAAGTATAGCATCTGCACACAATGGCTCCCACTGTTTAGCATTGGACTATGTCTAAGTGTGCAAAATTTTGACGTTTACAAATTCAGGTCTAAAATTTGCAGACCACGCAAGTCACGCAAGTGTGCACACTTCAGTTAGACACCATGTAATGTGCAAAATCATGACCTGAACAAAGTGTGCACATTTTGCACACCTGTTTTTACCAGTGCATTTTCTTGGCACTTCAAACGAGTACCGTCGTGATTATAGCCCCCACAATTCCACTTTGCGCCGTTTTGTTTGTATCTTTACCTCGGCCCACTTTCCTTCTTATTGAACCTCATCCACTCCGCGCCGCCCTCCGTGCATCGCACTGCAGTCGTCTGCTTATCGCGTGCGGGGATGAATAAAGAGTGGCAAGTGGTGGGGAGGGGGAGGGGGGGGAGGAGCACAAAAAGCGATTCGAAATAACAAGGGCTTCTGGAGTGGCGGCGGGGTGCGCAGGGCGGCGCAGAGTGGAGGAGGGACGTTGTCTTTGCTTTCGAATAAAGCGACGCCTGGCGCGATTGGAACGCATCCCCGACAATCCATGAGAAATCTTCGTAAAAATACAACACTAAATATTTTTTGCGGGTAGGGGGAGGCGATTTTACCAGCTCTTTTGAAAAAGGTGTAGATGTGTCAAAGTCGCATGTATGGAAAAGATCACCCGAATTTGGCGAATACTGTAGAGGCGGGGGCGATGTGGTGGTGGGGGATACGGGCGGCGGGCGGTGGGCATGGACACTCTTGGCACGTGCAGCTCGGCCGCGGATTACAGGGGGATTTACATGCGTTGCCGACGTAAAATATATCGGTGCCAGCAATGGTATTACTCACGGACTGTCTGTCGGATGGTGTGTGGGGGAGGAAGGGAGGGAGGGAGCGAGCTGGAGGAGAGGAGCGGGGGTAGGTGACCCGACCTGGTGACCAAACTGTTAGATAGGTGTAAGATGTTTGCTCTACACAAGTGCGCATACTTCAGGTGATGAGTTCCCCGTGTCCCACATCGCCTGCACTTGCCCTCCCCCCCTCCCCCTAACTCTCACTCTCTCTTTCCTCTCTCTCCCTCCCTCTCTCTCTCTCTCTCTCTCTCTCTCTCTCTCTCTCTCTCTCTCTCTCTCTCTCGGGCGGGGCCATAAATCAGCGTGTAGAAGGTCCTAAGAGCGGAGAGGGCCTAACGCGGTGCGCAGGTAGAGGGTCCCGGGGGAAATCCACCCCGGCCGGCGTGCCGCCGTCGTGCGGCGAGGCGGCCGTCGCTGCGACCTTGACGCGCGAAAGTAATTATAAACTCAAAAAGGTTTATTAAAACTACTTGCATGTCAGGTTTTTATTTTAATGTAATTTTTTTAAAAATGTGTTTGGTTTTTTATTTTACAATTTTACAATCTAAACGCAACGCATACAGTATTGTTGGGTGGGCGTGCCGATGGGTCTTACGGGTTGATGTTTAAATACAGAGAGAGTGAGAGTTAGGGAAGGGGGAGGGGAGCAGAGACAAGGTGTGGTGGGGGAGTTGGCGCCGGCGCCTGCAGTCCCTTTTATGCGTGGCGTGGAGCCAATCAAATCCCCACTAGTATCCTTTTCACAGTGAGAGAGCGCGGGCTGTGGCGTGGCGTGAGAGGCGAAGGAAGGGTGCAACCCCTGGCAAACATTTCGTATTCATCCAGTGGCAATTACCCACGCCCGCAGCCCGCAGGACTCTCTCGCTCTCTGCCTCTCTCTCTCTCTCTCTCTCTCTCTCTCCCTCTCTCTCTCCCTCTCTCCCTCTCCTGCTCTCCTGCGTGCTGTCGCAGTGCACCTCCCGTCACACAGCCCCTCTCTCGCTCGCACTCACGCAAATTGAGCCGTCAAACCCTGAGAGCCCCCGACCAGGATAGCGGGGGCTGCACAGCGTTGTGCCTCGCTGACACGCCGCCTCTGAGGGCTGCCTCGGGCCCGCCATTGTCTTAGGGTCGCATATTTATTAACGTTCGTGTAATTAATTATTTTGATATAAGGCGTGTCGATAAAGCTCCTACTGACTTGAAAAATAAAAAAAAGAAAAATTGGTTTTCATTAATTATTAAAGTTTTTGCTGTCAAGTACATGTATCCTGTTTCTAAACAGAAATACTTGAGTCGCCTATTTGTTCGATTGCCGGTCCGACTATTATTTTGGCAGTGCAGTGGCAGTGAGTCACCTCAAATAGAGGGCGTCTCGACCACGCCTCGCCACGTCCCGGATTGTCTCCATCAGTCGCCCTCTCGTCGGCCCTCATTGTTTTCCCGCGCCTCCGTATTGGTGGCCACCATGCTACTTGGCAAAAAAGTGCCAAAAGTGCATTTTGTTTTTCATGAAAAATTAAGGCTATTTTACGCCTAGACTAGGTTCTTTGAATCTTGCTCCCGCTTCGCAAGGAATCGCATTGTTTTATCTTCCTGCTTTTGCGCTACTACGAGTATTTATTAGATGTGTATTTTTTGCTGAGAGGTATAATGGTGAAAATTACAGTGGGATTTGGGGAATTGTAAATGCAAGGGCGGGATGGTGAGTACAGGCGGGTGAGAGAGTGAGTGAGTAGTTATGTTTAGCCGACACTTGCCGTCAATTGTTATGCACCCCGATCCGGACGATCCCCTGGAGGGTTGGCGACGGCTCACCCCGCCCACTCGTCGCGGAGCTGTCCCTCCCCCCCC
>NW_026267180.1:1142994-1148319 GCF_000697945.3 Frankliniella occidentalis
CCCGCCCGCTTCCTCCTCCCCCACCGCCTCAGGGTCACTCACAGCCCTGACAGCTACCTCGCCCTCGCTTCGGCATCCCTGCCTCAGCGTCAGTCACGGGTGCAGCGGTAGACTGGTCCTGCTGCTGTTCACATCTTGTACGCGTCGTTGAGCGGAAAAGGTGCGCGTTTTGATATTTTTGCTTGCGCTTGTTCTGGTATATTATGCTGAACTGGATGGATAATATACTCATCAATATAATTTATGCAAGGATATTGCGCTATGCATTTTGAGAGTGCACTCTTGGCACCAGAAAGCATAATTGATATACAAAACCATTTTACACATATTTAACACTGAAAAATTCAAAAGGTCGTACATGTACGACTCGTTTTGTAAGTGGCAAATTACAAAATATATAGTATATGTGCAAACATATTTTTCACTGTGAGTACGTTCCGTTTTGAACGCACGGTCGTCAATGATGGCGTTTAAGTCTTTGGGCGTTCAACTCCCACCCCTCCGTCTCATCGACTGATAATCCGCCTGTCAGTGAAGCAGTCCATGTGCAGGGATTGGATTCCCCCGCGGGCGCGGCGGGGTGCCGGCGCCGCCGCGTGCTGACACTGGAGGGGAGAGGGGGGGGGGGCGCTGACGAACTGACGGAGGGGCTGCTAACGGCAGAACACCGCGTCGCTGGCAGCCTCTTATTGTGAGCCAACGGGTGGCGGCGAGCGCCTGCGAGGTAGGCAATGCACGCACACGCGTGTCCACGGGCCGAGAGGTTGCCTACCCCACAGGCGCACTGGCCGGCCGAGCACGAGCACACGTCTTGTGGGCGGCGGTGGGCGCCTGTGAGGTGGGCAATGCACGCACACGCGTGTCCACGGGCTGGGTGGTTGCCTACCCTACAGGCGCACTGGCTGGGGCGGCGAGCGCCGTGGAGTAGGCAACGCGCCGTGCACGCGTGTCCAGCGCGGAGCGAGAGTGCCTACCCCACAGGCGCACTGGCCCTGATCCTGCAGCGTAGACTCAAGAGGGCTCTGGCGCTTCTCCTGTCCTTTTCTCGGATTGGGCAGACTTTTCGCTGTCGTTGTCCTTGTTTTCGAGTCACGCTCGTGTGTATTTCAACTTGTGGTTTGATTGCTAGCCGTCTCTTAAACTCACGACTCACGACGTAAAATCAACCGACTGCGTGTTTGAAAGTTGTACGAGCATGGAACTCGTTCAGTGTATCCACTGATAAACCAAGTGTTAAACCGTAAGTTAATGAACTGCCAAGTGCTTGCTGGTTGATATCAGCAAAACTCATTGCCGATCTGTAGCGGCTCGACACTTTTCTCTATGGTGCGGGTCCTGCTGCTGCTGCGGGTGTTCGTCGCGCGCAGGCGTCCACCGCCACTCCCTGCACGGCCTGCCCCAAGACGTTGACACAATCGTTACCGACGCCCGGCCCCGGCGGCGAGCCCTCGGGCCGCCCTGGGGTCCCCGGGGTCCGGAGTCCGGAGCCGGCAGAGGGAGATCAGGCCCGGAGCTTCCGGGGTTGCTGGCACGCTCCACCGGGCACCCGGACCTGTGTGTGTGTGTGTGTGTGTGTGTGTGTGTGTGTGAGAGAGAGAGAGAGGGGGAGAGGGAGAGAAAGGAGGTGACTGGGAGTGAGAGAGAGGGACAGAGAGTTGGGTTTAACTCACGCCAGGCCCTTGGCCCCTGCCCCTGGTTGTTGTCCCTCCTCCCGCCCAGTCCCTCCACAACTTGCTGGTCCGCAGCCCGCTGCTGAATAAGTCGAGAGGCAGCACGTGACAGCTGTGTGTATTGGGGGGGGGGGGCGGTAGGCAACCTGCGCCGCGCCGCTGTTGGCTCGGTGGCCTACCCCGGCGGCCGCAGGCGGTGGCTGCTGCCGGGACTGGTGCAGTGCAGAGCCAGCGCTTTTTTACTCCCCCGCTCTTGCGCACCCCAGTGGTGCTGCTGCCCCCTTACCCCGAACCCTCCCCCGCCCCGCCCCGCCACGCCCGCTCTGCTGACGAGGTGCTCATCCCGACCGCCAGACCTTGCGTGCGGCATTTAGATTGGGGGCCGCCCGCCCCGGCGCACAACATTTTCCGAACCCGTTCCTCTCTCTCTCTCTCTCTCTCTCTCTCTCTCTCTCTCCCTCTCCCTCTCCCTCTCCCTCTCTCTCTCTCTCTCCCTCTCTCTCTCTCTGTCTCTGTCTCTCCCTCTCGCTCGCTCCCGCCCTCCCCTTTGCTGCCCCTCGCCACGCTGCTCCGCCGTCCTGAATCCCGATATACTTCATGTCGCTCAGCTCATGGCGCCCCTTTTACCCCCCTTTTACTGCCGGGGATCATGTACCCTCGCGCCCACGCTAAGCCCGTGCCTTTTCACCTGCCCCCCCCCCCTCTCTCTCTCTCTCTCTCTCTCTCTCTCACATACACACACACTTTACTGTGAGTAAAACGTGAAAAGATAGTCACGCGCAAGTCTACCCCGTACTTGTCGAGTTTAGCTTTGAAACACACAGGTGACTAATAACTTTCTACCTTCAACGTTTGCTTGACAAGCAAGTTACTTTCCAAGAACGGACTCATCTGAATATTTCCAGTTGTGGTTGATAGCGAATCTTTGAGAAATCCCAATACATTTTTAACAGTGAAAGAAAAACAACACATTTTTTCCATACTTATGATAAGGATTAGTTTAGGTTAATATTTCAAGGAATTCTTAAGTGAAATTCTGATTCGTGGCTTGTGAACAGTACCGTTTGTATCGCGAACCGGTTCTTGTCGAGCATTTTGCGGTGTACGTGGCAGGTGCGCACGGTGAGAGTGGTGGTGAGAGGATGCGTACGCATGATGCGCCCCGAACCATTCAAATTTGGTTCCGCTCGCTGTGTGTGTAGCGGGGGGAGAGGCGCCTTTCACTTCCACTCTTGCTCGTTTTCTTTTTTCTTTCACCCCCCTCCCCTCCCCTCTCTCTCCCGGAGCTAATGCACTGTTCGCCGGGCGCGGTCAGGTCGAAACATTAATATCTCCTGTCGGTGACCGACTGCAATTTCGTTAGTGGCGCCTCATTCAAACGTGGCGCGGGAAAAAAGAAGGTTGGGACACGACGTGGACAAAGACAAGACAAGGAACGAAAGAGGAAGAGTGCACTGTCATGTCTATTTCATTCTTTGAGAAGGTCTCATTATCGGTTTTTTCCCTCCGCTAGTATCTATGGGTGCACCGGCATATGTCATGTTCGAGACGTGCGAGGACGTGCGTCGTGTGCCAGACTCTACCCTGTAAACTTTTTGTTTGTAATTTTTCAAACAATCAACTTGGAAATTTGCACTCTAAGCAGATTGGAAAATTGAAATCCAAACAGTTTGGCAACTTAATTTCTTAAACTTTTGGGGAAATTTTCGGTGCACAGCTCGAGTCTGCCACCCCCGTGTCGTAACCCATCGTGTCGTGATCGTTACTGTGAATTGAGAATGCAGCTGAAACCCATTCGACGCCCAGTTCGCACGGAGACGCAACGCTGCCATCGCGCTCCAATGAGTCCCCCCCCCCCTCCTCCCTCTCCTTCCTCATCTTGCCTCCTCCTCCTCTTACTCCATGGCCTCGCAGTGAAATAAATGTCGTCCAAAGCCGCAGACCGGAGAATAGTTGCATCGCAGCTCGTTTGTCCCGGCAGCCAAGCAGCAGGACCCGGGGGGCCGGGCCACTTCATCCCCAAGGATTACCGCAAATGAAGGCGGGGCCGAGGACCCCCAGCGGCCCGGCCGGCGTGCGGTGCTGGAGGCAGCCGGAGGAGGCCCCAGGTATGGGCGACGCTCGTTTAGGAATTAAAGTACATTCCAGGAGGAATGGGTCCTCGGGACGACTGGAGAGGCATTAGCGAGGCCTGAGCCTGGAGGGTGGACGACGCACCTCCTCCTGAGCTTATTGGGGCAGAGTGTACAAATGTAAAGTTACGGACTCGCATGTCGTAAATGAAAACGAAAAAATCAAACTGTAAAAGTTTTGAGTTAGCGGGTCATAACTTAGTTTTCTTCGATGAGCAGATCTTACATTTACGAATGGGTTCGCAAATGTTCATAACCTAACTTGTAAATGATTTGTTTTGTGGTAATTTGCATAGTCTAAAATATTTACAGACTTCTGTTGATCTATGGCACACTGTTAAAAGTAATTGTCATCTGACGACTTACTGCGTGATGCGAGACTCTTGTTTTAAAACAACATGGTTTCATTTCAACCCTCTCAAAACTTGTGATTTTCGTTATATTGGTCCACAAGAGAAACTGGTTCGTGTTACTTTGCTGTACGAGAAAAGTGTTTTTAGTTTTGTTTGCATCGCATTTCGTTCTAAACCAAGTCACTCGTATTGTTTCAGAAACTTCGTTTTTGAGATTTTTATCAATGTTTTTATCTTACAACATGTTTGTTAAAAAAAAGTGTTGCTAACATCCTACATCAATTTTTTAACAGGGCATGCAGTTATCTCTTGGAAATATCGTAACCCGGGACAGTAGAAATCATCCGCAATTTATTAATTATGAAGCTTGTAAAAGAATTGCGTTTGGTTTAACACAATAATATCATTTTTCGACGACAGCGCACTAAAAGTATAGTTAAGTCTGCAATGTTTAGTGTAAGACTGCTGTGCAAGTGCAATACTCTGTGCAACGCCCCTCCGTTGTTATTGTTGATACACGGACCCGCCCTCCTCTCCCTCCCTAACGCCCGTTAGGTCCCTGCTCCCGCCGGAAGCGGCCGGCCCGCCCGCGGTCAGGTGAGGGGTCGGGATGGGGCCTCTGGGGCCTGGCGGGGTGCGGGGTTGGGTGAGGAGCCCCAGCGCGCGGTACGCCCCGGGGCCCCGGCGTGTCACCGCCACGCGGACTACACTGCTGGCGGGAGAAACAGAAACTGGCCAGGGGGCCGGTAGTGTTGTTTGCTGCATAATTAATGTGTGTGTGTGTGTGTGTGTGAGCTCGTGATTTTTAAATTGAAATGGATAGAGCGAGGTAGGTGGAATGCCATTACCATGTCTAGCCCAGGCATCTGTAATTTTCAATAAATAGAATTCAGGGTAATAATTCCAAGAGAGAGAGTAGAGAGAGGGAGAGACAGAGAGGCAGAGACACAGAGACAGACACAGAGAAATACAGAGCAAAAGGGGGCGGCGGCTGCCGGCTCAAGCCCTTTACGTATTCATTTCGCATGTGATGTTTATTTGCGAATTCATTTTGTTATGTAATTGAGTCTGTTGCGGGCGGGTCGACGGTGGCCTGCCCGGTGTCCCCTCTCTTCAATTACCGACCCCCTTCCGACCCCTCGGGTCCTGTCTCTGATCTTCTACCCCCCC
>NW_026267180.1:1148369-1153004 GCF_000697945.3 Frankliniella occidentalis
GAATGTTCAACAAAGAATTTTGCACACTTACAAGTGCACAGCTTCCGAGTTGAACACTTGCACGTCTACATGTACGGAGTGGGTTTTGGTAGTCCCCCCCGAGCCCACCCTGCCGTTCACGCACTGGTTTTGGAAGCCTGTGCTCCCTGGATTCGCCCTTTCTTCCCCCGACGCTCTTTCTTCTGCTCGCGCCCTTTACTCTTCCTGGGGGTATTTGGCATGCAGCCGCCAGTTAGTTGTCGTCGAGCAGGTGCCGGTGGTCGGGATGCTGTCGGGGCTCCGATCACATCTCTACACGCTTGTCGCCGGCACCTTGCCAGCAGCTGCCCGGCTGCCCCCCTCCACGCCCTCCTTCTTTCCCACGAGAGGACGGATACCAAGGCCGCGCGACTCCCCTGAATGTCAAGCGACCCCCTAAGATCTAAGACCAGCCGCGACGTGGCGGCAGTGCGCCAATAACGGGCGGCTCACGCGAATTTAGTTTTTGCTTTCGCCCGATCATTAATTAAAATTCCCTCCTTTTTTCCAGCTGCACGAGGTAACTCTCTGACTTGCCGACAACAAGGCAGCTGCAGCTGGCTAATCCTGTTTGTGGACGAGAGGGGAAGGCGAGGGGAGGGACAAAAAGGGAGGAGGGAGAGAATTCGAGTTTGTTTTTTATTTGGCCTGTCCTCAGCCTCTGCTGTTTTTCTGGTGAAAAGTCTTTTGGCTACTCTGTTTTCGGGGAATTAGTCGAGTAAAAATGATTATAAACTGCGATTAGATCGAAGCGGGGCTTGATTCTCCCTCCCCTCTGCCGCTCGAAAGGCAACCTTGTTTTCCTTTCTTTCTCCGAGAGAGCGGGGAAGGGGGTGGGGGTGTTTAATTAATGAATGGACTAAGAGGCTGCCCCTCAATGACGACTCGTCAGATTTTAGAGTGTCGACTCTTTGAATGAGTTTGAGGGGGGAGGGGTGTACGCCGGGGACGGGGGCACGCGGGACCATTGTGACCAATTGTGACGTTGTGGTGAGGATAAAACTTTCAGCCACCGTTCGCAATATCACTGTCGAAAACATTACGGTTTTATAGTGAACTTTCGTGTGTGCACTTTTAAAATCTTTCAAAGAAAGTGTGCCTATGGCTGCCTATGTATTGTCCGCCATTCTCCATGATGTTACGAACCTCTACTGACACAATACGAAGAAACATCGTCCTTGATGATGTGTGTGGTTTTTCATTCCGTTGATTGTTATTCAAACGTCTGCACGGGAAGACGGCGGGCACATTTTACCAAATACAATAAGACAAGGGATAACGGGTGCAATTCTCTCAAAATGGTGACTTTTCGAAGATCACGATGTTTTCGAGAGTTAATCTCAAGCCTTGGCTTCTTTGCAATGATTAAGATAGTTGCCATGTAAGTTTCATCTTTATTGTCGGCCTACTTGCCCTTGCCCTTGCCCTTCTTCTGGCTAGTGCTGGCTGGTCCGCCGGAGCTAGGCTGGCCGGTGCGAATGGGCGAGGACTCGCGCGCGTTCTTGCCCAGGGCCAGGTAGCCGCTGCTGACCTGGCCGGTGCCGTGGTTCACGGTGTGGTCGATCTGCTGGCCGCCGGCGTCCTTGATGGTGCGGCGCGCATTGGGGCTGCCGGGCTGCTGGGTCCACTTGGGGGGGCTGCTGGCCATGGCCAGCGCGGCCTGCAGGGAGGAGGGCAAGTCGTGGTGAGGCGACACGTCAGGTTGCACCAACATTTAACAGTAAGTCCCCAAGACTTTCTCCACCGGATGCAAAAGTGCCGCCCCCCCTCGCTCTTTCCCCTTTTTTAGTAGACTATCGCAACGTGCTTGTCGGCAAATAACAAAATTTATTAAAACAACAATTTGGCGAAACTCGACGTGCCCTGCCCTGAAGGACTTTGTGCCTTGTTTTGTTTATACTAAATGTTGTTTGCTTTTCGGTGACTCTATCTTTGTTCTATAATACTATACGTACCACCATCGCGACCAGCACAGCGAAGATGATCATAAAGCGGCTCATTGTGGGGAGTGCACTTCTGTACTTGGTTTCTAACACGGATGCGTCCCTTTATAGTATGATAACACAAGGTGGAACACGTGTCGAAACGCACGAATTCCTGACTCACGAGTTTCGTGATATTTTATCCGTGCCACCGGAGTAAAATTATTTTATATTTTCATGCCTATGTCAGCACGTGTGGCATCACAGCGAACATTTTTCCGTGAAGACCCAGGTTGATTTCGGGAAAGCACTTCCCAGTTCACTTTTCCCGCCTTATATTTTTTTAGGTTATGTAAGAACTTTGAAGGAAAGAACGCGTATTTGAGGGAATTTTGACGGCAAATCGGTTAAAAAGTAAATCTGAGGGCGGCCCAGCTTCATTTCTACCCCGGCACGGCCCACAACCAACAAGAATACGAAATTAGTAAAACACGAAACTTCGTCAACTTGTGTCAACCTGCGCATGCACCAGAGAAAACCGGAAATTTTTCCAGAAACAAACCGGGAACTTCGCGGGAAAATGTTTGCTGTGCATATGCAACTGTCGAAAGAAATTGTTTTAAACTAACGACAAAAGTTATAACCGGTTATAACTTTCATTAATTTCGTTAGCAGCACTTGTTTTAACCAACAATATTGATAAAGTGCTCGGAAACAAAGTTTTTGACCCCAAAACAGTCACTTTTGTCTTGCTCATGGAGAAAAGAAAAGTTGTATTATTACGTACGTAACTAGTACTAGTCGAAGTTAAAGACTTAGAGCCGAACTAATGCCCGAAAGGCGATTTATTTTTATTTACTTTAACTTAAGAATGAAAGAAAAGTGATCATAAGACTTTTTAAATTTGGCAACAAAATAGAAATAACCTGACCCAACTTACAACTATTGCACTGTATCACACTTCAGTTTCCAGAGGATTAAAAATATAAAAACAACACTTTGGAATGTTCAACAAAGAATTTTGCACACTTACAAGTGCACAGCTTCCGAGTTGAACACTTGCACGTCTACATGTACGGAGTGGGTTTTGGTAGTCCAATCTACCAGAGTATTCACTCCAAGTAAAGGAGTGAGCGTTGCTGGCTCCGGCTGGCTGTACTAGCTCTGGAAGAGCGATTTCGTGAATCCAATTTGATCACTCCTGGTAGAGCGATCTTGAATGACGTCGCTCCTTTACAGTTCATTCACTGGGCGTTGGTATGACTCTACAAGAGTGATCTTGGCCGAGATGACTCAAATTGAGCGATGTTTTCGTAAAACAGATGCATCCATATCACTCTTAATGAGCGATGCAAAACTAGGTCGCTCTATTTGGGTGATGAAGAAACACATCACTGAATTTGGGCGAGAAAGATTACTCCCACGTTTACAGTGTTCGACGTTACGATGGTTCAGTGTTAAATGATACAGATGAATATGGTACCACAGGTTTATTCAGATTTGCCCTATCGGTTCCAAACAGACAGTCCGCACAGATAAGAGAGGCCTACTTTTGGAATTTACACGGAGCAACGCTGACCTGACCCAGGCTGGAGTTAAATACTTGCAAGTATTGAACTTGCAATTGCACACTTAAAAAGTGTTCAGCAGTTGTACACTTTGGATTGTGTGTCGTCACGTAGTCTATCATCAGGCAACAGAGTTAAAAGTGCACAAACTGAGCTGCAACTTGTAACTTTATTATTTTCTTGTTTCGGCTATGTCAGCCTAGGTGCCTACACACCCCCCACCCAGTGCAGTGACCCGCCTTCGGGGCGCCCTGCCTTTTTGCCCTGATACTGGCGCTTCTGCCGGACCCAAGTGCATTCCAGAGCCGATTAGGGACGGAGGGGGAGTCTGGGGGACAGCGTCGGGGGACACCTAAGGAGCCGCGTCCGCCGTCGAGCCTCGCGGTGCCGACCGGCACCGGAAATAGGAAGCAGGTCGGCGTCGGAAATAAAAGTAAATGGGATACACTCACCTCTCCCCTTGTGCGCAGCGCAGGATAGAGGGAGAGAGAAAGAGAGAGAGAGGGAGAGAGAGAGGGAGAGAGAGTCAATTGCCATCTTTGCACACTAACTGGGAAAGTACTTTTTCGTACATGTCATATGTTGTGATTTGTGCGCACGGATTTATGCATAAATAAACACAAAAATGTTTGTAGTTCAAGCACAAAACAAAAAATTCTGTATGAATAAGTCCATGACTAATGTACTATAAAGTTAATCCCCACCGTTAGTGTGTGTCGCCTCTGCCCCGCTGCACACCTTATTTTACGCGAGTCCTAAATCACGCATAATACACACCAACTGGATTTTAAACTTTAATTTGTAAGAATATAAAGAGTATTTTTTAGCGTTGATTTGGACACTTATTCGTGCATTCATTTGCATTCATCTTGCAATTTGCACCAAAAGAAGCCGAAAAAGAGCCGTATGTCAAATACATTTACCGTGTAACAAGTCGCTTGCACGACCGTTTTTGTGTTTTGGTTTTTCTTATTCTTCTCCGGCCATGAGTATGCAAAAGGAGAAGTTTTACACACTGATAAATGTTGAAGAAAAGGGGGGGGGGGCGGTAGGCAACCTGCGCCGCGCCGCTGTTGGCTCGGTGGCCTACCCCGGCGGCCGCAGGCGGTGGCTGCTGCCGGGACTGG
>NW_026267180.1:1153054-1157446 GCF_000697945.3 Frankliniella occidentalis
CACGACCGTTTTTGTGTTTTGGTTTTTCTTATTCTTCTCCGGCCATGAGTATGCAAAAGGAGAAGTTTTACACACTGATAAATGTTGAAGAAAAGAGCGAATCTGCGAGGGTGGTATGGAAAGGGGTGAGTCGAGCAGGGGGGGGGGGGGCGTGGCACGGATAGATCGAGTTAGGGAATGTACTTGGGGCCCTGGGTGGCTCCCCGCCACGTCGGGGTTGACTCCTCCCCGAAGGTAGGACCGCGGAGCGTCAGGCTCGCGCGGGCGGGCAGGAGCCGTGTACAGCCGTCCCCTCGGGTTCCACCCCCACCCCTCCACCCCCTGGGAAGGGCCTGTAAGGGCGGATGACACTGGCAATCGCGATGTAGGGTCACTGGGGGTCCGCCGGTCCGGCCCCGCGCGCCCCGCGCCCTTGGGCAGCCTCGCCACCCTGCGGCCACCAGGCCCTCCAGGGTCAATACACTCTTAGAAAAAACATGAAAGAGAGGGCGAGAGGCTTTTTTTTGTTGTTCTCTCTCACACTTTTGCACTCACTTTCGCCGCCGGTGTAAAACGTAGCCGTTGGAAAGGGTCTGAAAGCCGTAGTGCCCCTCGGTGGTGCTGCCTCTATTGGGCGATGCAAGCTTTATCCTACACGTCAGACACCCCCGTACCCCCTTTCTTTGCCCTTTCACTTACCTCATCTTTTCTCTTTTGTCTTCTTTCTCACTCACTATGTGTACGTTCTCTTCAATTCCTGTCCGCCACTATGAAAAAAAAAAATAGACAAAAATAGTAGTTTTTGCAGGCACTTCATAATAATAATCGTAATATTTCGTTGATGAATTCTTTATTTTTTTTTTGCGGTGCCCTTCTGTTGGGCCCTTTGCGCAGCGCCTCTTCCTTCCGCCTTGTAATTGGACTCTCCCATCCCGCGCGACACCGGCGCTACCGTGGCGGGGAGGGGAGGGGGCTGGGCAGGTTATTAATTAACGTGGGGATGATAATCATTACTTACGCCCTTGCGGACAACTCGTTCACGCGTCTGCGGAGTCGGTCAGAAACTTAACAGTAAAACGCGTTCTTCTGTGTGAAACGTTGTGCTTGTCTTCATTACACCAATGCCGATTTTCTTAAAAAGTATTATTGGTTAGGTTTTTACAGTTACGCACTGCAAAACCTTTTGTGTTGTTTTTTGATACATTTGCAGTCTTTTCTGTATCCGGGGCGTGTCTTTGTCCTGGTACACGCCTCGCAATTAGCCGTGAGCCGCGGACGTGACTCGCATCGAGAGCGGCGTGAGAGAGAGAGAGAGAGAGAGAGAGAGAGAGAGAGAGAGAGAGAGAGACACGAGGGCGGATAGTGCGGGGTGGGCCGCGAGTAGAGGCAGGACAGCGGGATACAGTTTCCTTTTGTTTGTCTTCGTTAGGCGTGGAATCTCCTATACATTTGGTCGGCTGAGGAGGGCAGAAGCGGCAGGCAGGCAGCCGCTCGCCGGGGGGTGGTGTGGTATTGACAGGGCCAAAGAGCAGCTCGTATCGGTTACAGTACAGCAGTGGCTAGGGGTCGATCCCGTGCCACGTGACCTTTGAGGGGGGGGGGGGGGGCAAACATTATAGGATCATGTTTGATGTTTTTTTGCAAATTTCATGGCTCTTGTGCCTGCGGTGTCCCTGCGCGGAGCAGACGCTACTCCTCCTCCACCGCCACCTCACCCTGCTGTCTCTTAATCTCCATCGTTATTGCCGCCTAAACTTTAAAGCACATCGGCCAGGTGCGACGGCTTTATCGCGACGTCAGGGCAATTGCTGCTCCTGGGTGACGCATGGCCACCCATTCTCTAAAAGTGCACCGTAAAGAATACAGTAAGACCTTATTTTTTCAGAAAAAAAAAGAATCCTTTTTCCTTTTTGCTTAGTGGTGGGGTAAGGTGCACGCCCAGCTTGTTGACACTGGTTTGATTTTATTTTTGCTTCAATATTCCCTTTTTGCCTGGGAAAAGGCAAACGCGGACCCTTCGCCGCCCGAACCCTTTTGCGGACACCCTCCTCTCCCCCATCTTCCTCCCTCCCTCCTCCTACGCCGCGTCTCTCCTTGAGCTCGCCATTTCCCTCTTTCCTTTGACATCCTTTTTTTCCCCCATCCTGTGAAAATCCCTTTATTCCTTGACGGCGCTTCATTTACTTCCGGTTAACTTGCAACGGCTTTCTTTTTCACATTTCCCTTTTCTTTTTCCATCTTTTTGTGTTTCATTTTTTGTGTTGCCCTCCGAACACCCCTTGTGCATCATTCTTCACTTTGGTCACCACCCAATTTGCCTCTTGTCGGCTTTGTTTTATCACTAACGGACGAACTAGGATCAAAAGATCGAGAAGCCACCGACCTAAGGTCACAAGTGTATAAGAAAGCTAATTAAAAGGATTAACAAGGGCACAAGAGCAAATCAGTGATGTCTTTGAATCTTTGAACACTCTGGAAACCCAAGTGTGTACTTGAATGCAGTACCTCCTAAATACCTACATGTATTCAGGAGGTACTGTGTACTTAGCAAGTATGCAGGAGGTTGCACGTGGTCAAGTATGCAGGAGGTACTTGTAGAGTGCACCCAGAAAAATTGTTTCTTGATTGAAGGGAAAGCTGACACAAGATGAAATTCACCATTTTAACAAGACAATATTGTCTTTGAAATAAGATTTTTCTTTTATTCGAAAGAAAATATCAGCTTTTTTCAAGAGTAAATTCGATCTTGTGTCAGCGTGCACTTGACTTGAAACTAGGAAAAATTTACTTGAAACAAGAAACGATTTTTCTGGGTGTGTGTACTTGATCAAGTACACACTAACACATTCATATAGTACATACTTGGGGTTCCAGAGAATTCTTACGGATGCAGTAAATCGACAACTATTGAATAAATAAATTCAACGAAATTGCCGAATGATCGCCTTAATGGACAGGCTTTATGAAGTGTTCACTGTCATACAGCATACATCTGCATTTTTAACATTTATTCTACAGATTACATAGAAAGCGCATTCCTATAAACATCAACAGCAACAGACAACATTTGTTTTATTTTCTTTGCCTCTGCACTCTCAGCCCGTTACTGACATTTTGCAAATAAACAATGAACTTGCTTATACAGCAGTAATACTCACAAAATTGCACGTAATACTCACAAATTTAGTAAGTATTACTAATTATTTTGTTAGCAACTACTTAGGAACATCATCCTAAGTAATTCCTAACAAAATAATTAGTATTACTAACTAAATTTGTGAGTATTACGTGCAATTTTGTGAGTATTACTGCTGTATAAGCAAGTTCATTGTGTATTTGCAAAGTGTCAGTAACGGGCTGAGAGTGTGCACTTGCTGTTCTGCTTCTGCTGAATGAAAAAAATAAAATAATAGAAAAGTTATGGAAGGAGACGGAGTTGAGGTGGCCTATATTTAGCACACCGACGCGCCCATTCGAAGAATAACTACCCCCTCTTCCTCTCCCCCTCTCCATCTCCTCTCCCTCTTTACCTCTCCTCCCCCTCCCCTAGTTTTTTAGTTCGAGCTCATCGCTCTCCGCTAGCGCACCCACCTCAGTGGACGTGAAGGGCTCTAACTCTGTCGACAGCGTCACCTTTCTCCCGGTCGCCCCCCCCTCTCTCTCTCTCTAATGGCAGGGGGACGGTGCGCTTCAGGGGCTGCCGCTTGGTTTGTGATTGTAGGGTTACGGGTGAGACGAGACTTGGTGTGGATTCCAGACCGTCGACCCACTGCTGTCCACTATCCCCTCTTGCTGTACTCAGGCATAAAAAAGTTGATCTAATTTCTGAAATGTTAAACCGGAAAACAGCTGCAACTGTTGCGCACCGTGTCAAATACAGGTTGATGTGAAACTGCAAATGTCACTACTTGCCAGTGTTCGACTGAAAGTTTGAACATTTTCGAGCGTTCAGATCTCCTAACTTGACTAACTAGAATTAAAGTGTCGAAGTGTAAGTTAAACCAATACCTCAGGTGACTGATTTTGATTTTACTTGATCGCTTCACAAGCAACCTGGGGGTTGTTTGTTGCATAGGTCTACAATGGAGAGCAATGTTATTTATACGTGTTGAGGCTGGCACCCTTTCGGAGTTTGTATACCCATAGTCCCGCTGAGTTTTCGGTTGTAGTCTATTCCAAGTCTATGAACTTGGTCACACATTTTGGGCGGTGTGCGTGGAACTGGCTCTCGGGCACGAACACTCGCGGTCATAAGTTAGACTTAGGCCCTAACAACCGGAGCGGTATACGGTGTCGCGTGCCCCGGGAGGGGAGGGGGCCAGAGGAATGGGTCTAACAGCTGTTGGATGAGTGGCACTGGGCGGGCTCGGTGCTCCAGCCGGGGACGAGGCGATGGGTGGAGAGAGAGAAGGG
>NW_026267180.1:1157519-1159617 GCF_000697945.3 Frankliniella occidentalis
CAACATAAGAATTCCGAGGTCATTAACCTTGAACTACCGTACTTTATTTCTTCAATCACAGGTAAATTCTGCATACCAATGAACATAATTTTGTCTTGTTTGCTTTGGAACTTCAGGAGTGAGGGAGAGAGAGAGAGAGAGAGAGACGTTTGAGACACATGTTGTTAAAGAGGCTTTGGAGATTATTATTAAATTAACATCCCGACTACGCCCGCATCGCAGTGACAAGCGTGACGTCCGATCGGCCACGATAATAATACGAGAAATGGAATTAATGCACGAGTTATCCCTCCTCCCCATTCTCCCTCCCTCTCTCTCACTCTTACACATACATACAATCCCGTTTCCTTCCGTGTGTGTCGGGCCGGGAGCGTCTGCCGTGAAACAATAGCATGGGATGGACGCCAGCTGATTACAAATGATCGAATAGTTTACCGAGAACTGGAAATGAGGATGATTACAGTATGGTGGCCGCTCCCCCTTCCCCGGGCGGTGTTTGTTGGTCGTGGCGCCCTCCTTGACCGTGTGGCGGGTGGCGCGTGGCGCGAGCGCACCCTATCCGTCATCATCAGCTGTTCGGGAGGGGGCAGCCCGTGACCAACAGGACCCACACGTCACGTGGCACAATGCACAATGGAGCGCATCTGGCTGGGCGAGGCGGCGCGCGGGGGCGCCACAAACTACCGGTGTGTGGAAAGATGAGGAGACGCGGGACTCACTGACCTAATCGCCACGACCGCGAAAGTTATTTAAGGAGGGGTACCGTAGGTTGTTTGGTAAAGTGTGACGCTGAACGGGGCGAAGAGAAACGTGCGCAACAGTATAGGCTCATGGCGTTTGGAATACACCTCCGAGTTTGAGCTGATACCACTATTTCACAGACATTGCCTGTTAGTACCCTTCTCATTAGCTTGACACAAAGTTCAATCGATAGGCTGTCGTATTCAAAATGTAGGCATTTTTGTGTTTTTGTTGTTGTTTTTTTGCGTGTTTTCTCATTTTTTTTGTTTGCGGCCGGTGGGGTCTAACAAGGGTGTGAGCACGGGTGCATGTGCATTTTATTGTCCTTTTCTTGTTGTTTTTTTGGTTTTTGCAAAAGGCAGAACTCTTTGTTACCATCCATGAGGTGCTTGTCTGCTACTGGTCTGGTTCTAATTCTCTCCCTTCCAAAACCACAGCCACACCTGTGCTCTGCGGTCTAGCGTCCACCTCGGCGCTCGCTCCCCCCAGAGTGAAAGAGGGAGAGAGGGGGTTAGGCAGGGGGGGGGGGAGACGGTCGTGCTCTATGACGCTGGTGCACACAGACGGCTAGCAGACGGGTTGGGCGGGGGGGAGGGGGCCGCCGGTGGCGAGATGGTGCCGGCAGTACGCCAGCGGGCCTCGCGGGGGGCGCACGCACTGCGCACGCACTGCGCACGCACGCACGCGCGTGCCGGGACTGTTCGTGCGCGGACCCGAGTGCGCCGCCGGTACCGGCCTCGGGGAGGCGGTGACAGTGCAATCATAGTCTATAGTGCGGTAAAGTGTGACGGTGTGTGCGGTAAAGTTGTGTAGCCGTGCATTCAGCATCGGAAGCCAAGTGCGAGAAAGTTTGAATGTGCAAATAACGGCATATTGCCCGTCAAGTGCGACAGAGTGGGCAAGGATCAGCCCGATCAAGCCACATCTGTAAACGTGCAAACACATCGCAAGTCAAGTGCTACAACAAAGTGTGACCGTGCGTTCAACATCACAAGTCCACTGTGGGAAAATGTGACCGTGGAATCAACGGGATTAAGTCAAGTGCGACAAAGTGGGCTGTCCCGCTCAAACCACATCTACTTACATTAGAAGCAAATCTTGGATTAACGCTGCAGTGGGTGTGATAGCAATAAAACAATATTTTTCATTTGTAGTGGATGCCTGGGTGAGTGCCGTTTCGAATTAATAGGATCTGGGAGGAGTGTGACCACAGTGCAGTGCAGGGTGCATGGTCCGAAGTGCAACGGCGGCTCATGGGTTTTTACCGCGTGGCCCGGCGCGGGCGTCTCGTCGCCCGCCCGTGCGCCCCCGGCCGCAGCCGTCGCGACGCCGCGATCTGATCAGAGCTCCCCCCCCC
>NW_026267180.1:1163892-1165940 GCF_000697945.3 Frankliniella occidentalis
CCCTAGTAAATTTCAAACATTAGGTTTCCACTTGGCCCGTTTGGCAACCTTTTACAAAATATGTATCAACAAAGCGCAATTCTTTTCAAAACTATTTCTTTGTAAACTTCTCTGTATATTGGTGGCTTTTGTCGCATCCATTCTCGAGTGTTTGGAATGCCACACACCTTTATTCCCGCGAGAGCAAGAAGAGCGTTAGTAAAAGAAAAGAGAGATTACTCATTCTAATAAGGAGGTGTGAAAAGGTTTTGCCTGTGCCTGTGTCGCGTGCCGGGGCAGGATGGTGACCGCCGCGGGGGGTGGGGGGCGGCGTGGAGGGAGAGAGGGGGAGAGGGGGGCTGTGGGAACGCGACGCCCGCACCGCGGCGCCACGACAGCCGCGCGACCTGGACTCCTCAAAGTAGGCCAGCGAGGCGTCTAGAGCGGAGACACGCCGCGCGGCGGCCACGCCAGTGCCACGCCACGCCCGAAAAAGACCCAGTTTGCTCATCAAAGGGCTCCAATGCGACGCCGACTACCTCCCTGCCCCTGCCGCCCGATCCAGCGCTCAACTCAATATCCTTCGTTCAATTGAAACTTTTTTACTGATCACCTCATTTCTTTCGCGATGCGAAGCGAAGGGCGACCGATTTAATTGAAACACTTTAGTTTGTTTTGGTTGTCTAATCTTCCTCACCTGCAAAAAGAGGCCCACTTCAAATATGCAGATTGAAAAATTTTCAACATCCTCAGACGTTTAAATTTAAATTAATTTGTCGTGGCAGGAATAAGTATATTTCTTCGTTTTATTGGCAGTTAATAAATTAATGCGCGTCTGAAAAATCGAATCCTCATTTGAACGGAAAAAAATGCGAATGCTTATGTTAGATACACGCATAAGAACAAATCACGAACATATTATAAACAAAAATCGTAATGGTCAGCTTAGTAACACACGAAGCAAATAATCAAGACGGCACATGTAACAATGTACCAAGTGGCTGATTCACGCCGCGAAATTCTGTGGTTATGCTACACCGCACGCACGAGTGCGGGCGGGCTTGCCTATCGCCCCTGTTCACGGCGCCTTACGAGCCGAGCGAGTAGGCAACCCGCCCCCACTCGTCCATGCGGTACAGCATAACCACAAAAGTGCACGGCGTGAATCAGCCACCTGGTATGTAAGGCACTGGGATCGGTTCGCTTCTCGACATAACAGTGCAGCAGTAAAACCGAACGAAAGCGAAATGGCAGAGTGAACTGCCGTCAGTGACCGTGCCGACCCGTCACCGAGAGCGGCGGGGTGGGGCGGACGGCGGCGTGTTTCACTCTAGAGCGATCTTCGTGCGATCAGGTGCCAGGTGATCACCCCCCCCCCTCAGGTTCGCTAAGACAGCGGCGCGACTCGGCAAAGGAGTTACTTTCCGCTTCGGTTCTCCGGTCGCCCCTCCTCCCCCTCTTCCCCCTTTCTCCCGCACGCTTTCGCGCTATTTTTACCGTGCCATGTGCGAGAGGGTCTGCGGCGCGCCGGACCCGTTTTCCATTGAAAACACCAGTCGGTCCCGCCAAGGCGCCACCAAGGTTCACCGGGGTTCGACTCCCGGCCAGAGCGAGCCGCGCGGCGGGATGTTTTCTTTGGCAGGACAGAGAAGATGTTGAGAGTTGTTCAGTGGTCACTGTTAAAAATGCTGCAAGGAAGTACAGTTTGCCTCGGTCTATCCTGTATATTTTATGTACGGGTCAGTCTAAGTCAAGTGCTGTTTTGACCAGAGGGACGTTTTGCGAAGTTGCGGTACATCCTGTACGGAGAGTGACCGTAGTCAAAAATTACAGTCGCGGACCTTGTAGCAAATTGACAGGGCGCACTGTAGACATTTCCTATAGGTTTCCCTAACAGTAATGTGCGCAATGACTGCTGGGTCTCGCTCGTCCAAAGTGACAGAGTTGCACATCACCACGGCTGTATCTTGAGCAGTCGTTTGGTTTCGAATTGGGCCGCGAATTGGGCGCTCTTTACCTGTCGTTAGCTCTCTCTCTCTCTCTCTCTCTCTCTCTCTCTCTCTCTCTCT
>NW_026267180.1:1165990-1169801 GCF_000697945.3 Frankliniella occidentalis
TCTCTCTCTCTCTCTCTCTCTCTCTCTCTCTCTCTCTCTCGCTCTCCCTCTCTTTCTCCCTCCTTTCTTTACCTCCTCGCTCGGTCTCTCGGCCCCAGAGTGTCGTTACCGCCCCAGACAGATAGCGTGGGCGTCCGCGAGTATTTCCGGCTCCGCCACACTCCGCCCCGACGCGGCACGCGAAGCCACGTGCGAGGTGCACGGCGAGCGCGCTTCCTCCTGCAGGCCGGGCGGGCCCTTTGGTCTTCTGGCGCCGCCGGGACATTTATCTAGCTACCAGTATCTATCTATCTATCTATCTATCTGTCTGTCTGTCTGTCCGTATGTCTATCTATCTATCTACCTATCTATCCATCCACCTATCTATCTATCTGCACTGTTTACTTTTGTAAGTAGGCCGGGTCAGAAGCTAGGGTGGGAGTGTGAACGGGTCAGGGTGTGCAGCGGCTCTGCAAAGCCTCAGGCGGGGCACACTGTAAAACAAGAACAACAAGATGTTTTCGTGTTGAGTTACAGTGTAAGTCATTTTATCATTTTCGATTTTTAGGCAGTTTCTTGTGGCTGTCTGTACCCAAAGGCAAAAGTTTTCCGTTTTGGTCGAAGTAAAGATTGTCGATTAACAACCTAAAGAGATTTGATCAGCCGTTGATTAATTTGTAGACAAAATCGAAATTTTGTGGCCGTTCTCACAAATTTTGGATACCGTCATCTGGGGCTACTTTGGCCCTGCGGGGTGACATTGCCCAGGGCCTAAAATTGTGTTTAAAATGCTATGACGGTGCTGCAGGGTTCACTATAGCTTGAGGTGAATTTACAGTTAGCTACAGTGAACCCTGCAGCACCGTATCAGTATTTTAAACACAATTTAAGGCCCTGGGCAAAGTCACCCCGCAGGGCCAAAGTAGCCCCAGATGACGGTATCACAAGAGATAGCCTCATTTTTGGAATTTCCCAAAATATACGATCTGCTTAGAAACGCAATCTGATGAGTTAAAATTTTAAAGTAAAGCGTAACCGGCCGCATGGAGTTTGTATGTTTCTTTATTTGCATCTACACTTAAAAGTTTGGCGGCCTTTGACCGTCGATTATTTTTCATACAATTTATCTTCGAGAGCCACGCAGTTTATCGTTGACCCCTCGCCGGGCATAGCGCCAGGACCGACCAGGACCTCCATTTAGGCGCCATGCACCACACGCTCCCACGGGCACACGCACACACACGCTCTTATGGCTCGTCCTTTCGGGGTTGATGAACTCCCCTGGCCTGAAAATATATGTGGCGAGTTTCCGCGGCCGCCCCCTTTGCGCGTAGCTTTCAGTTTAGGATTCTGCGCTCACGACAACTTTGGGACTCGTTCATTGCAAATGTTGTACTTTTCTGACGCCAAACACTTAATTGCAGAAGTGTTTGCCGTGGAACGTTGGCACCAGTGTGCGTGTGCGTTGAGTCCATTGTTTCGGCCCCGCTGTTTGCAGAGGCGTGTATTGATCTTCGCCGATGGTTTGGTTTGCTTTGAATGGACTTAACTGTTAGACGGACGTAACGGGGTGGAGCGCTGTGCGCACAAGTGGGGAGTCGGCAGAGGCGAATGCGAGGTGGTCAATGGTGGTGACTATTTCCCCCGGGGAACCAAGATTTCAGTTACGGCAGCTAAATTTCGATAGTTGTGACGTCAGGGCTGAATTAAAATTGGACATTTTCAAGTTTGCAATAGTTGCGGAAAAGGAAATGTTCATACCAACTTATGAAAGAGTCTCGCGTTTCTCCTCGAGTATTTCTCTTGGCTGTGGAGGACGGGGGACTGCCATGACTCACTCTCAGCTCAACGCTGGACCGCCCCGCGCGATGTGTGTGCGTGTGGTGTCACTCTTTCCGCGCAAATATGAACGTTTCTTGCTGGTGTTGACTCTCTCTCTCTCTCTCCCTCCCTCTCTCTTCCTCCTTCCCTCCTTCTGGGGCAGGTCTCTGTGTGGGCGACTCGACAATGTGTCCTTAGACACACACACACACACACACACACACATCTCTCTCTCTATTTCTCCTCTCTCAGCTCTCAGCAGTAGCAGACCCACGAGGCCCCCGCAACCCCATAGTCTCGGCAGCGCGCGCCCAGCTCAAACAAACTCTGCAAATAATGCATGTCTCTCCCTCTCTCTCCCCCTCCTCTCTTTCCCTTTCTCGTCATGCCGGCCACCTGTGAATAACCATACTCTGATGAAGTAACCGTCTACGGGAGGGACAATGGGTGGCCATCTAAAGAGCAATCGTGGGACTCCCCCCCCCCCCTTGCACAGCCCCCTACCGTCGTGTGCGAAACTCTTTGCATTGATTGCCCCATACCGTGCCTGGCTCCGGGTCCCCCCCCCCCCCCTTCCCCCTCCTTTCTCGCAGCTGCACTTACAACAATGTAGGGCGTGACAATTTTTGTAAAAGCGATTCGCGGGAGACGTCAATCGGGTGACGGTAGCCTGGTGTACTGTGCAGTGCGGCTGTCGACCAAACAGTGGCTCGCTGGATATGCATCTGTGTGTGTGTGCGTATCGGTACAGGTTTGTGCCCGACGCGTTTGTGCGTGTTTACGTATATGTGTGTGTGTGTGTGTGCTTACCGCGTTATCGACGAGCCTGGTATTCACACCACCCACCCACGCACACACATACACACATGCACTCTAAACTGGTTGGCGTCTTTTAACGCCAAAGAATTGGCGTTCTGTGATAACGCCAGAAGTTGGCGTTCAAAGACGCCAACATTTGGCGTTCGAAGGAGAAGAACGCCAATATTTGGCGTTAAAATACGCCAATATTTGGCGTTTTTCGGAAAAGAACGCCAATATTTGGCGTTCTTTAAAGGACGCCAATAATTTGGCGTTAAATGACGCCAACCATTTTACAGTGTGCACACAAGCCCGGTGTATGTTGTTACCTTCTGTTGGCGACACCGAAACTCTTTCCTGTGTGCCCAGGAGAAGGTGCACCGACCCAGAGACAAGGGGTAGGGGGCCTGAAAGAACAGCGTTGCGCTTGTGGTCAGACCCCTTGCTGTTTACAAAATCCTTTTGGGAGGTTGCATTACATGAGGCGCCACCCGACCAGGCCTCTCGCCCCCAATCCATTTCCGAGGCGCTTCAGTTTGATGACCGCGCGTAAAAGCGAAGGGGGCCGCGAGGTGTTGAGGTATATACCTTAAAGCACACCATTATGCAGGGCGGAACTTACATGAAGGGGCAGTGCGGCCCATTTTTGCTGCGTTTAAAATGCGGATGATGAATGCGTAAACCTTTAGGGTGCCGTGCGTGCGAGGTGCACCACCCGTCGAGAGGAAGCAGTAGTGCTTGAAGGGACTTTAGTCACCTATTTTAAAATTAACCAACTTTGCTTTTTAGTAAGTGTCATAATTTTTTAAAGGGGGCGGTCCGGTTTTACTATACTGCTCATGCTGGTAGTAAAGGGGAAGGAGGTTGGGAGGGACACATAGTAGGGGCCTAACAGGTGCCTCGTGTGACAACTTCCGTACCGGGCGGTGGGAGGGGGTGACGTGGGGGCTGCAACATCAGGTGTGCGGCGGAGAGAGAGAGAGAGAAAGAGAAAGAGAGAGCGTATATTGCTGTTGCAGGTGCTCCGGGCGGGGAGGCCTTGTAAGAATATCACACTAGGAAGGGTTTGACACTTCCTAGGCCCTTTGCCTCCCGCGCCGCGAGCACTCTTGTGTGTCTGTCCTCCGCCCCCCTCTCTTTCGCCCTCTCCCTCTCTCTGTGTGAGTGTCCCCGCCGCCATCCACTTCACAAACTCACATCTATTTCTGCCACC
>NW_026267180.1:1169851-1185439 GCF_000697945.3 Frankliniella occidentalis
CCCCTGCCCGGCTCGCGCCGCGTCGCTTGGTGCTTCCGGTCCCTATGCAGTCGCGCTCCCCGTCCGGAACGGATAAGTGTACAGATCGAGAGGAGAAAATTGGCGGGGGCGTTTACCAGGATCGCCGGCCCCGTCTGGCGCCACATCTGGAAAACTAGATCTTAGATCACAAGCATTGCCTTTTAAAACAAGAAAATATTTAACTTAACTTGAAAGCATTCCCATTCCTTAGCCTTTGGGGGGAAAAATTGGTAGTTTTTATTAGGGAAACATTTCCTTGAATAGATTTTGCACTTTTTGCAAGGATAGTATTTTCTGGGTGAGCTTGCGGCGTTAGGCCGAGCTAGACAGCGCGAGAGCGCCGCGTGGCCCTTCCATAATGACAGCGTTAACGATCGCATGCGCCCTGCCCTGACCTCCACGCACTGCTCGCCACATGTGCAACCTTCATCGCTCGAGAACCATGCCGGCAAAAAAGAATAAAACAAAAAAAAAAGTATTCTATTATTAAAATGATGCATAGCCGTTTGGATTAGATATATCACCGTGTAACTTGCACTGCGGCTAGGTCACACTTCTTCTGACTCACTGAGTTACAACAGTAAAGTTATGGATTGGAGTCACCTGGATCGGGTTACATGATAAATTTCGGACCGATAGGTGAAGCAAAGCAAAGCAAAGTGAGAGTGACATGGAGTGAACGCTCGTGTCTTGGATTAACTTCACCATGGCGGCATGCATTCGCGCGCCTCGCTCGGAGGTGGGCAGCGCGCTTGACGACCACAACGCCACGCTGGCTCGCCAGCACAAGAACATCATCCAGGTAAACAAGGGGACTAACATCTTTACTGTCAACCCCAAACCTAACCAGTTCAAGTGATTCCCAACACAATCTGTCGTCGGCCTGGAGCTGACCCGTAATATTTGATCTCACCCGCTATAACCTAACCCACCATTACGCTGCTCACTTTGATCGCGCAGCCGAGCCTAACCCCATTCGCTGCTGTTCGGCTGCGCGAGCTGCACGTGGAGTGCGTTTACGGCCTGCGATGTGTTTGTTGATCCTCTGTGAGGCCCGCCTTGCAACGCCCCGCTATGTCCCGCCACGCCACGTGGCGTCTAAACATGAAAGCTTATTTTAAAATTCATGCCGAAATGGACAGCGAGTCGAACCCATCTCGGAGGCATGTAGTGGCTAGTGGCTGATGGTTGTAATACTAGGACCCGACTTTCCAATTGCATTGATCTTAAATAGCTCCGCATGAGCCGCTTCTTTTGTGTTTGCTAACCCCGTCTCGTGCCCCATGAGGGGGGTGTGGGATCCCTGCGGGGGGAAATATTTTGAATGGGTCTGGCTTGCTTGGTCCAAAAACAGGAGGTTTCCATGTTCTCGCAATTTCTGTCGTCATTATAGTGATATAACCCAATGACGTTTCTAAGAAAAGAAAATTCCAGTAGGTCTGGAATTTAGGGAAATTCTGAACAGGCCCCTAAAACACCGTCCATCTCTCTATTTGTGTTGCAGATATATTCGGACTGGGCGAACCACTACCTGGAGAAGGCGAAGTGTAAGCGTCGCATCAAAGACCTGCAGGCGGACGTCGCCGACGGCGTGCTGCTTTCGGATGTGGTGGAGGCCGTCAGTGAGTATCAGTAGTTTTGCACTAGACTCTTTGGAAAAGACCCGGTACAGTAGTAGTCCGTGGTGAAGTGGATGATGCATGAAAAAGTGTTGTGCCTGCCACTGGAAGCCCTGCGCTCACTTGTACCTGTCAGGTTCGGGAGGGGCGGCAGGGGGTGGCAGACGGCGCGGGGACCTCGTTCGGTGTTAAATTAATGATAGTTTCCCCGGCGTGACGAGGGTCGCTTGAGCCCCTTGCGATGTAAATGCCCTGGCCGGAAGGAAAAAGTCAACCCTGCCACAGCGGAAGGGGGAGGGGATGATGAGGTCCAGGTCACTGCAACCAAAAAGGCAACAGCCGAAAACTCGGCCAAAGCAGCCTAACTTTTTGTGAGTAAATTTTCTAGTTCCCATGCGGACACAACGTGCTACGTGCTCGGCGTATTTTCGTGAGTGCGCCCTCCTCGCCAGCCGGGTCGGGTGACGGTTGGGGGTTTGTCGGTAAATCACCTGAGGCTCATTAATTCCCACCATCACGCATGATGATGATGATGTGGGCATGTGTTACAGCTGGTCCGCACTCCGCCCTCGTCAGTCTCGTCTTCTCCTCCTTTTTGTTTTGTGTTATTTTTCTGCTGTGCGTAATCATCATCATAAGTTGCAATTCAACGCTCTAATACCGTCCCCCTTACGCAATGTACGCGCGCTCTGAAAATGTGACAAGTGGGTGTGTTACGAAAGAGAATTAATAGAGAACGTGTACTATGTACTCAAGTTTTTATTCGCTTCTCGCAAATAACTCTTACAATTGCATGTTTCATGGTGATTTTCTCTCGTCACCTTCCGAGTCAGCAATGACGTTTTAAACCGGGGGGTGTCATTTCAGTTGGTGGCTGCAGGATTGCCTTGCAGCCTTCTGAACCTGTGTTTACGCCCGTGTGTGTGTGTGTGTGTGTGTGTGTGTGTGTTTAATATGTGGCGAGTGAGTGTGTGCGTCTTTTCGCTAGCTTTGCTCTGTTTGTCGACTAAGAGGGGTGGATAAGACCGCCTTTTGCGGCAAAACCGAAAAAAAGGTCCACGGAGGAGGGAAAAAAACAAACTTGATATCAGGGCAAGGGGAGGTCCTTCGGGGTGAAAGAGGATCAGCGAGAGAGCATGCGGAGAAAAGAGGGGGGGAGGATAGGGAGAGGGTAGGAGAGCACTGAGCAGGTTGCCGCTATCCACGCCTTCCACCTTGAGCTGGCTGACACGCTGCTGCAACCGATAAAACAAAATTGGCCAGATAGAGGAGGAGTTTGGAGATTACTGTAATGCATTGAGATTCTTTGTTGCCATATATACCAAAGCGCTTTTCCCTCCTTTTTAATTCTTGCAGATTTTAGACTCTCCTTCCTTCTCAAGCATCTGCTCAGGCGTCTGCTGTTGCAGTTCGGTACGGTCTGCGGCCAAGTCCTTACGGTGGTCGCCGTGTGGAAGGAAGTGGACTGAAAACATTTTTCTTTATCGGATTTCGTGAGCGAATTGAATCGGATATTGGCCGGCGGGTCGCTGCGCTCGCTGCGCCCTGCGCCCTGCGCCCTGCGCCCCTCGGCGCCTTGTTGCGTTATGCGATGGGGTGTCTTTTCATAAATCTTGTTATTTTCCCATTCATCACGCTCGCATGCATGGCTGCGCTGCATCGCACACCCAATTTGCCGTATATTTTTTCACGTGCCCTTTCCCTTTTTTGGTGATGTAAGTGGATTCTCAGTGCTAGATTGACCATTTCTAGTTTTCCATCCTTCTTTGGAAAAACCTGTGTGAAACATATCCCGTTTCACAGATAACAGATTTGTGTAACTGGTATGCACATTCTAGTGTTCATGGTGGTACACAAGTTTTGGTGTTTGACAGATTTGAATAGTTAAAGTGTTCAAATTGTTGACCACTTTAAAGTGTCCAAAGTTGCAAAATTACTCTTAAACAATTTTCAAATATCCATTCTAATACTTTATGTACTGTGAATAAAAGTTGGAATTTTCCAACAAAATTTCGTCCGAATAGTTTGGAAACACAATTTTCCAGAACCTTGTTGGAAAACAAAATTTCTAGTCCTCCTCTTGGAAATTTCTGAACAATTTGGAAAACAAAAATGGAACCATTTCCCACCAGAAGTAAGATAAGTAACATCAAAAATGACTACCTTCGAATATTGTTATAAAAATGTTAGTCAAACGTTTTTAAGTTCCATAAAGTTCAGAATTTTCTAAACAGTCTCTAGGAAATTGAGTTTCCAAACTGTTTGGATTTCACATTTTACAAGTTGTACGGGGTGCAAATTTTCCAGTTAATTGTTAAGAATATTCCAAAAAACGTTTTACAGTGTGAACAGTGTTGAGCACGTGAAAGTTAGTTGCTCATTTATGTGATCAGTGTTCTTCTTGTGACGTCTGGTCACATTTCAGTTCTTCTAAATCACTGCGTAAGCTTCGGAAACAAAAATCACACGACATGAATGTAATTTTTTAAGAGACCATTAGGTTCCTCGTGAAATTTTAGATGTCGAACTGACGTGCATCAGGTGGGAATTGCAAGCCAAGGGCCCAGCCGACATCAAACTCTAGAAATCGTTGACTTGCATGTGCTTTGCTTCTCTGTGGCATGTGAAATATCGGATTTTTAGTGGGATCGTTGGGTGAATTGCGTTGAGAAGTTGAATCATACTTGACTTCGTTTTATTGATGCATTACTGTTCTTTTTCTTACAGCTGGCCTGAAGGTTCCGGATATCAACAGAAAGCCCAAGAGTTCTTCTCAAATGGTGAGTAAATTTGTTAGTAAAGCGCCCTGACTCCTCTCTGTACTCTCTTTTGCACAGTACAGTCTGCCCGTACCCTGGTCCAGAAGGGTGCAGCAGAGTACAACGGGATCTGGAGGAGAATATCATCCCCGAAACTGCTCTCTAATGTATATCTGAGAGGAGCGTGATGCTTCCATGCGCAATAAATTAATCTGCGATTTCTTGCACGGTTGCGGTGTTATCTCTCCCAGACGTGATGGCACTTGCTTGATTTACTGCTGCAACTCCCCGGCAGCCCTCTGCAACCCCTTCCCCTTCCAACCGCCCACCCTTCGCTTTATGACAACCAAACTAAACGTCTTTTGCGTTACGTTACGCCCTTGTTGAGCACTACAGCTTGATCGATGTCCTCTCCTTGTTATGGCCCGTCTTGACCGCTTGCCTCGGGTAACATAAGCCCCAAAGCCTGGGGCAAGCCACCTTAATTGGAATATATGGGGGGCGTGCATAGCGCAAGTCCCCCCCTCTCTCTCTCTCTCTCTCTCTCTCTCTCTCTCTCTCTCTCTCTCTCTCTCTTTCTCTCTCTTTCTCTCTCTTTCTCTCTTTCTCTCTCTTTCTCTCTTCCTTCCCCACCCTTCTCAGGATGCTGGGCACCATAGTCTCTGATCATAAAGTAGCTCAATTAAGCGACTTTAAGTATCCTCAGAGTGGCCTTCGCTTGTCTTTGGTGCCTAACACTACGACTTTGACTTAAGCTAAGAAAGAAAGACACACGAGAAAAAAAAATAATTTTCCAGATTAATAAACTGACTAAGTTTGCACGGAAAAAAATGGTTGGTCGTGGCAACCGAAAGTCGATCGCCACGACCATTTCTCTCGATAGATACCAGCAGTGTCGACTTTCTGATTGTGACAACCAAGCGGCATAGCTGCAGCAGGTTAGTTGCGACAACCGACGGGTTGATCGTGGCGATCAGAACCGCTAATAGCAGGAATCGAACTTTACTTGGTTGCAGGGTCTGTTTTACACCTCGTGGCTGCAGCTAAAAAGTTGATCGCCGTGATCGATTTGTCGTCTTGAAGGACATACTAAACGGGCGTCAGTTGTTTTGTCTGATTTTTTACTAGAAATTAATATTGAAGTTTGAGATCAAGATCCTGCGATCCACTGAGGTCCGGCAGATATTAAAAATCGACAAGTGTCAACAATCGCCCCAAGACGATTATTTGTCAGACCCTTTTTCAGAGTAGCGGAGGCCTCACCGCGAGGTAACAGAAATATAAGCGTATCTTTTCAAATAATTAACTAATGGTTTTCAATACTCGAAATATAATTTCAAATGGTTGTTATCTTGCCGTAGGAAGGAGTTATTCGCGTAAAATGGTCGCGGGTGAAATGAAATTAAGGAAATAATCATTCCGGGTTGTGAAAGGAGTGCCACGCTGCACGTTATTCTGATTTCTACCGCTAGGTGGCGACAAGGCATAGTGGGCAACCCCTTTTCTCTCGCACGTCCCTGTAGTGATCGTCGACCTAGGTAAACGGCGCCGGGTAGTTACCACGAGCAAGCCACTTGCATGGGCGCAGCCAAGCCAGACTGTAGGGTGGAGTTTGATTGTAGCGACCGAGCAGACCCTACGAAGCGAGTTGTAACACGAGAAGGAACTCAGCCGGCTGCCACTACCAAGCGGTCCGATGCCTACAACCAGTTCAGTCTCAACCAGGACAATCTGGCCACCACGACCAACCCTTTTTTTTCCGTGTGGGATAGTGAAGGAATTCACTTTGGCACCTACGAATTAGCAGTCAGAGACAAGAGTTAGTTCTGACACCGAACCTGGCTGCCGATACGAAATTTTTCAAACCTTTTGTCATTTCTCTACACGTGTCCTATACCGTAACGTCCCAAGACGTCTCTCGCATACTCCACACGTGGGAAGCTGCGAGCGAGCGCGGGGTATCGCCGCCGTTCCGAGGTCTTGCGAGGCGCGGAGTACGGGCGTCCATGTGGTGTGTGTGTGCGGCGTTACGTTGCCTACGTTCATGAATGAACTAGGCAATGTTACAAAGAGACTGATCCTTAAGCTTCATCTCCCCGATCTCTTCGGAGATGGTCAGGGAGGGTTGAGGGAGTGGGGGATAAGACTCGAGGTTTCAGGGGCATAGATTTGCGAACGAATTTTCGATATTCTTGAGGTCTTTATCCGTTTTATAACGAAAACTACCCTACGATTCACATTTCAAGGGCGTAAACGCTGATTTAAACTGAAACCTAAACCTAATCTGGACACATGAACTCTACCCGAATCTCTCTGAAGAGGTGGGTGAGTGTCCTCGAAGCTTTATTAAATATAGCAATAAGCGATGTTTCTCTTCTGATCTGTGAATTCCATGTTGTGAGTTATAAAACCCATTTACTCAGCTCTCGCGTCGTTTTCGATGTGTACCGTAGTTCTACAATGCTATCCCTATTCGCAGGACGTTCAGACTGCAATACAATATACTAACAAGTGTGCAAAATTTGCACTCCACCGCACCGTTTTAAAAGTTCAAACGTACAACCTAGGTAGACGCCACGAAGTGTCTAGAAAATGCACACTTGAACTTAAACGTCAGTTGACGTACAAAATTAAACACTTGTTTTATCAGTGTAGGATCACACTGTTTTTCAAACTAGGTAGATGTACGCCAGACCCTTCTCGCGTAACACGCTTCCCGATACCTCACGAAACACTGTTACGCTGCAACGCTCCTGGCATACATCTACCGAGGCCAGCGGCGCTGATTCGGGCAAAAGACAGAGTCGTAAATAGGCCTTTGGCCCCAAAAGCCATACAAATTTGGTCCATAGGGTTTTATTTGGACGAGTTTCCCCACTGGAGACCATCAAATATCTGAGGAAAGACATTTAAATGTTTTGGGGCCATTTCCGTGTGGAAAACTTCCTCTGGCGCCTAAACGGTTAGAAATGGAAAATAAACGGATAAAACTTCGTTTTTGGGGGGTTTACTTTGACGAGTTGCCCTATAGTTAACCATGAAACATTATTTCAAACTTATTTGCAATATTTTCCAAATGCTCGAATGCTCGAACAATTTTTGAGCAAGAAGGCTCAAAATCATAAGCTATCTCAGCTTATTATCAGCTTTATGTAGACCATTTCTTTTTCATGTCGCTTTTTGTCCCTTTGAAAAATTTACTTGACCTAAGAACCCATTTTCTGGGAGCGTATTTTGTGGTGACCGACCCTCCACACTCGCCTGGTCCCGCGCTGCCGCCGGCACGCTGGCCTTTACGAGGCGTAAACGCGCTCTGGAAGGTGCCAAAAGCCGGCGATCGTGTGAGATATTGAGACTAGCCGGCTCAGGCCCTGCCGTGGGCTCCGCCGTGCGGTCCACCTCCCGGCCGGGACCGAGCTGTTCAACGGCCGCACCGACAGATTTTTATACCTTGTCAGGAGAATTTATGTGGCCCTTCGCCTACAGGCCGTCGCCGTGAAGGCGGTCTGCAGCGGGCGCGGGGAGGGTGAGGAGGAGCGCATTGGGCGCGGAGTATGTCTGGAGGGGTTCGAGGGGTATGTCCCGATCCGGGGCGGCCTTCCCTGAAGACACGACTTCTTGTTCCGAACACGCTGGAGCCTCCGAGGGGGAAACGACTACGAGATCTCGTCTACTATCGGGATTATTCTAGAGTACTCACCCTTGGTTACATCTAAGTCAATCCTGGATTATCCTTGGACCATCGCCGGATTACCCTCGATTACCCCTGAATTGATTACCCGCGGAGTATCCCTGATTGAAGCAGGCAGTGTCTAGTTAATATTACTTAAGTCGTTTCCTCCTCGGGAACCACAGTATCCTCTGGCCGTATGTGGCTGTGCCTGGGGAGTGATACGTCAGCTTACTTGACCTGAAGGCGGCGGAGGGCGGCCATTTCCTATGCACCTGCGTGCATCGACGGGCACGTTTGCGTTCGGCGGTCCGTCTGACGGCTTCGTGTGACTCAGCGGTGAGGTTGTCGGACGCAGGGCGCAGCGAGCGTGCTGGGGCGTGCAGGAGGGGCGTGCCGGGTGCGCCACGGGTCGGACGGCACGCCCGGCACGCCCCTGCGCCTCGCCGCACCACGCCCCGCCACACCACACCACGCCCCACCGCACCTGACAATGGCGGTGTCTCCTTGAGGTGGGTTACAGCAGTGAAGGCTACCGCACCGCTGCCGTGTGCCAAAGGGTGGACCTCGACGTCTTGAACGGCTTTTCTCTTCAGTCAGCTTTCTTCGCACTGTTCAATGACGTACTTCGGTTCTCATTTTGTCGTGTGGGGAAAGGCCTAAGATAGAGGTGGTGGGGCTCGTCAAATGACTGGTCAAATGAATGGTTAGCAAAAATGTTGAGGATTATCTGAAACCTGGGCTGCTATCTGATCGATTGGATCGACAGATCAATAATAATAACAACAACAAGAAGCGATATATGAAACGGGTTCGTTGCGGCCAGCAGCGAACGTTGCTTCCATGTGCGGTGAACGGTGCTTCACTTTTTGTTATTTCTTTTATCGTGATTGTTAACTTTTCCGTGGCGGTGTAAAAGTCCGCCCGCCTTCCACCGGGTCTTTGCACCCGCCCCTCCGGAATGAATGAAAAAAGCCAAATCAACTTTATGGCTAGTTTTTATCGACTCCTACAATGGTGTAAAGTCCGACGTGTGTTGTCGCCGCGTGCGTTTTTGAATGGGCGCGCCGCGCGCTCGCCGACGACAGCGCGGTGACTCCGACAGGAAAGAAGGAGAAAGAGCATTTGCATAAGAGGGCTTTGTTTTGCGATAAATCCATGCTGATTTTACTTTGTGATGAGCCAAAGGGCATTCCCTCCAATCTTTTTCTCGTTCGTTTTGCCTGAGCTTGCGTGCGTCAGTTGACTCAATAGGGAAGTCGCGGACTGCCTATTGTTTGCATGAAATGAAGAATCTCCTGAAAAGGTCAACCGCGTTACATTTATTATTATTATTATTATTATTAATATTATTATTATTATTATTATTATTATTATTATTATTATTATTATTATTATTATTATTACCGTCGGGAATTGGATAACAGCGACGTCTTCCTTCGCTGAGCAGCGGTGTCGGCGCGGGCTTTGGCGATGATCGGCGAGGCGTAGCGTGGCGGCGACTCTGCCTGGAATGTCTTCATGTTGTCGGGGATCGGCGACTCTGTTGGCTCCTCAGACCACACGCACCAGCTCGTTACACGCGCACCCGCCGCGCCGCCACCGCCGCCCTCCTCCTCCTCGGGGCCCTCCGGTGACACGAGCATCGCCTTCCTAATCCTCGCGTAAGCGTCGATGCCCTGTTCAGTTACAGCCTCGTGACTTGGCACGGTCAGCGACAGCGATATGTGGCGCCTTGCCACGGAGATAATTCCAGCATGCGAGCTTACGAATTTAAAGACTTTGTTACAGTGCGAAAATAACGTCGTCACTCTGTCAATTCAAATGCGTACATTGTATACTTTAAATAAAGCGTACATGGTCATACGCATTTATAAAAGCGTACATGGCATGTACACATTAATTAAAGTATACATGTCATGTACGCTGTATTTAAAGTATACACTGTTCGCATTTGAATTGACAGAGAGTATGTTATTTCACGAAAACTGCCCTTTCTATTGTTTTTTCCAAATTTTGCAGGTGATGAGGTGAATACGGGTGAATAGGTTGTGTGCAGAATCTTCACAATGAAATGAGTCCTTGCTCTACGACCTCTGCCACCCCATAGTTTTCCACATGATTAATGAATGGCTCTTTCAATGACTTGTCGATTTCGCAACAAAAACTCTCCGCGTGAATCCAATTAGCTGCATCGCCCTCACGCCCCTTTTTCTCCTCGCTTACTTCTTCACGCTTCTCTGAAATCATTAGGATACGAAAGAAGGTTGTGATGCTCTGTTATAGCATTCGGCGATAGCGCAATCAGCGAATCACTTTCATCGCAGACGGAGTTACGCACGCTCTTGTGCGAAAATGCTGCACGTGTTTGCAATGGCAAAATAGAGAATGCCAATGTACGCGAGGTACCCAAGTAGTGTGCGACTTTCTCCAAAGTTAACTTACGTCTTGGAGAGAAATAGTAATAACTTGACCCTGATTAATAATATTGCCAAACTGTTAAAAGCTTACGGTGAATTTCACCTTAAGCTACAGTAAATGGCACCGTAAGCTACGGTAAATATAACTGTAAGGTACGGTGAATCAGGGAAATCACTGTAACTTACAGCGATATTCACCGTAAGCTTTTAACAGTGCATTTAGTTTCACTAATGCGAATGCCGACAGTGTTGATATGGTTTGCATCGCATATGTGCGCGCTGACCTGCCTCACGCGCCGGTCTCTGTGGAGGTCGCGCACAGTCCGGGACTTATTTGGGCACCGAAAGTCGGCGCTGATGCAGCTGCCACCACAGCTGCTACCACAGCTGCAGCTGCTGGTGTGGTGCACGGTGCACGCCACATTGTGAAGCCCAGTATGCAACTGCGCTCGATGGACAGACGGCAGCAGACTGTCGTGAGCAAAACGAAAGCGAAAGAAGCGCAAACGACTAAGAAAAACGGCTCGTAGTTGTGTGCAGTGTACGACGCAATGTCATGATGCGATCTGCCGACGCTCGATCACCTGGTCCAGATGGGAAGCGCTCGGTCGTGCGCTGCGTGTTCCGCGGAGGACAGGTGAACAATGCACCCGCAGCCGTCAGACATGGAGTAAAGTGTCCTGACGTGTTCAGCGCGCGCCTCGCCACGCCACGCCGCATAAGGACCCTATTGAGATCGTCCTGTGAATAATGTCCGTAATGAAAGAGTGTCGCCGCCCCACTTGCTGAAGGCGTCTCGCGGCACCGCCCTCTCTCTCTCCCTTGCTCTCTCTCTTTCTCGGGAACAATTGTCGCCGACGGTACGGTACAGTACGGATGATGAGTTCGTGTTGATGTCACTTCGTCGTATTGTCATCAAAATAACTGATGATATTTTGTTTGACTGACGCGACGGATTTCTTGAGTTTGAGAGCAATACCCGCGGGCAGCTTTTCTGACCAAACAGACCGTCTATGTTTTTGGAACCGTCTAAAACTGAATCGGGTGATATTTCGCGTAACAGGCTTCACACCACCGGCCGGTGGCGGCTGAGCTGAGTTGGTGATGTCAGCGGTGACGTGTCCATGGCGTGACACTTGGCTCGTCGAGCTTGTCCGTTCCACGAAGCTTGGAGCGCCGCCCATGGCTGAGCTGTTGAGACTTATTGTCATGTTTAATCCAAGGGAGCCGCGTGAGAGATCATTGAATCCAGTCGCAGGCGGGGCGGGCGGCGGCCAGGCAGCATCAAGCACCGCTTCCAGCGAAACGCAGGGACGGTGCCAAATCGTGGCGGGACGGGTCGCGACACCTCTCTCCGTCTCTCTCTGTCTCTCTCTCTCTCTCTCTCTCTCTCTCTCTCTCTCTCTCTCTCTCTCTGTCTTTTCTCTCTGGCGCGCGCGGGCGTCTCGCGCCGGTTCCCAGGGACTTCGAGGACAGTAAATATCCGACATTACGAGCTCTTGAGGGTGGGTCCTGCCGCTCTTGTGCCGAACAGGGACTACCCACCTGACGAGAAGGAGAGAGGGGGGGGGGGGGCTCCCGCTGAGATCCCTGCCGCGCACAATGACGCCCAGGGGTGCCACCCGCATGCCCAGAACCACTACTTGTGTGTCTGTGGTTTTACATTCGCTTAGAGCTCGAGAACTACATTTCTGCGAATATAGCTGCCGATGTTTATGATTGGTTATGAATGAATGAAACGGACTCTCTTGTCCCCAGTGGAACTGACCTTCACGCGTTGCGAATTTGACTAAAACTCTTGGGGATACGTTTTTGTCTAAATTATTATTGTATTATCATCACTATTTCCTTGAATATTTCGGGCATTCGTCTAGATAGAACCGCTCACGCGCGAAGCTGCTGTCACACGCTCCAATGTGTTCTCTTTTACAGAACGAATGACATAATTTATAGACGACCCCCCATGTGTGTGGGAGAGGGCGGTGCAGCGAAGAAGAAGATGAAGAAGGGCGGATTTCTGGAGTACGTGTGTGTGAGTGGAGTGTGTGTGTCACCACAAGCATATTGTTGTGCATCGTATAAATAATAACAATAAAGGCGGGCGACACTGCCGATCGTGCGCGCCCCTCTTTTGTTGTTCGGTTGTATGAGAGGGGGCGGAGCCTTGGGGCAACGGGAGGTTTCTGGAGCTCTCCCTCATTTGGGCCCTGCCCCCCCCCCTCTCCCCTCTCCATTTTTTCCACCAGTGGCACGCACACATACACATGCACGCACACGCACGCTTCCTAAAGGGATCGCTCCATTTGTTTACCTCCTCGGGTTAAGCAGGATCGTTTCCCTTCCTCGCGGGGCAAAATAATCGATCTCTCGCTAAATCAGGCGCGCGCGGGGGCGTCGCGGGTGAACGGAATCGATCTCATGTGAGGTGAGGCCGTCGCTCTTGCCATCATCGCTTCGTCTCGCCTCTCCCTCCCTCTCTCTCTCTCTCTCTCTCTCTCTCTCTCTCTCTCTCTCTCTCTCTCTCTGTGTGTTACACACTGAGCCGGATGCCAGCGGTTCAAACATCACGGTGATGCGCACTTTTCTCCCTTTGGTCCTCACGCGATAGGTAAAGGCCCCGCTGCGGACGCAGCAGCCGCCTGCAGCGAGAGAGAGACGGAGGACGACCGCTATTCCCTCTTTCTCTCTCTGTCTGCCCCGCGAGGCGATCCGT
Organism: Frankliniella occidentalis; assembly: GCF_000697945.3. Lineage (NCBI taxonomy): Eukaryota > Metazoa > Arthropoda > Insecta > Thysanoptera > Thripidae > Frankliniella > Frankliniella occidentalis. The sequence continues at coordinate 1,183,054 of NW_026267180.1, forward strand.
GGCGGTGATGTGATGATGATCAAACTCGGTTAAAATCGCCTGCTCGGCTCCGAAGGCCGACTATGGAGAAAATTGAAGTTTGGGCGGAGAGAGGCGAAGAGAGGGGAAAGGGTAAGGGGGAGGGGCGGGCCGCTACGCGCCGCCACGCCCCGTGTTGTGGCGCGGGGGCCGGGGGCCGGGCCGGCAGGCAGGCAGTCTGCGCCGAGCTGCCGGCCGCAGAGGACGTCGTGAGCAGCGTGAGCGCGCCCGCGAGCGCCATCAGCTGATCGGCCGCCGTCACCTCGCCGTCGAGCAGGGCGTGCGTCCTGGAGGTGTCGCGACCTCCGCGCGGGCCCACGGAGTGACTCCCAGTGAATCTCCTCTAGTGCTCTCCAGCGGTGTGACTCAGCCCAGGCTGTTTGGGTTGACCCTTTTCTCTCTCCCTCCCGCCGTTATGCCCGCGGGTGGAGGAGCGGTCGAAACGGCCCACGGCCGGAGCATGCGCTCGTAAAGGTGGTCATAAGTGCGCCGACGTGTGTGCGCGTGTGTGTGTGTGTACGTGCGCGCGTGTGTGTGTTTGAATGTGCTGTTTGTGAACGGATAACGCACCACTACATGTCGTTCGCAGTAACATGCTGCCTGGTGGACGACTCCTGCGGTGACTGGTGAGTTTCGCGATGCTGTCTAGCGTGACGATCACCCCAAAGAGCGGGGCGCACTGCGCACCGCGACATCTGAGTATGTGTTTCGTTGTTTGCGCGATACGGTTTGTTCGCACTCGCTGACTCACATACCATAGAGTAATACTCTTTTGCGGTGTTTTTAAAGTTACAGACGCCAGAATACTAAATTGAAAACGTTGCTGCACTAAAAATCCGAGTGTAGGAATGTCGCACACCTGCAGGTGTGTAAAAAAATCACTCGCTTTGTAGGTGAGGGACAAAATATACACACACCTGTAGGTGTACAACAAAATATTTGCATACTAGTAGGTGAGCGAATAAAAATTCATACACTTGGAAAGGTAGCCATTCACTTACCCCACGTGTGTGAAGAGTCAGTCACACATCTGCAGGTGTTCGTTCGACATTCGTACACTTGGATTTCCTGAGGCCTAGAACTGGCCGGTCGGTGTAACGTCGATAGTTACAGTTTGGTTACGGTTTGTTCGTTCAAGAAAACTTAGTTGAATCAAAGTTTTTTTTAAACGTTTACAATCTGAATTTGTAAGCTTACCATACGAGCTTACGACATTATTTATCATGGAAAATTTCCGCTGCGAAAATTGCTCACAATTTGCACGCTGTTTGTCATGCTTGGCGGATGCACTGGTGCGCCCGTTGGGCCTGCTCCTTCGGCCTTGACCGTGAGAGGGACAGGACAGCGCCGTGCACTCCCACAAACCGCTCTCTCACACTCGCCCAATCGGCACCCACAACCTGTTCGCCGGTTTATTTTTCGCCAGGTCTTATCTGTCCCGCCCTCTGCCAGCCTCCCCGCTGTTTCACTCCTGGCCGCTGCTGCTATATGCGGTCATACTCTCTCTCTCTCTCTCTCTCTCTCTCTCTCTCTCTCTCTCTCATGTATAACGGTCCCACCGCACCCAGACGCCTCCCTGATTGGCCCGCGGGGCCTTACTGAATTCACATAGTCTTGTTTTGGTACCAGAGAGTTTAAGAAGACTTCCGATGAACTCGCGCCTCACGCGGGGCAAGTGTGTTGTTGTTCACACCCATACCTTCAGGTGGTCGGCCTGAACTTGCACACTAACGGAGGTGCTCGCCGACCTGATGGATGGATTCGTCTTATTTTGACCGTAAATAAGAAAATGCTTGTTGCAAGGGAAACCGCGCAGTCATCTTGCGGCTCGCGAGGTTGGAGAGGAGGAGGGGGAGGGGAGGGATGCAATCTCCCAACATCCAAGCAATGACCCACTTGGGGGCAAGTGCGCGGCGCCCGAGTGTTGTCGGGTTCAAACACCCCTCCCTCTTATTCTTTATTATCCTCTTTTTTCGTCTCTGCCGTCTCGCTCGGCCGGTGGCAGTAAAATATCGGTTCTCGCGCGTCAGAATCGTGTGGCCCTGTCCGTGTCGCCGTGTTGACAGACGGGAGGAGGTGGTGGGTACTGAACCTGCCGGCGGACCTGAGTAAACTTCACGGGCGTGGGGCTGTGGCGGGGCGGGACGGGGCGTGCTGCGAAGACGCAACAGGCAGGTGATCCTCAGGCCGTCCTGTCCGACGTTCGTCGCCCGCCGCACCGTGCCGTCCGGTTTTATGAAGTCGGTCAATATTGTCCAGGAAATGAGACCGTTGTCGCCCGATTGGTCCATCCTCTTCCCTCGCTGAAAAGCTCTCCTTATAACGTAAATAAGGACCTCCCCCCTTTAGCGCCGCAGCCCCCCCCCCC
>NW_026267180.1:1194699-1196716 GCF_000697945.3 Frankliniella occidentalis
GAAGTCGATGGAGCCCCATGATAGTTGAACCCCGGAGTACAACTATGCAGTTTATTGTTTTGTTTTTTGGGGACTCCGACGACCCTCCTGATACTTTGAGAACCCCATAATAAATATTGGACTCTCTCTCCCTTTTCCCCCTAAAGTCACGTGATTTGGGCGCATCCAATGAGCTGCCTGTAGGAACGGCAGGTCACCGTGTGTCTTTTACAGACTGCTTTACAGCTTCATTCTCTGCTGTGCCCCACCGGCGAGGCGCCGCTCCTACCTATCGGAAGTAGTGGCTATAGTGGCCGATGTGGTGGTGTCTGGAGCGGTGACTCGCTATAGATAAGGACGTGGCCAGCTACCTGGGGTGGTCTAGCACAAGGTGTGCGCTATCGAAGGAAGAGTGTCGATACACGGGGCGTAACGCACCCGCGATGGGTGGTCCGGGATTTGAGCCCGGGGGCAGAGAGGAGTGGGGGTCTCCCTGAGCTGAGTTAGTAGAGCACCTTGAAGGGCGCAGTAGAATCTTGAGCGGAGCGAAGGAAAGAGAATCATCGAGATTCTCCAAACGCCTGAACACGCCTTTTTATTTTCAGCACGGACGATTAGCTGAAAGGATTCACGAGAAAAATAGGTTTCTTTTGTTGTATATCAGTGTACCTCAAATGACTACGTATTTGCATGTTGAGCAGCAAGACAGCGACACGCGAACAATAATTAGCCGATGAAAGTGACGCAGCTTTATCAGGCAATCGATTACATAATTTGCATATGAGCATCCATGTGCTCACTTTCACTTGAAAGGTGTCGCCGGGTTCATTAACACACTTGTCATCACGTCAGTGCATTGCGAAAAACTTTTTACAAAGGGAACGCCGAAAATTGGTTGTAAGGCTTATAGGAAAATTTTCCTTACGCAAGTTGTAGGAAATTACAACTTGTAGTTGTAAAATTATATGCAGTACGTATCGACTTAAAATACATTGGCGAGTAAAAAATGTGCTCTCGTAAATTTCTAACTTAAATTACAATTCGAGTATACAAAAGAAAATGTAAATTTACGACAGTATTTTTCACAGTGAAGAACTATTTGAAATGATAAATCCTGAAAATTATAACTCGAATTTTAGATGGTTGTCTGTTCTGCTGGACACTCTGACCGTCCGCTCGTGTGCGGTTTGACGCCCGAGCCGCCAACAAGCTCCGCTGCTCTGCGGTCCGCTGCGGTCGGCCCGCCTGCGGTCAGGGCGGCCCGGGGCGTCGTCGGCGTCAGCCTCTTCTGATGTCGGCTCAGAGAGGAGATGCTGCAGCAGCAACCCAGCGCGTGCGAAATGTATTAATGCGAGTGAGACGTGTGCTCAAGCCTGCGAAATAACTGACGTTTTCTTAAAAGGCTTGCAGAAGCCTGCCTCGTGGAATGACTATACATACGCGGCAGCTTAACACGTTGAGCCGTGGAGAGGGGGGGGGGGCTTCTTTTACATGACTATACGTGTGGTGACTAAAGGTGTTAGATAAATTTGGTAAAGGTATATTAACCAATAACCCTTGGCCCTAGCACTTTTCATATGTGAAAAGTAATATCATTGCTTTTCTTACGTGAGGACGTCCTGTTTTAAATTTGTTTTGCCTACTCGCCTGGTCCTGTATCTGCAAACTGTAGAGTGCAGCTTCGGCCCATTTGTTTTCCCGCACTGGAATGTGATGTGACCCTTTCGGTCGTTGGCCATGATTGACCCTCATCAAGAGGAGGCCAAGTAATTGAATCAGACCTCGTGATGGAGGGGCGATGCCCAAACAGATCACAATTAGACAAGTAAATATTTAATGTGGGCCAGGGGCGTGGCGTAGCCTGGCGTAGATGCGTGCTTCCCGTGCGCGTCGTCACAACAATATAAAAAATAAGTTTAAAAAGAAAAAAAGGGTTTTCCACAACTTTTATTTAATTGTAGTGCAATCAAGCAGTAATTGCTTTTTAAAAGGCGCCTTAAAGTCTGTGTCAGATGAAGGGAAAAAGTGGGATGTACTC
>NW_026267180.1:1196966-1208063 GCF_000697945.3 Frankliniella occidentalis
CCCCCCTTCTCTCTCTCTCTCTCTCTCTCGCTGACGCTGTCCTTCTCTGCGACGGTGTTCATCATCCTCGAAACCGTTCAGTTACATCGCTGCTCTGTCAACTCAAACGCGTACATGGTGTACAGTACATTAAATAAAGTGGACATGGCAATGGTGTACTTCATGTGATGTATTGTCTGTAGATATACCTCTTTTACTGCCTGTAATGCTGGCAATGTACACATTTGAGTTGTCAGAGTGTTCATGCCACGTTTCCTGAGCCCCATGTCGTCGCCCGGGCCCTACGAAAGGGCGCCTTTATTTCAATTCCATGTGTGATGGTCTCTTCGCACGTCCCCGTGGTCCCCATGACAGCAGTCCCGCGGCCACCTCTGCGGTCGGGGCCCTCCTGCCTGTCGAATGCCGAGGCTCGCCGTCCCTATAGTTTCCCTATGGCCCCGTGGCTCGGGCCCGTCTCGCCCGCTCCATAAATTAACCGCTAATCCTGCCCGTCTTATGGCTCTAATCTATATCAATTATGCCGGGGCCGTTTCGTCATGGCGGACGTGGCTCCGTTCTTCGGCGGCCGTCACTCAAGCTCCATACTGAAGGGAGATGGGTCACGACGTCTCGCCGTCGTAGCAACGATGCTCCAGCTCCGAAATGTCAACTTCAAAAGTAGGTGTGTGTGTGCGAGATGACGGTCACATGCTTTTTTACTGCCGAGTCACAATAACATAGGGTATTTTCCGCCATGACAGACTGATTCTGTTTTTGATCCGCAAAAATGCCTGCTCGAATTTGGTTAATTGAGTTAAAGGCAGCATAGAATGCCAGTCCTGCCCAGTTTTGTTCTGCGGAGTGTATGTGGTCAGCTCATCTCATCCGTCGGCTGTCGCCGGGGGTGGCCGCCCCCGGCCGCCCCACTCGCTCGCTCCCCGGTTGGGGCCTCGTCCAAGGGCCCCCCCACAGGCGTCGGCAACAGCCAGAGGGGGGAGCGGCGCTGGGGACGTTCCCAGTAGTACTCCATTTCCTTATTGTATCTCGCCACCCCTTGCTTGCCATACGTCTGAACCGCCGCCCTCCAGCTAGCTGTCTTGTGGTAATCAAATCAGGATATGGGGTTGGGTCTGTGTCTCACTCGGGCCGATGGCTCCCCCCCTCCCCCCTCCCCCCCTCTCTCTCTCTCTCTGTCTCTCTCTCTCCCGGCCATGCTCACCGCAAAGACGCGGTCCATTACTATTCCAGCCGTCTCCAGGCTCACCTGATGGCGTCTCATGTCACCCCCTCCCATTCCCCTTTCTCCGCTCCACCCCCTCCGGCTCCCCAACACTGCCCCAGTCTCATCTGCTGCTCTCAATTTGCAACCCCGCGCCGCCTGGGGTCTGCGCGTGCAAGGGGCACACCAATAACCTACACCTCCAGAAAAGAGTTGATGGTATTTTGTACCTTATTTGTTGCTCGAAAAATTTCACTTTCGTTGATAGAATTCTTATTATTATGGTGTGTGTCCCGTAGTAAAGTTGAACTACACACTGAATTTCTACGATTTTTTTAAATAATTACCTACGTATTTCCCTGTGCATGCTATATTGCGTACTATTTTAAACTCAGTTATGAACAAAATTGTATGGTTATTGTAATACGAGTGTCCTGTTTTGGAACGAATTGTGTTGCTAACAAAATTAACTACTCTTTTCTTGTAAATGTACAGCAAAGTTATACCAAGTAGTTATTTCACTGAAAAAATTCTGTGTCACGGTGACGAGAAAACCCTTAATAATGTGACGAAAACCCCATGATGATACCCCTGTACTTAAAATTAGCCATGGCATTTTCGTCATCGTGACATAGAATTTTTACAGTGAATTGTTGTAGGCCAATAGGCCAAATATCACAAGTGTCGAGAGGGTTGAAATAAAAACAACATTTCTGTTATAATACAGGAGTGTCATCCCGCAGTCTCTCGTCAGGTGATCGTTATGTTTAACATTTTAGTTTGATGTTACCATGGCATACTCGGCGTACTTTTGTTTCGTTATACTGGGACGCAAACAACTGAACTTTTGTCTTTTGTTGTGAACACAACTTTTGCACCTTTCTGAACTCGGCGTTTTGTAATGAGGGTAATGTTGGAACGTGGGGGGCAAACGACGTGCGTTAAAATAACACAAATTGGTAAGAAATGAGTGGCGCCGACCTTGCAAGGTGGAGCTAACGCGACGGAACGGACGAAATACTCTCATCCTTTCGTCGCGTTCCGCGTATTCTCTCTCTCTCTCTCTCTCTCTCTCTCTCTCTCTCTCTCTCTCTCTCTCTCCCTCTCTCTCTCTGTTGGCTACGCCACTACCGGGCCGCTATCTTGATCCCGCGTGTGTCCATCCTAATGGCTGGAAGGGCGCGGCGTTGCGACACAAAGCCACCCAGGTCGCGAGTGTGCGTGTGTGTGCGTGTGTAAGAGAAAGAGAGAGATAGGGAGAGCGAGAGAGAGGAGGGGGCTGACGTGTTCGTCAAATGATGAGAATTTGTATCCAGGCGCCACGGAACGGCCTGTTGGCCGGCAGGCGCGGTAGGCCGGTGTCGTCTCCTGGCGAAGATGATGAGAACCCACAGTGCGAGGCTCGTCAAGAGGTTTATAGGGTGGATGGATGGATTGAAGGATAGCAGATGATGGAGGCGCCTTGATAGGAAGGAAGATATTAGAAATTGTGTATAGGAGAGGCGAGAAAGAGTGTCACCACATATTATTATATCATAACAAGCAAGAATTTGATCGTAAATGCCAACGTCACTTTTTTTCACAATATCTCCTGCATATTTTTGACGTCAGAATTTTGCAAGTTTGGAGTTGAAATAGCAGAAAGTACCATCTCGAAATGCATTGCAATATGTTTTTATTGTCTTTTCATTTAGATCGTTGGGATAGATAGACATAGGTATAGATAGATAGATAGATAGATAGATAGATAGATAGATAGATAGATAGATAGATAGATAGGGGGAAGGGGAAGACGGGGAGTCATAAAAGGAAGCGTAAACGACCAAGGCCCAAGGCCCAATAATCGGTCGCTACTATCGACCGACAATCAGTCAATGCTTCTAGACATCGGTAAACAATTGCGGTGGCTTGGCGTGGCGCGGGACTATGAGAGGGGTGGGGGAGGCTATCAGTCACCCGGCACGCCCTGCACAGGCGCCGCCGGCCGGGCGCCAGAGTACGTGTGCGCCGAGTTTTGTTGTTGTTTTAAATCGCTTCCCCTTGCCTTTAAAATCGGCGTCGTAAAATATAAATAAAATGAAACCCGAATCACTGCAGTGATGGGTCCACTTAGTTGCGGGTGACGGACGCGGCTGAGGATGATTCAATCAGGGTCCTCGCGGTGCGGCGCGCGTCCACCGCAGTGAGGGCCCTGTGGTCCTTCCAGCCGCCCGCCCTGCGCGCCCCGCCCGCCCGCCCGGCACCGTCCCATGGTAATCTGAAGACCCAATTCCGACTAAATGCTTCTAATAATTGTTAGATTGGGTTCTCTCCCTCTCTCTCTGCTTTTCGCCTCGAGCAGAGCAGTACCTTCCTCGTCCTTTACCCCCCCCCCCCCTCCTCTCCACCCCTCCCTCGCGGCTCTGCCTTCTTCATCCTCTCTGTCTCTCGGTGTGAGATCGTAAGTCCGACGCTTTCTCCTTTCATGTAAAGTAAAATCGGTCCATTAAGGTGAATATGAGCGGCTGAGCCTGATCGATGTCTGTGTATGTGTGTGTGTGTGTGTGTGTGTGTTAGGGCCTTAATTGCGTTTCACGTGCGGTGTTGGTGGCCAGGCCGTTCACCTCCCACCACGTGCGTTTGTTGGTGCCCCACCGCCTTTGAACCGCCGCATTGGCGGTGGTAAATAAGCTTGTGTATTTACTGCTCCACTTCCTCCCCCGTGCTGCACCATACGCAGCGCGTTTGTTCCAGAATTAGTGCAGCGGCAGGGAGAGCGCGCCGCCGGCCCGCGGGCTGACCCGCTGTCTATTTGTGTCGAACGGGCGCGATTCGGGAAGAGGAGGGCGCTGAGGGAAAGGGGGAGAGAGGAACCGTAGGTGTGTGTGTGTGTGTGTGTGTGGGCGTGTGTTGTGCGTGGGGGGAAGGGAGGGAGTGGAATAGAAGGGGGCGAATCGCGGCAACACGGTGTTGGCCGGTAGGCCGTCTCGTTCTAGAACCCTTCCGGCCTTCCTGCAGCAGTAACTGTTTGGTTTTTGGTCAGTTTGGTTTTTGTCTCATTCACACGCCTGCCGAGCTGCAGTGCCGTGCCACTATTCAGACTTCTTTTACAGCTGAAAACACACCAAATTATGCGACACTACGACACGATGTATGTTGTTCTACTTATTCATGAAGGTGACGACGAAACATTCTCACCACATTGACCTTTTACAAAAAATTCTTGCACGTTCAAACTACGCAACGAAACTATGCGTGCGCGCAGGAGTGCGCCATGAATGGGAAGTGACAAATATGCATTTCCTTAATGCAGATTTCTTGCCGTTCTCCGTCGACAAAATGCAAGTTTCTCGTTTTTCTCGTGCAGATTTGCGTCTAGTTGTCGAGACATGCTCAATAAAGCATCTAAAAATGGACAAAATTTTGTTCTTAAAAAAGTCCCCTTGAGATTAAGAGTGTTTCTGGGGACCCCGCGACGCACCCCGGCCCCTACGCTGGCCACCTTCGTCCTTGACTTGGCGCAGCCCCAAACCGGGGCCCCTCGGCTCGGTCAGCGAGACCACAACTCGGTAATCAGTGCCTCAATTTTCGCATGGCGTAGAGACGCCCCGCCGCGCTGCGCTCGCTGCCTCGCCGGCCGGAGCAAGCCGACCGTGCAAACCAATGAGAAAACATTGCTACAGTTTCACTGTAATCACTGCAAACTCTGTTCCTATTTTGCATGCCAATCATTGTGAGTTCCTATTACATGCCAAATCTTGGCATCTTTGAATGCAATATTTTGGCATCTTTCAATGACAAATACCTGCTACGCCAATTTGTGGATTCTTTGCATTCCATAATGTGGCATGCAAAGAGATCATGATTTGGCACTCATGAAAGAAACACCAATATTTGGTGTTCAGGAAGTAAAATGAAACTGAGTATCTGAGTATAATACAGTGGAGCGTACAAGCCTACGAGAGCCATTGCCAAAGCGTGCTACAGTTTGCGTTCCATCCTCGCGACGCGACTGCGTGAGTGCTGGAGCGCGCGCGCCGCTCTTGTCTTCGTCGTTGACACACGGCGAATGCACGTTTCGCGAGTCGCCCAGCAGGAGGAAGAGGAGAAAAAACTAAAAAGAAAAAAAAGGGAATATAAAGTGACGTGGTGCTGCCACAATAGCCGCGGGTAATGACAGAGCGTGCGTCTATAATTGTCGTACTGCTCGGCCGTGCCTCTCGCGCTACACTAAAAACAACCTTTTTCATTCTTATAGCGTGTATTGGCGCAGCGAAACAACTATTTGTTCGCACACCTCTCTTATGCTTTTTACTTTTCACCTTTTAAATTCTTGGCGACAAAGTAGACACGAGTTGGATCGGAAAACTCGTTTTTGTGTCGAGTCTCTGGCGCGGTGCTTTATCCCCCTTCTGCTACACACTTACGGCTCCGGGTGTTTTTCCGCTGTTCCGCCAGGCACGCGCGCTGCCTGCCGCGGCCCTTCACTATGCCATTGAGCACCGACTTATAGTGAATCTCATCTCACCGCCGCGCCTCATCCTCGTCTCTTGAGTCACTCTTCCTAATAATCACGACAGCGACGTCAGATTCGCGCAAACCCAAGAGCGTGGCGTTCGGAAACAATCATGGACCATTTTTTTCGTCTTGGATGATGTTCGTTATTGTCTCGCGGACGGAAATGCCCGGTCGGTCACTGGTCGGGTCCTTGTCGGCTGTCCTTGGCGAGGAGCAAACTGCTTCCAGTGCAGCGCGGTGGCTCCCGCTGGCTGAAGATGATTCAGCGCCGACGTTCTCTGGTCTTTCGCTGTGAGCAAGGCGGTTGTAATAATGGCTTGGAAAAGGCTTTCGCGGTCGTATTTCACGAGGCCCATTCACCGGGCGCTTGTAATTGTTTCGCTGCCACGAGCCTACTGATTCATAGGTTTGGGTGGCATTGCGCAAGCCGGACCAGTTCGTAGGTGACATAAGGTGGGTGGCGGCGGGGCGTGGCAGGGAGTGGCGCCCGCCCATTGTCCTCGAAGGGTACAAATTGTTTCGTCCCGAGTGACACATGTGCCTCGCCTTGAACACAGGCCAGAACCCTTTAATTATTTTTCAGGACGGCGCAGAGTTTGTATCCAGGACCGTCGTCCGGCAGGGTCCTTGGAACGAATAAAAGGGCGCTAGAGGAGGCGATGGGATACCGACCGCTCCGCGGCAGTCCAGGAAATGGAAAGTGGCCCTGCAGTGGCATAAATGTTGGCATGTGCCCCTCCGCCGATGTCACTCTGCGTCGCTCTTCGTGACGTCACTCGCTGCCCCAGTTCGGCCGCGTTGCGGTGGGTTTGATAATAACGTTCAATTAATCACCATTTGATGGCCGGCCGAGGCCTGCCTCCCCAATCAAAGCACCGTTGCTGCGGCGCGTGAAGCGACTGCCGCCTTCAGGTGGTGGGAACAAGCCTTTCATAAAAGCTTTGATGTGGAGGAGTAGATGAGTTGTCTCTCTCCCGGCCTGTGTGTTCTGTCACCGCAGTGGTGCAGCACGTGCACTTGTCTCACTATTCGGAGCAGGGTTAGGTATAACTTGTACCTCGTCGAAGACAAATTTGTATCGGATGAGGATTTACGCAATGGCCTAAAGTACATACCGGGTGATTCAGAGAAGACGCAGTTGGAAGCGGGTTTGCCTACCCGAAGGGCTGTGGTGCCTTACAAACCGATCGGGTAGGCTAACCCGCGCGCTCCCTGCGACTTCTCTGAGTCACCCGGTACATAAATTGTCCCGCCACATTTAGAGTATGTCGAATGTATTGTGGAAATACTAGGTCGGGTTGACGCGACTAGACGCAGGGCGGAGACCTGAACGCAATAGAGGCTGCCGTGAGCACACATGTGTCATCTCGGATGTGATCCATGAGGGTCTCGTCTCGAGTGCGCGCGTCGCTCCCTCGGGAGGCTGTCTCTTGACCTCTTCAAGGGTCAGTGAGTTGACGTGACGCGACGGGCGGAGAAGGCTTTTGTTTGCCCGTCAACGGGTCCTAAGAGAGCTGTTTGGTGGTTCCGTCCGTTTGATTCCGTGTGTCGGCGGGACGTTATCTGGCCACGTGCTTGTATTGGTGGCGCCCAAAACGTCGTTGTTGTTTCTCCGACTGTATCTGGACTCGATTTTTAAAGTTCCCGCCCAGTCGTGCTGCTCCCAATATTCCAGGTCCAGTGAATGCTCCAGGAAACCTAACACAAATTGGTAAAAGCCCAACTAAACAACTGTTGCTGCGTTTGGTTGTAGTTCGTATACCCGTATCCCAGCCGTAGGTATTGCCTGATCGAAAGCACAGTTTTTTGAGCAGGCCGGGCGCTCAGCTGATTGGTCAGTGACCGGCCGGCTCCCTGCTCCAGGCGGCTCCAGGCGGCCGCTCCAGGCGCGACGGGACCAGGATCTTGAACCTGAACCTGGTGCCGCGCGCTGGAAGGTTATCCGCGGCCAGAGGCGCGCTGCCGGAGGAATTATGCAACTATGTGCAAGGGACGGCTGCACTCTACCGTCCCGTTCAAACTGGAAAATGAAAACAAATAAAGCGGAACACTCCTTGAGTAAAGTAGATATCTTTGAATCTTGATTGAATACGAACGAAGCCATGAAATTTAATAATGGCAGTGGTGATTAGGCTGCTGACAACATTTTTCTTCGTAGGCCTCTTCCAGTCCTATGGCGAGTCCGTCCATTGGTTGCTATAAAGAATCATGGACCCTCGTAATCCGCGGTTTGGGTCTTCCCTATAAATCCAAGTCTCGTCGACAGGCCTCACCACTATAAAGCAGCGTGTCCGTCCGCCAAATTACTCCCTTGTAGACGGAGTCCGCGATACACCACTGGCAGAATTATTCAGAAACTTTTCCCTGGAGGCTGGTCGCTGTGGGTTTTATCTACTCTGCGCTGTGGTGGTTCCACCTCATCCTTTATCTGTCTGTCAACTTGCTCAGGCGTGTATTAAACAAAAATGTAATCAATCTGGAATGGGGTTTCTGCTCGAGTGGGGCCACAGAACAGTATCATTAAAGAAACAGACGCAACTAAAACATGACTTCTGCCTGTGCTAATCTTGCTCGACTGCCTGCCGCTCATCAACTGGATATGACAAGCTGTTCTCGAGTGTGTTGTGCCCCAGTTTGCTGACACTGCTGTTGCTGCCGACTCCACCCACGAGACGAAGTGGTGGTTCCCCCGGGTACCTGGCGGCGGGTCACAGCGGGTCCCAGGGGCCGGGGAGCGGAGCCCACAGGACCACAATCCATCAAACGGCAGTCCGTGTCGGGGTCGGTCTTTAGAGCTTCTAACGCCAGTTTGATCCTCATTGCCCATGCATGTGGGTCGACGAACCCCCCGGTGTGTTGCGAGCCGGCCGGGGCGGGTGCGAATATAATGGCACGGCCAAGTTTATAGACCATTCGGACGCCAGCTAGTGCCGTTTAAAACGGTCAGCAGGCGCTCGGGATGGATAAATAGATGGCCGACAACTGCTTGCTTTGCTTATCGCAGGAGGCTTTTCTAATTGGCGATTCATCAGGAAATGCGTGCTAGACAAACGCGACACTGCCAGACATACCGCAGTCTGCAAGTCGGCAGCATGTCGTTTGAGACGAAACGGGACGAGACAGAAGAAGCAGCATTTTGCGGTGGCGGGGACAATGCGACGGCCGGGCGCGCATGTTTTTGCATTGCGGATTGCGCCCGATGGAAATAGGCAAGACAATCGTCCTTCGGTGCGCTGTAAACACTTCACCTGAGATGTCTCCCGGGCCAGCGACGCACGCTGCTTCTAATCAGAGCGTTCCCACGGGGCGGCGTAGCGACTACATACCAGGCGCTCCACATGGCGCGGTTGGGGCGTGCCGCCGCAGGGTGACAAACCCAAGGGGGGGAAAAGAGATTCCAAAGTCGACTTCCAGTGGGAGTTCAAGATATTATTTTTATTGTTTTGGTATTCCAAGACTGCTCGACAATCATTTTCATCCGGGTTGTTTTAATTGCCCATCCACGCTATCTATCTGTCGCTGCACCCATGCCTGTGCATCGGGCGCAGCGCGCGCGCACCGCCGCCTCGCGAACCGTTACCTCGACCTGTCCTGCCTCTCCTTCTCCCCTTCTCCCGCTCCCCCTCTCTTCCTTACTTTGTGTTCCCCATTCGCCGTCTCTGTCTCTCATGCTATCGCTTCCCGTTCCTCTCGCTCACACTCTATCGAGCGGAAAGTCCACTCTAATTTATTTTCGCCCGGATGATTCTAACCGCGACCTGTTCGGCAAGTTGTACAAGCACGCCGCGGACATTCATTCATTCATTCATTCATTCATTCATTCATTCATTCATTCATTCATCGCAACCCATCCTGCCTGATTATTTCAAGGACCAGTTCATAAAATTCCCGTCGTGTATCTCTTGCATTGTCCGGCGAGGTCAAACGCGCTGACGTATTACTGATCGCTGCCAATCCCGCCATGACCTACATCATGACTTGCCTGGATCATGGCCCATGCCACCTTGGCGGCTCTGTACCGGTCATTTGCTGGCGCACTCCTACTACTTTGCGAGAACCGATCGACGCACTAGAAAGCTTTTTCCTAGTCTTTTGTAACCCAGCAAAACTACCTCTGTAGAAAAGTGCAAGCGTATCACTGACGGTAAAGTTTTACGAATATTTATTTCCTAACCTACCTTTCAGAGTGCCTTTGTTGCATTTTGCCAATTTCATTTTAGTCGTGCAGGGTGAGATGTCTAAGCAGCAGTCCGTGATGATAATGCATATACGGAGGAGTCGTCCCGCGCAAAGGGTTCGGGCTGCTGGGCCAGCGGCAGGGTATGTTTATAAATTCAATTAAAGGGAGGTGCCTTGATTATAGTGCCGTTGTGGCGTGGCCCGGCGCGGCGCTGCAGTTGAGGAATGCCGTGTGGTATTCGGTACATCGCGCGACGGTTCGACCACGCCCTCCCCCTCCCTCCCCCTCAGCGCACCCACGGCCCTTCCAGGAGCCTGCGGAAGCATCCAGAGTCCCGGGAGCACACTGTGGCTGTTGCTGTCGGCGCACTGTTTGCTTGCAGAAACCTAGATTTCCAGGAACTTGCGAGGTTTAGCAGGGGCAGGGGAGTTCAGACCGGCCAGGCCAGCAGCCTGTAAACTATTGCATTTACTATCGGCATGCGGGAATATTTCGAGGAGCTTCCAGCAGCGTCTTTGAACCTGAAGAGGCATCCAACTGCAGTCCGCATTGACTAAGCCGCCCTGCAGGGGCTTCTAGTGCCCTGCAGCAGCCTTGAGGGAGACTGCAGGGAGCCTGCAGGGACCGGCGTCCGGATGAAAGCCACTCCGTGCGTGACCGCACGCCTGTCCCCACGCGCATTGTACCTATCGCCTGCAATCACCGCATTGTATGACTCAGTGCGGGGGCCCAGGGGCCTAAGAGCGACACTGCCAAAGCTTTCTCATAACGTAATGCGGACGCGCGATGATGCGGCACGAGGCGGTACACCGCCGGAAATCAAACGGGTGATATCTGAAACAATTCTCGCCCGTGGTCCCGGGTGGTTAACTTACTTGAACGAGATTTAGCATCATTCAAGCACGGAGCGTCCTCCCGTCTCGGGCTGCAATGCTGCTCTGAACCCATTCGCTCCGCCGTTACGTTATGGGTTTTGGAGTGTGGCTTGTTGCAATCTCCTCGCAGGCAAACACTCGCAGGAGCCCGTCCTCTCTGCTACCTGCCGCGACATGGCCGCTTCACTTATCGGCACAGTTCACTGCCCCCTGGCAGGGCAGCTCTGGCGCACCCCGCGGCGAGCAGTCATGCCTTTGGAGATGCACGGCGTAAGTTATACTGTAGTGCATTCGACTTCGCATTTGACTTCCGCACTTGCGTGATACAAGCCTTGCGGAGGGGGGGG
>NW_026267180.1:1210883-1215657 GCF_000697945.3 Frankliniella occidentalis
CCCCCCCTTTCCCCCGGTCCTGGAAAGGTCTTCCCTTCCGCCCAGCTACGCGCGTGCCCGTTGGGGGTCCGTCCGGGAGTGTGCAACCGCCACAGCTTATGAGGTGCGGAAATGAGATCGCGGTGTGCGCGACTCCGCCCCGGCTTACAGCCGGCCCCCTCGGCGCGTGCGCGCGCGTGCGGGAATGGAGTGTCGGGCAGGACGCGTCCGTCACACTGAGGCGCCTCTTCCGCCCGTACCGATACGTTATGGATTTGGGCAGCGCACGTGGGCGTCGACCAGCACAGCGCGGGGATTAATTTATTCCTTTTCGTTCTGTACCCTTTCACAACTCAAAGTGGTGACTTGAAAGAACGACGGACTCCTAACGGGGCCGTTACTATGGCCCTAAGAGATAGAAAATGAGGGGGAAGGGTCAAAATAATATGACCTCATTAGGTTCACGATTACCATTGGAGTTCATAGGTACCCCCACCCTCTGGGTATCCCATGGTGTTTACATCCCAGGGTAAAAATATCAAGGGAACCCCGTCTTTGAAGACTACCAGTTTATATAGAGCTGAAAATCAGTACGACGTTGCTCTGCTCACTTAGCGATGCAGGCTATCCATGATCCATGTGTGAATGTGTGATGTGTAAATGTCGGACAACCTTGTTATTGAGATTCTGACAAGTTTGTTACGTCTATTCTGGAGTCGTTAACGTTCCAATTAACACGAGTCCTAACACGGTAATTCCATTGTTCCAGATCGAGAACATCCAGCGGACCCTCTCCCACGTGGAGTCCCTGGGCGTCGTGCTCGAGGGGATCTGCGCCAAAGACGTGCGCGACGGCAACCTCAAGGCCATCCTCGGGCTCTTCTTCGCTCTCTCCAGGCACAAGCAGCAGCAGAAGCAGCAGCAGCAGGTGAGAGACCCAAATGCATCATGCAGCTTTACCAACAAAAGATATGGGAGGGAAATTGTCAACAAGGTAACGCCAAAAAGTCACTCGACTTCTTAACAAATATTTGAGATAGCACAACCGTATCTTTTCTGATTCTACGCGTCTTCACGGAGGACGTTGTTGGAAAGATAACCTTTTCTGTATTATAATTGTTTAGTTTGAACACTAACATTATCCATTTGTAAATTGCAGCGTGCTGCGGAGCGAGATCGCCTGGGCAGGCTGGCTCCCGCGGCTGTCGCGGCTGCCGGGCCCCCGCACGCCCCTCATGCCCCTCATGGGGCGCCGGGGCCCGGCATGCCCCACCCCATGGGCCACCCCATGGCGCACCCCATGGCCCACGGGCTGTCGGGGCTGCCGCAGCCCATCGGACCCGGGCCCGCGCTGCACGAGGACATGCCGAGGTGAGTGCCATAACCCCCATTAGCCATCCCATGTGACCCACCCCGTGGCCCACCTGCTCATAGCCCTATAGCAGAAATCTCAAGGAAAATTCACACTTTTACCAAGTGTTGCTAGTTGAAATAAACGAGTATGTGACATTCACACTCTTGGCTTCTCCATGTGCGCCCGAGCTGGTGCGCGTCGGTCCCTGCGCTGCTAACGAGCTGTAGACGGGACAGCTATTAAGTCCAAAACGAAACGAAACGTGTGGTAAAAACGATAAGGGGGCAAATGAGCGAATGCAGCGAGCAGAGGGGTCCATGCGTGTGCGTAGCGTAATTGTCTGTGTCTGGAGCAACAAATTACCGGGCTGTGCCGGGCTGTGCCCCCGGTGGAGCCCTCCCGCCACGCCCCCGCCGGGTCAGCCCGGCTCCCCGAAAAACACTGTAATATGAGTGCTACTCCCGTGCGCCCCGCGGCCACGTTCCCACGCCGCGATCCCTCCCGAGATAAGACCCATCTCTGGCCCGCTGGACCCGGCTGGACCGGCTGGACCCAGCATCAGGCGCGGGGTAGGGCGGGCGGTGGGACCGGCCGCGGCGGTACCCCCTGTCCATGGAGAGACGCCGCGCCCCGCCGATACTCCCCACCCGCCGGCAATACTCCAGGCTCGGCCACGGACGGGGGCGTTGCCCTGTCACTTCCATAAGCAAAACCAAAAGTGCGCAGGAAACTTCAGTGTCGAGCATACGTATTCATTGTATTAAACTTGTAACTGTTGTACACACGGTGTCCAACACTTAACTACAAGACTAATGGAGCGCCTTACACTTTTAACTTTATTTTACCTTGGTCTACACTTTAGCCTGTCGGGCACTGTGGTGTGACACAAGAACGTGGAAAAAACATTAACACACAGTGCTCTAAAGCACACTGGAAATTCAAGTATACAAATGTGGTACACCTACAGGTGTGTGAAAAATGCTACATGCTTGTATGCGAGCGACAAAATATGCACACACCTGTAGGTGTGCGACAAAATATTCACGCACTTTAAGGTGAGCGAAAAAATTCATGCACTTGGAAGCCATTTACTCACCCCAAGTGAGTGAAAAATGATTCACTCATCAGCAGGTGTGTGGAAATTTTGTCACACACCTGCAGGTGTGTGAATTTTTCACTTGCCTGCAGGTGTGCGACATTCGTACACTTGAATTTTCAGAGTAAATTTCAACTAGACACAAATTTTTATCATGCTTTCTCTACGGGCAATAGTAAAAATTAACAGTAAGAGAAGTATAGATGGATGTGCTTAGAAATGGAAACTTCTTAAGTCGTCAAAAATCGCCCCTTGTCCAGGGTGTACTGGTGTTATGAGTGTATAAAAGATTGCATCGGCCGGGAATCGAACCCGGGCCGCCCGCGTGGCAGGCGAGCATTCTACCACTGAACCACCGATGCTTGCATGTCTTGTGTCAGAGAGGTGGGGGGCTTGAGCTCGGCGGCGCCGGAGCGGAGACCGCTCGGCGCGTGCGCGCGCCCGCCCCTGCGGTGGTGGGGGGACCGCTACGCGGCGTGGGAGAGGGGGGTACACGCCACACCCCGCCACGCCGCCACGCGACGCGGCAAGCGTCGCAACCACGGAAGGAAGCGTAAACCTGAACTTGAAAGCGAGTCCCTGGCCTTGAGAACCCTTCCTTTACGCCACCTTTCCAGCTCTCTCTCTCTCTCTCTCTCTCTCTCTCTCTCTCTCTCTCTCTCTCTCTCTCTCTCTCAAGCGCGCCTTTTGTCCTACTTTCTGGACACCCTTCTCGGTGAATTCATAAAAAAACGTACATATATATCAAGTGAAGAAATAATGCGCACGATATAATGGCAAATAATACACTGAGTCATCAACGTTTCTTTGTCGTGTACAGTACAGCGTAATCCCTGCAGTGGGGCTTATCTGACGCCGCCGCTGCTGCCCTCCGATGCCACTGCCCTTTTGCAGGCCCCGCCCCGCCCCACCCCGCCCCGCCCCGCCGCCACGCCCCACGGGGCCCTAACGCCCCTGGTGGGGCAGGGGAGGGAGGTGTGAGAATGCGTGCAATAAGGCACATTGTTCCGTCTCTCCCTCCCAGTCCCCTCTCCCTCCCCCTTCTCTCTCTCTCTTCCTCCCTCTCTCTCTCTCTCTCTCTCTCTCCCCTCTTCCTCGCCATTGGAACGAGCTGCGCTATGGTGAAGAGTTACACACCCCCGGGGCCGGAGTTTCGCTCCACCAACTCAAACTCATTTAGAATCTAAAGCCCTGGGCTCTCGCTTTGCTGCCTGCCTGTTCGACACGACACCTCGTCTGCAAGGGAGCGAAAGAGAGAGAGCGAGAGAGAGATGCCACAGATGAGAGACAGACGTATACACGGTAAAAACAATGTCTGATAATATTTTGTGAGGGAAAGGGAAAAGGAAAACATTTATGAAGAATTCTTCAACTCCCATATTTGAGGAAAATCTCCGGTTTTGAGGAGGGTGAGAATTTCCTCCATTTCTTCAAATCTGAGCAGTGTTTCCTCAAACATGGGATTTTTTAAAATGTTTTCTCCCTTTTTCCCGAAAATAACTGCGGGTTTGCCCAAGGATTTGCCTATTCACTCCGCCCGGTTAGTGAGGCTCAGTAAGGCCCCTTCCACTTGCTGCCCTACCGAGTAGGCGTGCAATACCGCTGGTCAATACTGGCGAGCGCAGCGCTTTCGAAGCAACACTCGGTATACGTTTTGCCGACGCCGTTGCCACCGCGGTTGCCGCCTTCGTGGTATACTGTACCGCCATGCAGGCGTGCGGGCGGGTTGCCTACGCGCACGGCGCCCAGCCCGCGTGGCCGGGCTGCGAGTAGAATGTTGTTTTCTCTTTGTGATGTGGAATTGGAAGGGTCGGCGCGAAAAAGTGATAACCGCGATGCGGTACTTCTTCAGTGGCTATATCTTCAGGGCAGTGCGGGGCAGGCACAGACGGCCGCTCCTCTGCTCTGTCCGGTCTCACGCGGAAGCAATTTTGCCCCTTTTTCGTTTCGTGGCCGCCGGGAGGGGCGGGCGGGGCGCAGGCAGGGCTCCTTTATTTCCTTCCTTCCCGTTCGTTTCGGAGAGCGGCGCTATTTGCAGTCGAGCGACCCTCGACGCGCGCAGAGGGTTGCATGCGCGGGGGGGGGGGGGCAGGGACAAAGGGATCGGAGCAGAAAAATAAAACATTTTGATCGCGCTGCGCTGAGATGCGCTGCTCGTACGGCCGTCTGTCGCGAAACACAAACGTATTGCGTTCCGGCGCGCGGATGACAACGACACTTCTCATCCGCCCCGCGCCCCTCGCAGGATCCGCCCCTCAAGACACAAGACGAGAACACAATACTATCGGCGTTATTTGTTCGTTTGGCCTCCCCCTTGTGTCTTATGTAGCAGGAGCTGGTTTTGT
>NW_026267180.1:1215707-1220470 GCF_000697945.3 Frankliniella occidentalis
CTACGGTCAGCAGCGCGCGCCCGCTCCCTCTCTCGCGTGCGCCCTTCTCCCTTCTCTCCCCCCCCCCCCCCTCTCTCTCTCTCTCTCTCCTTCCCCCAATTTTTCTCTCTGTCGTGAATTTTTAATGGCGCGTATCCGCGCCGCCGAGGGAGGGAGGGAGGGAGGGAGGGAGAGGGGAAGGGGAGGCGGCATCCCTTTGTCAGTCAGAGCCGCCCTCGTTCGAACACGTGTTGCAGATTCCCTGGCAAATACCCTCACGCCTGTCACGAGGCAGACACAATACGCTTTGCTTCACCTTCCCCACTCCCTTCTCTCCCCCCCCCCCCCCCCTCCCTCCTTTTTCCCCCCTCTCCCCCCCCCCCCCCCCCTCCCCCCCCCCCCCCCCCTCTCTCTCTCTGCTCTCTCCTTCCCTCTCCGACTGACGCGTGCCGTTACAAAAGGTCTGATTATTGTCAACATCTTATTTTTTTTAATATATTTTTTTGGAAGAGAAAGATGCATACAGGAGAAAGCAAATGGGCGAAGAAGAGGGGAGTTGACGAGACCCGATAAGAAGGTGTGTTCGATTTCCGGCCAATATAGATGTGGCATAAGGCAGCTACAAGCGTTTCTCGTGACGCGTTTCGTCTTTGATTTTCCTTTGCGGGGTAACTGGAAGAGCGTAGAGCTAAGAGGCGGGCCAAAGGGACGGGGCTGGGCGCCGCAGGGCGAGCTGGGGTGGCTCAGACCAATCGGATTGGCCAAACGCGCCAAATAAATTGAATGATGATGCAATTGCAATTTCATCTGTTGCTATACGATACGCACCCTTCACTTCAGTCGTGAGGCGCGTAACAATTGTGTTTTCGAATGGAGGCACTTGTGCAATATGAGGAAGCAGGAAACCTAATTTCCCATCATGCCCTGCTGCTGCGACATAATTTTGTCTCCTTGATGTTTGCATAAAATTTAATATTTCTGTCTTTTTAATAATACCAGGCCACTAGCCCCCTCCTTCCCCAACACGCCGTCGGCCAGAAATAATTATTTTCATTATTTTGTGCCAGAAACTTAACGAGCGCTGTTGAATGACTTTGGCGCGTATCTGACGCTAGTCTCCTTGGCAGTGTTGCCTGTTTAATTAAAGGGCATCCACCCCTGGCTCCGTAACTTAAGCCCCCAGTGCGGCCCACCAGCGTCCAGGCACGACACACCACCATGGCGGTGCTGTGACGAGAAGCGTCCGGATTGACATTGTTTAATGGAAAACGCATTTTATAAAATTTCCAAAACTGTATTTCTTTCCTTACATAATTTTTCATATTTTAGTTCTAAATTACAAACTGCAATTTGTCAGTTTTCCTTAGTTTTTAGTATTGTTTACTCTTGTGAAATTCGTACTTTGCTAATCTATATGTTGGGAGCAGAATTGCCAGTTATGGCTCCCTTGGACTAGTTCCCCCATTAATTTCTTTTAAAAGTCCTTGATAGTACTTCAAATTTCTCATGAAGTGCATAAAATATTAATTCTTAGAGTACAAAAAAAAATCAATTTGCTCAGCTAAATCCAGTCTGTTAATCTAATGGTGTGCCCAGTAACCATCCCTTCACCCAGGTGGGCCTAAAACGAGGAAAGCTGGCGCATCAGATCGGGCGCATTGTCGAAGGCGAGTTTTTGTCGAGAGACCCAAATCCGAGTCGAATGAAGAATAGCAGAAAGTTTCGAGGAAAAGGGCAAACGGAATGTCGTGTCGCCCCCGAGGCCAGGAGAAAAATGGAAAAAGCAATGAAAGGGGTGAATCGTAAAACAGCTGAAGAGAACGGCGCAACCGAGGGTCGTAGTGAACAAACGGTGTAGCCACTGCATGTGGCAGAGGGTCGGGAGGGGCCGTGCAACTGGGCTTGCATTGCATTTGCCGCATGCCTGGCTTGTTTCGAATCACTTTGAGAGGGAGAGGGAGAGCAGGGCGGCTGCGGCGGGAAGTTTGAGGGGAAAAGTTCTGGAAATGATGATGAATGCGGTAAAATTTGTGCATTTATGGATAGGTCAGCGGGCGTGCTTTACTGATTGTGTATAAGTGTATACTTTTTGGAGAATGGAGTGAGGGGGAATGAGGGGTTTGCGTATTGATTCAGGAAAAATATGATATTCGCACAGTGGGTGGTTGTGTGCAGCAGCTGTAACTTTTTGCCTGTATCATCAGTTTTATTTTGATGCCGGGGGGGGGGGGGGGGGTATTCGATCGAGGGGAGGGGCATAAATTACTCCCACCTTTGGGAAATGCAGAGCGAACATGCACTCTCCGTTGCCTCGTTGCTCTTGTCACCTAGCGCTACCTGGATTATACCACGCTAAAATAAAATACGACAAAAACAGCGTCCGAAAGTTGTGGATTTGGTCGTGAATCGGACGAGTTAATTCAATTAAAAGCATTCTGCATGGCGTAGGGGCAGGGCCCGCGAGGCAGTCGGACTCGGAGGGGTGCGAAATGGTATGCCGTGTCACGCACACGGTCCGGGATCATTTATTCCTCTCATTTTCACACTTCCTTCTGCTCGGAACTGCTATGCTGGGCTGGGTGGTCCATGTGAAATCGGTCTAAAAACAAAACTCCTTCATGACTTCACTTCAGTTTACGGTCTTGAGTGTTGCCAGCTTTTTTCACTGAAATCCTTGTAGCCACATTGAATTAAATTTTAAAGTTGTGATTCGTGTTTTGCGGAAAATGTTAGCGTTTTATGAAAGGTTTTGGCTTCTTTTGTGTGCCAAGTTTTGTCGAAAGAGAGCACGATGGGTTGCATGGTTTTCTCTCAGGGTCACAGCTTACCACGTACTTGCTAATGTCTGCGAGCGAAGACCTTTGTGTTTCCCTTCTTTGTCAATCAGGGCCCTATCTATTTCCAATTCCATCCCGGACAAGCCAAGCAGCCCCCATTATGATCCGGGAGGGGTCGGGGGCAATCAGATCCGGGGAGGGTCGCGCGCGTTGGGCCCCCTCGTGGCCATTACCGAAGGGCCATGTGGTGGTCTGCGGTGGGTGGGCCTCTTAGGCCGCGGGCTGGACTCATGGATCTGGCCTCTCTCTCTCTCGCTCCACCCCCGCCCCCTCCAGATGCACCATGTCAGATAAGGGAGGGGGATGAACAAAGTGAGGAAGGGACGGGGCAAGTCTGTAATCATCTGTAAAGGCGCCGTATCTAGGATGGACTGAACGCCGCCGCGCCCTCCTCTATTTCGCATCCGCCCCTTCTCTCTCTCTCTCTCTCTCTCTCTCTCTCTCTCTCTCTCTCTCTCTCTCTCGCTGGCATTGGCGCGTGAGGAAGACTAAACAGGACAGGGGGCGGCCCTGCATGGGGGCGGCGAGCACTGTGGTGCAGGAGGTGAAGTGCGTACATGCCATTATCTAACGAGTGAAAGGGGCAGGGTGCGCGAGAGAGAGAAAGGGGGGGGGGGGAATTGTTACATCGACGAAGGGTGGAAAATTCACTTATCCAATAGGTACGGTCGCTACGGACGCCCGTCGAACTTAGCGCCCCTCCTCGAATTAATTGCGTTTAGTTAATTCTCATCCTCCGGTCTCTTTGTCTTCTGCTCCGCTTCTTGCGTAAAAACTTTTAAATTAACCGTCAGACTCCCCCTCGCCCCCCCCCCCCCTGCTCCAGAGGGGTGGTGAATTATTTTTTTCTGCCCTGTTCGCGTTTTTCACGAGGTAATTTGAGTTTGAAGACATGAAGATGGATTAGATCTCGTTTCTCCGGAGTGAGGATTGATTTTGTTCAATTATCGAACTTGACGGAGAGAGCTCCGCAGGTGTATCGCGGAAATTGAGTGGAAGTGGTAGACGTAGGGGGTTGCTGAGTCGCCCCCCCCCCCCCCCTCTTTCGCTCCACCCTCCGCCTCCTAATTTCGACGAATGCAGGCACCTCCAAAGTAAGGGAATTAAAATCTTTTTTCGAACTTTACCTCAAGATTAAGGATGATCGCAAGGCTCTAAATCACTGTAGTGGATGGTATTACCAGAAAAAGGATACGACAAAATAATGTCGGTAGAGTCTCCCCCCAGAAGTGGCAGTGCGCTATCCGCGCGATGATTCTCAACAAGCAGGAGTAGGTGTAGAATTGATTAAATCGTCCATTCATGAGACGTTTTCACCCTGAAGGAAGTGGACGGACACTTGGGGTGCGATGATGAATCGTCTCATAAATGCAGTGGCCGGGCTCCGCGGGGCTGACTGGGCGGCGGAGGTTTCTCTCTTTTGAATCCTATTGGCGCCTCCCGCCCCTCCCGCCGTCGCCCTTCTGCTGCTGCAATGTTATTGAGTGCTGACAGTTCAATAAGGACGAATGCAGACCGTGCAATTGTGCCCCAAACGTAAACGCCATAAGCAGGCCATTTCATTTTTTGTTCCCTTAATGATTAACAATTAAAGGGCTCTATTTCCATGACTTACCCCTTCGAAATGTTTACAAAATTAGCAGTTTTTTTAAGGCCTGTAGCATGGTTTTAATTTTTTTGGCGGGTCAGTTTTTGAGCTAGATTGCTCATCTATGAACTCGAAGTGTCTTTAAATAGTACAAAACCACCTTGAAATTTTCAGATAGCTAACTCAATTTGTTCTCGAGTTATCGTGGGTTCAGACATGTCTGCAGACAAACAAACAGAATGGAACTTTTCCAGTGTAGTATGGGCAGTGTTGTGCAGTATCTAGATAAAAGTATCTAGATACTGTATCTAGATACTTTTTTAGTATCTTTTACTGGTATCTAGATAAATTTTGTGACC
>NW_026267180.1:1220520-1222225 GCF_000697945.3 Frankliniella occidentalis
GCAGTATCTAGATAAAAGTATCTAGATACTGTATCTAGATACTTTTTTAGTATCTTTTACTGGTATCTAGATAAATTTTGTGACCTGTATCTTTTCTTTATCTTAGATAATTTTTTGCTGTATCTACAGTATCTTAGATACTTTGAGTTGTCAGATACTATTTGTCCCCCTCGAAGTTCGAAAACGTCGAAATAAAACGCCTGAAATGCGCGACTGTCCTACAGGCAGACGCGAGGCACTTGCACTATTTGAATCAGCCGCGCGGTGGTGGGACAACCAGTCAGGGGTTAACGTTGTGTGACGATGTAACGGCGTTACTGTAACGCGTTAATCGTTACGTACCGGTAACGCGTTACATTCCTCGCGACGCGAGCAGTAACGTAACGCGATACCGTTACCGACGTCTGTAACGTTGTTACGTCCGTTACATTTTTCTCGTTACAATTTTAAACGTCAACTTAATTTGAAAGCCTTCAAATATTATACTGCTACTGCCTTGTTTCGGAGGTAATGTAGCCAGTTAAAATAATACAGCACTAAAACCCTGACATTGTGCACTTGCCAACTAAACACAATATGAGTATTCTATTTTTAATTAAATTTTCACTCCTGTTTTTTTATTGTTTTCCTGACATTTTTGGACGAGTATCTAATAAAGTATCTGAGATACTTTGTGCAGTATCTTTATCTTTATCTAGATACTTTTACGATGCAGTATCTTTATCTTATCTGAAGATACAAATTCGACCAGTATCTAGTATCTTTATCTAGATACATTTAGGGAGTATCTTGCACAACACTGAGTATGGGCTGCGCTAACGGCGCTAACGCTCAGCCAACAACCCAGACGGGTTTCCTCGTGGACACGAGTGCGTCAGTGTATGGCAATTCCTAAAATGCTTTTTAAAAATAATATTTATATTTACACGATTTTTACCCTTATGCGGACCCCCGCGTCAGAGCAAGCAGAGGGGCGGTGGCTGCCGTCTAGCGTGTCTGCGCAACCCGATACAGTAGCAGGGACGGCAAGTGCACTGCTGCAGCGGGGGCGGCCGACAGGGGTGGCGTTGATTGGCGCGGCGAAAATGAGTGAGGTTTTGATGATGTCAATAACTGCTACGGCTAAGCGATCGCTTGGCCCTCCCCGCTCGTGCCGTTGCTCTCGGAGAGGGGTGCCCTCACAGAGAGAAAGTTTTGGGCGGTTGGGGCGGAGTACCATCGCGGTTATGGCCGAGAGCGATCAACGCTGATGCAAGGAGAAAAGGATATGAGAGAGAGAGAGAGAGAGAGAGAGAGAGAGAGAGAGAGAGAGAGGAGGGGGTGTAAATCGGTTACGGTGTTTGCAGAGGGAGAAGCTCACGCCCTGAGGCACGCGCATCCCCCCCTTCTCCTGTCCACAGCCCTCTCTCCCCCAAACCACAGAACCAGCCGTGCGGCGCACGCACCCCCTAACCATCCCTGCCGGCGCTTGTTGCCAAAGGCGCCGTGTGAGATACGGCCAGACAACATGGCACGCCGTGTTGTGCGTGGAAAACTAATCCGAGACTGCTTGCATTGCCAGAAATAAATAAAAAGTAGGCTTGGTTTGCCTAAATCGATCTGCTCTTCTTATTTAATTCCCCCCCTCTCGGAGGCAGCCATTTGCTGCGTTTTCAATTTCCGCCTCCCTCCCTCCCTCCCTCCCTCCCTCTCTCTCTCTCTCTCT
>NW_026267180.1:1222525-1223488 GCF_000697945.3 Frankliniella occidentalis
TCTCTCTCTCTCTCTCTCTCTCTTTCTCTGCTAGGTGAAAGCCGCCCTCCCAGCTAGACTGGCTAAATCATTCCCAATGTCAACCTCGGTCCGCCCAGCTTTATCGCAACCAGCCGCACAATGCGGATTACTTATTTGCCTTTGACCAATTACCACGAACACTTGGACCGACTTAAAGTAAGATCGATACTATGTTGAACTACATACGGTACATCAGGTCGCATCAGGTCTTCTAGGCTATAACTTTAACTTTAGGGAAAAAGTGAAATCACCTCTTAAAATTTGCGGAAACACACCGTGAAAATTAATAAGAATGTTTGCAGGAAAATTTTCCTTGATGCTAGTTGTAAAATTCCAGTTTGTAATCGTAAAAATACATATGGAGTACGTATCGACTTTTAATGCTTTGGCGAGTAAAAAATGTGCACTTGTACATTTACAACTTATTTATAATTGGAGTTTACATTTTTTGTAAATTTACGACTTTCTATTTCACAGTGCACCTCTTAAATGTGGATGTTAAATTCATACGGAGACACCAATGAGGGTATAGACTCTTTTTTAAAACAATGAGGAGCAGGCAACACTCACACCACGTTATTTTCACTCTTCCCTAACTGATCATATGAAATATTTTTACTGTGTATGGGGTCAGTCCGAGCGGGGCTGTGGCCGCGATCTGCCGTCCGCCAAGCCGTGCGTGTTCATACATACGGTATGAAAATGACCCCCTTCCCCTCTCTATGCTCATTTCGATGCAGCCCCAGTCCCTGCTGCCCCCCCCCCCCCCTTTGTGCGTCGACTGTCATGTCGCCCTGTCGTCTGCGTGTGTGACCGTGACTTTGACGGTGTAAAACCACACCGCCAGAGGTACGAGTTCAAAAAGGCCTCGCAGTATCTGTTCGCATCGCACCGGAAAGACGCATCAGCAGTGGCGGGCATTGTGCGTAGGCTGCCTGGGGG
>NW_026267180.1:1223563-1234151 GCF_000697945.3 Frankliniella occidentalis
GGGGGGCGACCGCACACCACGAGCGCGCCATCTACACTTTCTGTTGAGTTTGGCCCTTATTTTAATTTTGTCATTTCTCACTATCAGCTGTTCATTTTATAACCATTCATTTTCACCCATTTCCATTCTTTCATGCGTTTGTTCTTAAATTCGTTCGTTCGTTCAATCACTCATTCATTCATTCACTCATTCATTCATTCACTCATTCATTCATTCACTCATTCATTCATTCACCCATGCATTCATTCAGTGACCCATTCATTCGCTGGTCCGTTCATTCGTTGA
The DNA here is from genome assembly GCF_000697945.3 of Frankliniella occidentalis. Taxonomy (NCBI): domain Eukaryota; kingdom Metazoa; phylum Arthropoda; class Insecta; order Thysanoptera; family Thripidae; genus Frankliniella; species Frankliniella occidentalis. The sequence goes on from NW_026267180.1 coordinate 1,223,849, forward strand.
TCCATTCATTCGTTGATCCATTCATTCGTTGATCCATTCATTCGTTGATCCATTCATTCATTGATCTATCCATTTATTCATTTTCATTCGATCCCCATTATTCCCTGTTTTACTTTTGTATTGTGTTTCATTGACGCATGACCAAACTTCAGTATCAGTGCATTTTGGGAAGATGCACTGTTAAAAATATCTGTGACCTGACGACACACTGCGGGATTAACCTGTTATATAACTGAAATGTTGTTTTCATTTGAAACTTCTCGAAACTTGTGATATTCGGCCCATATTGGCCCACAACAAAAACAACTGCGTCTGATTACTTTTGCTGTTCATTTTCAAGAAAAGAGAAGTTAATTTTGTTAGCAACACATTTCGTTCCAAAACAGGACACTCGTATTATTACATTTCAACTTTTCTTTTACAGGAGCAAAACAAAAGTAACTGCTTTCGGTCGGAAACTTTGTTTCCGAGATTTTGACTAACGCTGCTTTTTTACAGTAATGCCTGTAAAAATACAGTGTGTCGCTAGCAAAATTAATCACACTTTCGTTGTAAATTTACAGGAATTTTTTTAACAGTGTGTGTACCTTTTTCGATGTTAAACGTTGGAGTAGGATTAGCTTGGAAAGGTGTTTGTTGGAACGGGGGCGCGAGCAAAGCAGGAGAGAGGGAAAATGACTGTAGGTATTCAGCTTGTTATGGCTGGCAGTATATTGTACCGTTCCTCCCACGGGTATCTCGCTTGCGACCGACCCGGACCGACCACATGGTAGAATCGAGGTGCAGCGCCCAGTGCGTTGTGGGAGAGGAAAAAACAAACTTCATGGATGGCAAGGCACACAGTAGCAGACAAAAACAGGGCGAAAAAAAATAATTAACAAATAAATCATCAATTAATTTTTCAAAGGTAAACAGTTGTCAGTGGCCACTCCGGTGACAATACGAGAAAGTCTCCTGCGGCCCCGTCCGTCCGTTCCGTCCAGGTTCCGCCGAGGTGCGCGTCACCTTCGCGCCATCAAACAAGTCGCCCCTTTACGGTACTGGACTGGAACAGGTGCGAGAGTCGCCCCGAGCGATGCGCCGACCCGCTGCCTGAGTCGCTCGCTGCTGTCTCTTGCCTATCCCCTCTCCGCCGCGTTTCTTTGAAAAGGAAAAAAAAAAAAAGAACATCCAAAATGATGAAAAGAAACACAAACGATACACGCGACCAGCTTATTTGCGGCGCCCTGGTGTGCGAGTAAGGGCGCCGTTCGCCCCGCCCCTCCAAGCTCGCCCTCTTCCCGCTCGCCACCCTTTTGGAAACGGCCTTACCTGGTTTCCGCACGCCACACGCGGGAGCAGGAGAGGAGAGAATCTCGGAGAGAATAATTGGCGCGTGTTTGCGAACGAAGAAACAGAATATTCTGGCAGATTCCCATAGCCCCCAAAAATGAGGAAAGAATTTGCACTTTGTGAGCATACACTACCATTTTTGTAAAGTTTGAGGCAACGATGATAGATTGGGTTATAATGATGGTGAAGAGTAATGTTGATAAATACAAGTTCCCCAACGAGAACAGTTTCGCACTTTTTTGCACGCCCTCGCCGCCCGCGGGAAGAGCGGCCGTGTCGCAGGCCTGTTGATAAAATGAAGTTATTGACCCGGTGTCACCCGGCAGGTAGGTATGTAGGTGCGGGCGCTGGAATGGCGAGTCCTCCCCCCTAGCATTTGTTTCCTCAGTCTCTCTCCCCCCCTCTCTCTCTCTCTCTCTCTCTCTCTCTCTCTCCAGCTCTCTCGCGCTCGGCTGGCACACCCAGTCAAGGTGGTTTGGCAGATTGCCCTATCCATGTGGGCTGAGCGCGTAGACCCGCGCAGGCCGACCGCTTGCAAGAGTCACTTGCCGCCCCACCACACCCCGCCCTTCGCAGGAACACCCCCGCCTCGCCCCGCCTCGCCCCGCCTCGCCCTTCTTCAGTGAGATTAATGATAGATCAGGGTGTGGTCCTTCTGCCCGGGGATGATCGATTTTTTCCGACTTATCGCCTCGACGTTTGCCTTCGTCGCATCAACCCGTTGCCCATCTTAAAGTGTGGGTTGCTCCTGTCCACAAATCGCTACGAGGGGTGCTGGACTATTGGTGCTGCTTACTTTCTGCTGCTTGTAGTTAGCAAAATGTCTTGATCGGGGCTGGACAGGATGTACCGAGGGATCCTTCACTCAAAATTCTAGCGTACACCCATTTTTCTGGGGGGGTTTTGTGTGATTTTTTCCGCCTCTTTGTTGATTTTTCATGATTTTTTAATGATTTTTAATGATGTTTTCGTGACTTTCTAAGGGTGTACAATGAACCCCTCGGGATGTACACAGGTGATAACAAACTCCTGGACCAGCAGCTCTGCCCAGCGGATGGGAGGAAGGAAGGGGTAGACAGGAAGGGGGTGAAGGGTGGGGGGGCTGACCGCTGCTGGCCGCAACGCACTGGGTGACGAAGCAATGTATCCATCATATCATCTCGGGCGGAAGTGCTGGAAAGGGGGGAGGGGGGAGGGTTCGTTATAAAAACCATCGAGATGAATGCGAGTGCGTGCGTGTGATTTGATTTGATTAAAGTGAGAGCGCACCAGTCCGCCCCGCGCTGCAGACGCACTTTTTATTATTTTGGTATTCAGGAAGAGGACAAACAACATTTAACGGCAGTAAAAAAGGTTTTGTAGCCACGCGCGCGCGCTCTGTCGGCAATTTAAACGAAGCGCGCGCTTTTATACGCCGCGTAGTGTGTGGTTTTATATACTGTGTTGTATTCCCTTTTACCGTATCCGCTGTCTCGCGCCCACCTAGTGGGCTGAGCTAACCTGTCGTTTAATCAGGAAAGGGTATATCCTTTCTCTCTCTCTATCTCTCTCGCTCTCTCTCTTTCCCGCTCTGTCTCTCATCTCTCCTCTCACAGCGTCTATATGCAGCAGCCGAACAGAACGCCAACCTGTGAGCGATTGACAGCGTCTTTTTATGGCCTCCTGTCACTGGCATAGGGCGTGGCTCAAGCATATGAGAGAGAGGCAGAGAGGATGGGAGAGGGGAGGGGAGCAAGAGAGTAAACGCAGCCCAAGACGCCCTGCTGCGGTTCGGCTGACCTAGCTGCGTTTTGTTAAGCTCGCACCGTTGTACGGCTGTCGAAGGAATTCCCTCTGATTTTACACCTACGTAAAAGCTGTGTTTACAGCATACTCGTGCATTAGCACATAGGCCTATCTGTATCGCTATAGGGCCGTTGAAATGATTTTCCTGTCGAAAAAGGCGTAAAAATAAATTTAGATACCGTATTTGATAAATCGTTCACTTGCACGTAAATTTGTTTTTATAGTGTCCAGGCTGCCGGCCCATTACACTGGAGTCGTTACTTGTTTCTGTGAGCGGCGCTTTCCTCGCCGACAGCACTCTAAAGTGCACACAGGGCCGTACCCCCGCTGTGCGTGGCGCGGCGGGGCGCGGCGGGGCGCAGCTGCCGTGGGGCCGCGGAGGCGTGGCGGGGCGTGGCGGGGCGTGGCGGGGCGTGTAAAGGCCGGCTCAAGGAGCCAGGCCCGGGCGAGCCGTGCAGTCCGTCCAGTCAGTCTGAGTCAGCCAGTGAGACCGGGCGAGCGAGCGTGGAGGTACCGTCCGGGTGCTACTCGCGCCACTGGGGCGTGTGTGAGTGCGCGCGTGTCTTGCGGCCGTGTCTGTTGTGTCAGTGTCTGTGCGTCTGTTCGCCGGCTGCAATAACGCAACCACAACAACTGGATTACACACAGCAACAGCAGGTACCCGGTGTCAATTCTGGAGGATACCCTTACTCCGTCATATAACTACACCACGAAGGTGTATGAAGTCACAACTTTGCAAGAGTGCTGCTCAAATACATCTTGAGTTTAATGCCTTTGCAGTGGCAAAAACCAAACACTTAATTTCAAATTATTTTTTGGGAGGGTAAACTTTGGTGTCCGTATCTCGTGAACTGCCGGCATTCAAAAGGTTATGCACATGACAACTTCAATTTGAAATTTCCTTTTAACTTCAGGTTTTTAAAATATTTTTTTACGCCAGCCGCGTTGAGATCTGTGGTTGAGATATTATGCACAGCAAAAGCTCAAAAACGTGTTAATAAGTATGCATGCCTAGATGCCGAGCGGGAACCGGCGCTTTCTCGTTGTAAAGCCCTTCGAGGTACAATCCTAGTGTAATTCGGGTGTAATTGCAGCGAGTGGCCTGGCGGGTAATCAGGGCCTGCCATTTTTGGGGAGCTCCGCTAGCGGCGGCCGTACGCATGGAAGTGAGTCCTGTGCGCGCCGAGTCGTGACGCTCACCTCTCGCTGAGAAAGAGGAAAAGGAAAACGCAACAACACTATACCCGCTCGCTTCGCACCCATGGCACGAGCAGGGACCGTGCAATGCAGACGCGACAGAGATGGCAGATACGCGACGATGGCGGGAGAGTTTGAACAAGTGCTGCCTCTCCCCTCGCGGTACGCCCTCCGCGCGGCGGTACGCCCCTCGGCCTTATCTGCAGGGGCCGCGCCAACGGAACGCCGCGGTGCGCCCGCCGCCGCCACGCCTCTCTTTTCCACCACCGCTTTGCCGGATGGGCCCCACTTGTCATCTCCCTCCGCCCCTCCGGTGAGGGAGAGAGAGAGAGAGAGAGGCAGGGAGGGACAGGCGTTTTTGCAAGGGCGCGCGCGACGCGTTGCCATGGTGACGAGGGCGTCCTCCCCGCCCTAATGTATGGCACAGGTTAGGTTGGGGCAGCGGGGGCCCCGCGCGACGCGACCGCTTCACCGTGACGTTATAAATGGACAGTCCCCGAGGACGAGCAGGAGGCCAGGACCAGGATGCTGGCAGCCAGCGCCAGCACCGCCCTGGCGCGCCTCCACCCCCGTGCTGGAGGGTGCGCCAGGTGTTTGTTGGTTATGCCCCGATGGCATTATCCTACCCTGTAATGGTTCTCTCTCTCTCTCTCTCTCTCTCTCTGTCTCTCTGTCTCTCTCTCTCTGCCCCTGTCCCTCCCCGCCCTCGGGCCGCGTCCCCCGGCCGAGCAGGGTGGTGTCGGTGGCTCAAGAGGGGAAGGCTCGTCCCCATTGGCTGATCTGCTCCTGAGGGCGAGCGAGAGACGGGACGGGGGCCTTAGGGTGGCGGCGCACACGCACGCACACATCCGCGGGCTCTGAGGTTCGCCGGGCCCTTCGGGTTCCGCTTCCGGAAAGGTTTTTCGATTATTTTCCTAGCTCTCTCTCTCTCTCTCTCTCTCTCTCTCTCTCTCTCTCTCTCTCTCTGACGTTTGTTAGTGAATGAGCGCGCTGCCGTCGCGCCGCAGCCTCCGGGGGGAGGAGGGTGCATTGTGCACGACCACCCCGCGCCACCCCGCGCCACCCCCCGCCACGCCACGCCACTCCCCGCCGCCGCCGCGCCGTCTGCTCCCTGGGCTCGCGCGCTCGCGCAGCTCGCGCGGTGGTTCGGGGGTTCGTTCCCCTGCCTCCCTCCCCGCGCCTCCCCCGAGGTCCCCGACCGGGAGGGAGCGGAGCGGAGAGGAGGAGGAGGAGGAGCAGTAAGTGCTTCAGTCGCGCAACAAAATCACACAATGCACGTCGGAGCAGCGTAGCGTACCGCAGCGCAGCGTAGCGTGGTGCCGGCCGGCATGGCCTGAGCCGCGGGGGACGTCGTCGCGGTCCTCGCGTCCGTGGTGGGACCTCATCGCCGCCCTCGCGTCCGTCGGACGTCGTGGTCGTTGTCGTGTGGTGCAAGCGCGTGGACGGGTTCGCACGGTTGCCGTTGTCGCGGTCCTCGCGCCTAGGGGACGCCTTTACCGTCGTCGCGGTCCTCAGGCTGGCGCGAGCTCGTCCTCGCCATGGGCAACACGAGCTCCTCGAGCAGCAGCAGGAAGGCGCGGAGCCTGCCCAACTCCCCCGCACTCCACAGGTACTCCCGACGAGGTCGCCGTCGTGGGTCTGGCGGTCGCCGAGCTCGCCCCGCGCACCGCCTCAACCAGGACGGATGCAGTGAAGTGTTGTTCGCCTTTGAAGCGGTACCTCTTCTGGGATCGCATTACGTACCGCTCAGGGGCAGCCTGCGGTCGGCGGCGTGTCGACGGATACCCGATCACCTGGTCGCCCCGGTGGCTCGGGGACCCGGGCGGCCCCGGCCCGCGACGTGTCCGTCATGGGCGTCATGGTGGTGGTGCGGTGACGGCAGTCATGGCATCACAACAGAGCGAGTCTCATACCAGGCGCGCTCTGACGACAGGTCTTCATGCGTTCTTCTTCTTGGCATCATGGCGGGCACCTCATGTCAAGAGCCCCATGGTGGACCTGGGTGGACCCCCCGGTGGGGAGAGAGAGAGAGAGAGAGAGAGAGAGAGAGAGAGAGAGAGAGGGAGAGAGAGGGGGGGGGGGCTGTTTCGTGGCGGCATAAGGTGAAAGGAATGTGTTTTTTCGCGCGGCGGCGGCACGAGTTCATGAGCTGCCCGTCCCTTTCCACTAATTAGCGTACGCACCCGTAACGGGACCGTTTGGATTCGTTTTATGGGACATTATTTATCTGGCGGCCGCCAAAGACACGTCGTGAGATAATGCGATGGGCCGGCTAAGTATCTGGAGCAGGGGGCATCGCGCCGGCGGGCACGTGCTGCGGTGCTCAACGAGAACCCCGGCGCCGTAACTCGGGAATTGACCGAGCGCACACTCTCCTAAATACTCTGCTGTGCCACTTCTGATGACAGGACGTTAATGCGAGCTCTAGAGTTTTCTAGATGCCATTTTTGCACCCTTGGGAAAGTTTTGGACCGTTCAGTGCGGTTTGATGTCAAAACGGAAATGACTCTATGTTGGCAGTTTTCCTACTCAAAAGGCAGTATCTCGTGCCTTATCTGCTGCCCGTCGGTCTGACTTATGCCGAACAGTGCGTTGCAGAGCTGCGCGAAACACCAGTGCAGCTAGCTCTCACGGCCCGCACTTGCACTTGCACAAATCTACAATCTGATAAGCTTGAACCAAGAAAATGAGAAAAGAAGTGCAGGCAAGGGGGGCATTGCACGCCTGCACGCACTCTTTGCGAATGCGTTTCACAGTATTGGCTTGCCGTTTGCCATATGTATAACGATTCCCATGCCCTGCCCGGAACAATTGTCCGTTTGTCTGCAAAAAAATCTCGTTTTTGCGCTGGCCTAATTTCTGGCAGAGTTCTCTGGGTCGCGCGGCGCTCGGCGGCTGGCCGGTCCCGTCTGCGTGGAGAGCTTATGTGAGTCGAGTCCTGCCGTGCATAATTCGCACATCATAGTGAAACGCGTCGTCGTGGTCGCGGGGATTGAGCCGAGCCAGTTTGCCCTCCTGTACTTGGCGAAGCTCACCGCCGCGCATGTCGCCGAGCGGGGCGGGTTGTCGAACTGAACCGGAACACGACAAGTCCGCTGACTAATTGCCTCACTGAAGCGGACTTGTCAGCGGGCTGGTGAGTCCGGTGGAGCTCGACTATCACTCCGTGGTCGCCCTGCATACCCAAATTTTTGCATTATTTTAGAGACTGCGACAATTTTAACCCTCTTTTGCCAAAATTTAGCCTCTTGTCAAAAAACAGGCCAACTTTTTGGCCGCTTTGAAGATCAAATTTTCACTTTCTTTTAGAAAAGACCAAAGTTTGGTAAGCAATATCAAGTCTCTAGAAGAAGATCAAAATTTGGCATTAAAAAGGAATGCAGAAATTTTGCATTGAAAAGGAAGGCCAAAATGTTGGCAAGAGCGTTGTCTGGGAAATAGTGAGCGAACCTTGTTCAGGATTTGGTGGATTTGGCAATTGTGTTTTGGTATTTTTTATTTATGTATTTTTTTTCTTTGCGAGTGTCGGTGCAGCTTCGTGGTGTGTTCAGCTGTGCAGGGCTCAGCGATACAAAAGGCTTCTCTAGAGCAAGAGGGAAGGGGGGAGGGAGCGTGAGGATGATGGGGCTGTCATAGGGGGTTGTAGGGGGTGAGCGACAATGACTTCATATTTTCTTTTGTTCTGAGCGAGTGCAGGGTAAGGTTAGAAGCTCAGTAGTGTGTGTGTGTAAGGAGGGGGGGTATGGTGGAGGCCGAAAGGAGAGAAATGGGGGAGGGAGAAAGGGAAGGTGCCTGGCCTGCAGGGCAGGCCCCAAAATCACAAGACTGATGCCTGGCGTTGGCTTTTGCAGGAAAAGCATTTATCTCTTTAGGCCCGCTCCAGTGGAGACGGCCAAAAGCGGCCGCAGGCTGGGTCTGTTCCACCCAGTCTGCTGTTCGGAAGTAGAGTCGCATATATCGTGGTAGATTAGACCCAGATACGGCCGCTTTGCTACTCCTGCCGTCGTTCGTTTTATTTTTGCAATCATTTCTACTCTTTCCTCTAGTAGTTGACTTGCGCGGAACGACTGCACAATTCATGTTTGATCACAAAATTTGGGAATAATTTCCATAATAATGAGCAGAGAAAGTTTGTCTGCGGTGTGTGTGTGTTTGTGTGTTGCGGAAGGGGCCAGCGATCAGCACTAGAAAGTAAGATCGTGATGGATCGGTGGGCCTACTATAACGTGATCGTTTTGACGAATGGCGCTGTCTTTTTGAACACGGCTTACTTTTTTATTCGCTCTTTATATCCGTTTCTCTCTGTCTCCCCTCCTGGCGCCCACACGACGTGTCGAACTCGCCGGTCGGTTGCATTGAGCCGTCTCTTTATGGAGGCGTTGGCGTCTCGTTGGGGGCGTTGTGCACTCTGGCTCGCGATCTGGCTCGGCCTCGCTCCAATCCCACTGCTTGTTTTGTGCTTACAGGCCGATAGCCAGCGGAAGTGAGCAAGAAATGTCCTGTAGTAATATCAGAATTACGAAAACATAGAGTGCATTTCGTCTAGGTGGCACCATGTAGCGTAGCATATAAACGATTTCTTACAGCTAGTATACCTCTCTGTAAATGTAACAGTCCCACTGACACAATAATAGTAGGTCAGGAATGTACCCACTCTTGTAACAGTGAGCCTGTTCTCCTGTTGAATTGGGAAAACAACGGCAGGAACCAACATCCTTTCATAGGGTGTTAATGACTTAAGTGGCCCTTATTTCAGAGGCACTAAAAGATGAGCACCCCTGGAAAGGCAATAAAATGCCCCAAAAGTGCTACATGTTCTTCCTTTTTTGACAATTCCGTGGCATTATTAGATCATTAGAATCTCGTACCCTCAAAAGACACCAAGCCCCCACTTTTGTTTTTTCCAGTGTAGAGTTCACCACGTTCCTACATACTACGGGGGCGCTGTGTTTGCCCGTCGTCCGTGCTGCATACGGCTTATTTGACGGTGTATATTTGCCGTTCCCAGAAAGTGATGCGTTGACACCTTATTCCAGACAGCTGCACTCCCATCGTAGGCGGCGCGGGGCCGGCTCTATGATGGGCAAACAACCCCCCCCCCCCCTCTTACACACACACACACACACTCGCACAGTGACGATGCCGCAGCTTTAAAACGCCGCCCACACCCTTTCCTTCTGATATACCAGCTCTAATCTTACTGGTCGTGCACAAATTCGCGCTTCCAGGGAACAGAACAGACGATTTTTAAATGTCAATCTGCTCCCTGCTCCCTCACGAGTCGGCTTTATGAAACCGTTTCGCGTTTTCCCTCACCCGGTTATGTATACTGTGTGTCCCACGTCCCCCCCCCCCCTTCCCGGCCGTGCGTCCTCACCCTTCTTGTACTTCTCGGCCTCGTTGGTCACGGACCGGACGGCGGCCCAGCGAAGCAGAGGTAAGCCCTCTTCCGCTCCATCAAACGCGAGGCAACTGCTGTCCTCCCCCGTTCTTTTAGAGGGAAAGGAGGAGTAAGGGCTGGCGACCGGGAGTGTACGGTCCTCGGGATGGCCACGCACGCGTCCGTTTCAGCACTCCGTGCGCCCCTTCAACCCCTTTCAAGTGCAAGTAGCCGGTCACTGGAACGGGTTTCAGGGGGAAGGGGGGCGGAGGGCGAGGAGAGTTCAGAGGGAAAGGACAGCGGGGGTCAACTTAACTTCCAGGTCATGTTTAATTCACTCCCCCCGCCGCCGCCCTTGTAGAACGCGAACGCCGCGCCGCAGAGAAGTGGACTCCTCCTCTCCTTGTCGGACCCGAATGAGAAACGGGGCCGCCGATGAGAAACTGCTGCTGCGGCCGCGTTTGAATTTCAATTCGAGTGATTGATTCGGGGCGACTCGCTCTGTACTCGGGGCGCTCCGTGTAATGGCGCGACCCAGGGCGACCTCCTCTCTGTATTCATGGGGGCCTTATGCGACGAGGGAGGGAGGGGGGAGGGAGAGAGGGAGGG
>NW_026267180.1:1239495-1240892 GCF_000697945.3 Frankliniella occidentalis
CCCCCGCCCCCCCTCTGCCCTCCTAGAGCGCAGTTGACGGCGTCACCTCACCTGATTTCCATTTGCAAGCCGCCGCTTTGGGGAACCATCCCTCTTCATTGCGCCCCGTTCCTCGTACCCTCTTATTCCCCGACTCCAGGGGCGAGAGAGGCAAGAGTCCGAGTCGTGAGAGGGTGCGAGTGAGAGAGAGCGGGGGGCTCGTGGGAGAGCGACAGCGAAAGTGGGGAAGGAGAACTAGGGGGCGGTTGCTGTCGAGCACGAGAATGCGGACTTGGCGTGGCGAGGCGTCCGCATTCTGATTCGCCCCTCGCCCCCCTGCACCCCCGCCCCCGCCAATCGCCGTAGGGCTGCTCTATCGCAACGGAAGAAATTTCATCTCCCCCTCCCTCGCAAACCCTTCGCACCCCCTCCCCCTTTTTCCAACAACCATCACCACCCCACCACCCCTCCCGCAAGCCCCATATATTTTTCCAGCCAGCGTTCGCGTCAGATCGCTGGTGCTGCTGCTCTGTTCCGAGACGTGCCACTGCCGCCGAGTAAACAACACCCCGCCCCCCATTCTCCCGTTCCCTCTCAATCGGTGAAACTAGTCCAGCCCCGGATGCTTGGTCGGTCGGCACGAAAGATGTCTGAGAGCGAAGGTCCTGTGGAGTACATTCATTTTCTGGGAATCGCCAGGAACATTTTGCAATAGTCTCTGAAATGTTAGTGGTAATGTTTCTCGCTTTTGACTTTCAAATTTCTAGGAAAACCCTGTTCACTCATATTTCTGTGACATTTCTAGCTAGAAAATTAGCCAGGATTTTTTTTCAGAAATTTCAGGACACCTTGCCATCCATCAGTGTCGCAACGACACAGAATGTCTGTGTGGAGCTGACGGCGGGCCGGAGGGGAGGGAGACTATATTCCCGAAAGTGAGTCGGGTGCGACGTGGGGGGGGGGGGGCTAGCTGGCAGAGCGAGGGATCACTGGCCCCGAAGCGCCTCCCGGAAGCCGTTCAAGGATTTGTTTACACCCCTCACTGTGTCGCTCCCGCCGGCTGAACGGCGCCGGTCGGCTGGGGGAGGGCGAGGGCGAGGGCGAGCATCGGCGCGGGGTGTATCAGCGGGGAGGGCGACGGGGTATCGACGCACCGCGCTCGCCGCTGCAAGGCGCCCTGATGAAGACGGACGGGCCGGGGCTTAAAGGCGTTGATCGTGTTTGCGGGGGGGGGGAGGGGGTTGCCGCCCGACCCCCAGCAGCAGCAGCAGCAGCCCCCGAGCCCTGACCTGGCCGCGCTGATTGCCTACAAGCGCCAGCACCCCCACGGCCGACCTGTAAATTATTTCTCATCGCGCGGGGCGGGAAGCGGGAGCGCGAAGATCAATCAGCAGCTCATCTCTCCCCGCGCTGATATC
>NW_026267180.1:1241961-1242781 GCF_000697945.3 Frankliniella occidentalis
GGGGGGGGGAAGAGAGAGAGAAGAGGGTGGGGTAGCGCCCTATGTCTGCTGCTACCCCGCGCGCAAGGTGCGCTGGGGGTTGTTCAGGCGAAGGGGGTGGAAGAGCGGGTGAAGCAGGAAGACGTCCCTCAGCGCGTCTTGTTGGTCGGAGAGGGTGTGCGGTGTCGGTGTCCCGTGGGGCGGGGGTGGGAACTGCCCCCCTGCGGTCCGGCGGCACTACCCCTCGGGGGGCCCTTACGCCGCCGCGGCGGTCCCCCTGGCCGAGGGGCCGCTCTGCAGTCAGAGACAGACACGTCTGCTCGTTAGCGGCAGGCGGAGGGCCCCGTGATTTCAGCCCAGTGCTTCGGGTTGCAGGGGGGTGGTTATGCATGAACCACGTGGCCTGAGTTACGCCTCTTTTTCGTCCCCTAGCCGTTGTCACACGCAGCGTCCAACATCCCTACAATTCCCGCTCCAGCAGGAGGTACTGACTGCATCTAGGTAGCCCGATTCAGCTACGAAAGAAGAGTCACGACTGTCGATGAATCACGAGTCGATACGCAGAAAGGCTTGTAATTTGGAATTTTTAATTTTATGACGCGCTCACGCTCGGACACGCTTCATGGAAAATTCTCCTGTAAAACCTAACACTATAGTTCAGATATTACTCAAAATTGAAATGACCGCTGACCGATTATTGTGCATAATGTGTGTGCCCACCACACTCGCGTCATGTTGAAAGAGAAGTGTCGAACCATGCTTGGTTCGTATCTGAGCCTCTCCGCCAGGAGCTGCCACTACTTCCCCCCTTGCTTCCCCCGCCCCTCCCCTCCCTCCAGCT
>NW_026267180.1:1249540-1251277 GCF_000697945.3 Frankliniella occidentalis
CACCTCCCCCTATGGCGAGCACCCCCGCCCCGCGTGCGGTCCTTACTATACTACTCTAGTAGTGTAAATACGGTCCGTTGTTTAGTCGTGTTGCGGCTCGGCCGGCACAGCGGTCGCTCGCCCCGCTGCACTCGCACCCCGCACCGCAACGGAGGCGGAAAAGCGAGTCTCGTGCGTGCGTGTGTGTGTGCGTGTGTGTGTGTGTTTCTGCGTGAGGGTGCCTGCCTGAGCACAGGCCGTACTGTCAACATTCGCAACAGTGCCACAAATGTTCCCTGAGTTCGCCGAAAACTGGACTTGTCACGTCCTTACTGAGCGTGTGTTTCGGATGACGCTAAATCGTTCGATTGAGAAATGTGAAGTATCCCCTAAGGCTTTGCTTTAGAGCACTGGCCATAGTCGCGAGGAGGTGGTGCCTCTCCAATACAGGCGGCGAAGGGCCCCGCCTTCGGCGTGTTTTTCGTCGGGATCTCGACGAGTCGCCTTTCCCTGCCAGCAGTCGTCCTAACCCTCATTGAAGTTAAAGTGAAGTCCCCACATGACATGAACCAACTGGTTTCTGCACTGTAAAAAAAATTCTGAAAATTCAGTAGATGTTTTTCAGAATCGGCACTCTGAATCTTGTTTTCAGACCACTACTCAAAATTTTCTAAGTTTAGACTGAAAATCCAGACTTTTTACTCTGAATCAGGTTTTCAGAGCAATTTGTCTGAATATTTTAAAGTATATTTTCAGACTAAACACTGAATCTATTATTCAAAGTTACCGGTATGAATTTTGAGTGAAAAGTCCACTGGACAGACGGACGAAGCACACCAGTAGCCGACGCTACTCCCCACGCAGGTAGCCGGCAGCCGAATGGTTAAGGTTGCGGCTTCCGAACCTGAAGGTTGGCGGTTCGACCCCAACCAAGGGCAGTACCGAATGGACAGAAATGTCTTCACCTGGGCGTTGCTCTCTACCCCACAACTGATAAGTCACTCGCTATGTGTTCATTTTGAACATTTTCAAAAAAAAAGATTCATACCAGCTGTCTGAATTTTCAGACTAAGTGGTATGGTAAGGCACTTCTGAAATATCAGACCCGGGTGCTGTCTGAATTTTCAGACTACTGGTCTGTAAAAAAACTTCAGACTAAAAGTACTGAAAATTCAGTAAAACTTTTTTTACAGTGTGCGCTGTGCCTTCTAATTTCTCATCGCTCGCCCGGCGTGCGCGTGCGTGTGCGTGCGTGCGCCCAGTGAGTCACCCCCTCCGCGAGCTGCTCGTCGTCACGCTGGAGTTCCATCTCAGGTAGGGTGGCCGCCGCCGGGGGGTGAGCCTCGTGATTAGAACACGTGTCACTGACCCCGCGCAAGTAGCGCGCGGGCAGCGCCAAAAGATTCCAACAAAGTCATTGTTTTGTTTTTGTTGGGCGCGTTGCTGGTTTGTGTTTTTAGGTTCGTGCATGTCATCAGGGGCACGTGCACCATTAGCGGTGTTGGCGTGATGGGACAGGGGCCTTCAGGGTAGGAGACCTTGGGGGAGAGGGAAAGAAAAGCAAACGAGGGAAAAAAGAAAAATTGGAGAAACGGGCGAACGGCGACCGACGCGACGTGCCTTTCGTGTCGTGCGGTGCGAGCGAGACGAGTTGGCGTGTGAGCGCGACCGAGATGCCAGAGGGTGAGAGGTTTCAAAATCACTTCTCTCTCTCTCTCTCTCTCTCTCTCTCTCTCTCTCTCTCTCTCTCTCTCTCTC
>NW_026267180.1:1251327-1252015 GCF_000697945.3 Frankliniella occidentalis
CCGCTCTCTCTCTCTCACACACACTTTCTCTCTCTTCCCCTCCCTCCCTGTGTCCCTCTCTCTCTCTCTAGCAGCGACTTTCGCGATTAATTCTCAGCGTTCACCCGCGAGCAGCACACAGCCGCCCCCGCCCCGCCGCGCCCCTGTCGACTCTGGCTTCTTCATCTCGCGCCAACATTGTGTAGGGCTCTCCCCGGCTCTCCCCGGCTCTCCCGCCGCCCCCGGGCTGGGAGTGGGGCTCCATGTAACCACCACCTCGCCCTCCCCTCCGCCGTGGAGAGCCCCGCGCTCCCCGAGCTCTCCGCGCCCCGCTCGCTCTGAGCGCCCTGGAGCCCTGTGCCGGCCGGAAGAGGTGGGTGTGCCTTTCGCCCTAATGGGGGACACAGTCGGCGAGCGGAGAAGCCCGATTCCTCATTGTTCGCCTTCCTCTGCTCTGCTCGTCTCCCACTTCAACCACCCCCCGTAACGACGGCTTGTTCGACTGATTCGGAGCCACCCACTACCCAAGTCGGGTGTAATCCTTGCGAGCTGGTGTTGGTCGCGAAGAGTCTCGCCTTTGAAAGCTTGGCGGAAGCCCGAGTATAGCGGTCTCCAGTACACACTGGATCCACGTTGGCGGTACTGCCTCAACTAGCATGCCATTAAAAACATTAGGTGGGGGAGGAGGCGTGTGGGGCGGGTGAAGGGG
>NW_026267180.1:1252433-1253092 GCF_000697945.3 Frankliniella occidentalis
ACTCTCTCGTTTCTGACCCCTCCCTTTCACCAGTGCCTCGCGCGGTCCTGCACGCCCTCCCAACCCCTCTCATGCATATGACGTTCCCCCTCTCGTTAACCATCAAATTAATATATCGCACATGGTGTGTCTTACACTGCAAACGTTCGCCTGCATATCGGCGAGCGGCGCCCATTTGTCATGCCGACGCGTGGATGGGATCATAATTGAATAACTGAGTTATGGGCGAGGGGGATTTATTTTAAACAGAACGCCCACCTGACGCCCGTCGCGAACACAGCTAGAAAAGGGAGCGTCGTTGAATTTTTGAATGTGTATTGTGATTTTGGTTAAATGTTCATCAATCGTCGTGGTAGGAGTCTTGTTTTCTTCTCCGTTCTAATCAGGAATCAGTACACACTACTTCCTTTCTCTTTTGGCGCCTGCCTCGCCTTGCCCCCGCCGGCTCTCCCCTCCACACACCCGGGAGGCACCGCCGTTCCAGAGAGTGCCCACCCTTCTAATAAGTTCACATTCTCGTCACCCCCACCTTTATTTTTTATCCCCCCTCCCACCCCTTCTCTCTCTTCCTGCCTGCTCCTTGTCCTCTCGCTCGCTCCAACGCCTCAGTACGTTCTTCTCTCTCTGCCCCTCCCCCTCTTCCACTCACTCTGCCGCTC
>NW_026267180.1:1261370-1262231 GCF_000697945.3 Frankliniella occidentalis
TCTCTTTCTCTCGCTTTCCCCCTTTTCTCTCCCCTTGTCGCGGCTGGTCGACCTCAGGTCATTGGCTGGCGCGCCGATGTCGATTCATTCAATATTTGTGTGCGGTGTCGCTGGTCCCGCGTGCAGTCCCCAGCAAGTCGCCACACGCCCCCCCTCAATCCAAGCGGCTGAAAAATTGATCGGCAACCGTCTTAAGCCGCCCAAAAGCCTTGAAAAACAGCAGCCGTCCCTGCGGAGCCTTTTCGTTCGGCGCGTTCGGGTATTGGTATCGGTACCCGAGCGCCACCCGTAGCGGGCCGGGAGGGAGCAGCGGAGATTTATGTCCCGTTCATCCGCCGTTATGCCGCGAGTAAACTGCCATAAATTCTCGTCATGAACTTGTGGCGGCGCGGGAAGAACACGATAACTAAAACAGCAACGCCGCGCGGTAGCAGGCTGGGCAGGCTGCTCTCGATTTTTATTATCTTCCACGAACGTGTCGATAACATGATTATATTGCACGGTAGTCATTGCACGAAATGTGCCTGCAGGTTCCACACACCTCGTGTGGAGTGTGTGTGTGTGTGTGTGAGTGAGTGAGTGAGTGAGTGAGTGAGTGAGAGGGAGGGAGGGAGGGAGGGAGGGAGGGAGGGTAACTTGTGCCTGGCGTCAGGTGCGGCCCACCTGCCAAATGCAACGTGGCGCGGAATTTTTCATACCTGCGCAGCGACGCCTCGACGCACAGACAGATGCGCGCACTAGCGGGCGCAGGCGGGGGCCTTCCTGAATATTTGTGTTGACCTAGTGTGCATGCCACACTGTTAAACACCGTGGCGGTTAAAACCTCCGCTGCTGAGTTAGCTATAACTGTGCCTGCAGCGG
>NW_026267180.1:1262660-1263143 GCF_000697945.3 Frankliniella occidentalis
CGGCAGCGGCAGCGGCAGCAGCCAGTGTGATACGGCCTTAACTCGCCCGGGCAGCGGTAACTCGTGATGCTGCCGCTCCTGGTGAACAACTTCGAAGTGCTTGTGGGGTCCGACCTGTGAGGTAGGTCAGGTCTGCCAGCTCCGCTTACCTCTTGCTTATCGCGCGAAAGCAAAATGTTTAATATCGGGATAGGAGTAAATATATTTTACGACAACCGTAGATCGATTACGGAGTAGGATCCGTTTGAGCATGGCCCGATGGCCCGGCCAAAGCTGCCTCGCTTCACATCCGCCAGCAGCGCCGAAGCTGACGGAGCAGAAGAGCAGAGACATGAGCACGCGTGGAGAGAGAGGGAGAGGGAGAGAGTTAGGATGTGGTTCCCTCGTTTCCGTTTGATGCGCCTTGAGACGCAGACATGCTTGTGATGAGAATAACTGTTAGCTGCGGAGCCCAACCCCCAGCACCTCAACCCTACCCCCCCC
>NW_026267180.1:1264043-1266050 GCF_000697945.3 Frankliniella occidentalis
CAGCCCCCATCCCCATCCACATCCCCAGGCGATGAGAGAAGGGGTTGGTGGGGTGGGGGGCCCGTATGGAGTCAGACTTGTGTGAAATCAGCCAGCCAAGGATTGGTGAGTAAGGCGTTCTGGAGGACAAGACTCCCCCTTCCCCTTCTCTCCTAGCCCCCTATACACTCAATTCTCTCGCTTTCTGCGGAAACCCCGTCCCAATCCCACCATTTCTTATTTACTTCATCGCCGTCTTTGTGCCCTGCGGAAAATCTTTCCCGCCAGCCTTTTACCACATTCCACTGTCGATGTTGGTTTAAATAAAAGGAAAGATTCGTCTGAAAATTTCAAATAGACTGAGGAATAGACGCACGTTGCTGTCTCTATGTTTAAAATGAAAAAGCATAAGTGAGATATAAGGTAAAGAAAAATGTAAATAGGGAGGATGGGGGGGGGGGGCTTTTCATTCTTATTAATGCCTTAAAAGGACCCGGCGCCCGTGTAATGGTTCCTTCCCCAGCGGTGGCGCCCCCGCCCCGCCCCGCCCCGCCCCGCCTTGAAGCGCACCACCGCCGCACCACCTGCCGCTCAGCAGCCCGAGGTCTTCGTCGGGCTGCTCATATTACCGACGTTGATGTGGCGGGGCGGGGTGGGGCGGGGCAGTCGCGCGGCCGCTCCACGGAACACAGCCCCCGTCGCTCGCCCCCCAATCGCCTGGTCCTCTCGCTGGTCCTGCTGCCGGACTTATCGGACGGGTCGACAGGGTGCTCGGCACCCCACTCTCTCCGTGATGGCTATGGTGACCCGCCCACCCGGCGCACCGATTTTTATTTCTGTCAATTTTTATTATTTCCTTTTACTGCCACATTATTTTTTTCTATTGGATTTCTGCGGACAGAAGCTTTTCCCGGTTATACCGCCGCGGGAAATGGAATAAGCATCGCAGCCCGCGACTGCGCTGGGCCACACCCGGGCTCGGGATAATGAGTTAAAAGTCCTGCATCGGGCCGAATGAAATAAATATTTGCGAGAGTGCGGTACTCTGCTGCGACTGAATTATTTGCACTGTGAGTGACGGGGAGGGGGGGGGTGGATTCCACGCACGATTTGGCACATTTTTCTAAGGTCTGCTGAGCCAAACGTCAAGCCGGATCGGAATGCCGTCCATCTTTTTATTATCCTATAACGTCCACTTCCGGTCCGATAGAAATCGGAAGCGGGAAGGAAAGGGGTGTGTAAAAGAAAAGGAGAAGGGGTTGTTAAAGTCAAGAAAAGTCTGGCGTTGGACCATCCTTCCGCTGTTGACTCCAACAAGTTGGCAGCTGACGCCGTCCGGGTTTGCTGGAGGTGGGGCAGCGGGGCACGTATTACAAGGATTTTCTCGTGGGTGAGACTGTCGTCGGGTCGGGTAAGGGAATCAGGTAGGACGGGGGGTGGGGGGGGGGGGCAATGTGTTTCCGTGGCACTGACTCTGCTGGGGGAGCGCGCGCGCGGGGGTTGTCGCTGGGGCTGGCTGGGCTGCGGTGGTGTTTTCCAGTCCCCTGAGCGCCCTGGAATTACCCTTCATTTTCGCCCCCCCCACACACACAACACAAGACTGTGCTGCTGCCACAGCGCTGCACACCCTTGCTCTGTCGGAGCTGCTTCCGCTGTACCGCGGTGCCCCCCCCCCCCCCCTTCCACGGGGCACGCGGGCACGGCCTAGGTGTACGCGTGTCGCGAAACGAGTGAAGAGAGGCCAGAGAGAACGGGGAATACAAACGATTAAAACGTTTACGAGTGTGTCTCGCTTGCAAAACGGATTGCTCAAACTCGCACTTCTCTTGTTCCTATCCGACGATGATGGTGACGGGGTGGGGAAGGGAGGAATGAAATTCTGTGGACGAGGCGGGGATTCCCGTCGACGGGCAGGAAGAGGAGAATGGCAATTGATTTTCAGCGCCAGCGAAAATAGGTTATGAGCGTGAGTCTCTCTCTCTCTCTCTCTCTCTCTCTCTCTCTCTCTCTCTCTCTCTCTCTCTCTCT
>NW_026267180.1:1266100-1267267 GCF_000697945.3 Frankliniella occidentalis
CCCCTTTGGCAACCTCACGACACGACACAACCCTAAACCTAAAACCCTACTTTGTTGATCAAGAAAGTATATCCTGCATTTTCCGTTACGAAAGTTGAGCCTTTTCAAGCTCGCATCCCGCCTGGTAGGTAGGCAACATCTTGCCCCCGGTGCACTCATGTCGTGCGGGGTGGCCTACCCAGCACCTTGCAGGCGCCGAGTCCCAGGAATTTGTTTGCTGCTCTGAGGAGAACGCGTTCGTACTTTCTGGACGATCCCTTCTTCGTCCGGTCTTTTAAGTCTGGCACTCCACGAGACCTGTCCCCCCTCCCCCACATTTGCCGTTTCACCCTTTCGCTCGTTTCTTCCTCTTACAGCGCCGTTCCCCTGCGTACAGCAGATGATTGTCCCAGTAAATGTCTGAGTCTCATTCTCTCTCTTTCTCTTGCTTCGCTCCGGTTAGTACCACGGTTTTGAGCTTGCAGAGAGGGAAAGAAAGAAAGAGAGAGAGAAATGGAAAGAACCTTTTTTCCTTTTGTCAAAAATGTCATTCAGATTCTGATTATGCACTCTGCAAGACTGTGGCGAATCGGTTTAAACTTTGGGGTTTTCATTGTTGACTGCGGTTGACCGTATACTTAACGATTGCCGTTAAAAGTCCGTGCCTAATTTGATATTTTGGTTATCCAATTTCTCCTAAAATTACTTGGGGGTGTCAGTTTGTATTGGCACTGGCACGAACTTTTATTGGTGAGTGCACTAACAGAATTTGAATGACCCATTTGACAATCAAACTTTGAGCAATTATTTCGATGTACCTCCCCGTCGCCCGTCGTTTGGATTCCTGCTGGCTGAGCTCTGCCTTTTGGCGGCCTCTACAGCTTTATGGAGACGCCCCGGGGGGAATGGGGGAGGAATTCCTAGCGTTTACCATAATATGATAGGGGCTTGCCTCCCTGTCTGTGGCGGAGTACGGTGTGGAGAGGAGGCCGGCCTGCCTGCGGGAAGGAGAGGAGAGAGTGAGAGAGGTAGCGAGTGAGAGAGGAGGGGAGAGAGGAATTTATCGGGGGTCCAGCAGCAGGCGCCCTGAGCCCCGTGCGGCAGTATAGTGTTGTAGTCGCATGGCCAGCCCGGTGGCGCTGGGCGGGGCGGGGGCTGCCTTTCCTACCGGGTTTGTGGATGGGGGGG
>NW_026267180.1:1267317-1268676 GCF_000697945.3 Frankliniella occidentalis
GGATGAGGGATGGGGATGGCGGTCGTTTTGCGTGAGCGGTAATGCCGCTGTAAGGAAGGAGGTATAGTATACGAGGGGGGTAGGGGGGCAGGTTTGTGCAGGCCTAATAACTCGGCGAAACGCAAACGCAATGTGTACACACACACACACACCTCACAAGCTAAACGGCTGCGTAAACATTCTCATACCGGGCGAGATTTACTCCCAGGCGCAACACTCGCTCGTATTTATCCTTTTTGGGGGGAAACAGAGCACGTGCTACTTTCCCTTGAGGCAGGCTGATGTACTCCTACCATCGTCGAATCAGCCCCCCGCCCCTCCCCTCTCTCTCTCTCTCTCTCTCTCTCTCTCTCTCTCTCTCTCTCTCTCTCTCTCCAGGACTGTAAACTAATTAAGCACAGCAACCAGAGCCAGGGTGACAGGCGAGGCAGATGTGCGCGGCAGTACAGCGTTCCGTGTGGTGATGAGGTGCCACCCACCCTCCTAGTCTCCACTTTCCTCCCCCCCCCCTCTCTCTCTCTCTCTCTCTATCACACTCACACTGGAGCGCACACCTGGTTGGCCTACCGCTTTGTTATCAGCCCTTGACTGTGAGAGCAGGAAGGCGGACGCAGCGAGCGGAGAGCACTGATAGTGTTGTCAACAGCGTGTGGCGCGGCAATTGCTTTAATTCTCTCCAAACATTTTGACGCAAATCGCTTAAGGTTGCTTTCTGTTTTGACTTTTTCTTTGTTGAGGACTGTGAAAGGGTAAAGACGCAAAGATGGACATAAATGTGTGCATGCACACACAGGGTGCCTTTATGTATGACTCACTCTTGTGCTTTTCGATTCTCAGCCGGTCTGTCTCTGTTGCTCTCATGCCTCTGAGGTCGGGAGCTCCACCAACTCCGTCGCTGCCTTTTCTCTTTGTACTCCTCTGCTTCCGTTACCGCCCCCTCGCCCCCTCTCTCAACCTCGAACGCATTGCAAAGTCTCTCTCTCTCTCTCTCTCTCTCTCTCTCTCTCTCTCTCTGTGGGGGGGTACCATGGAAACGGCGCAGGGGGGGCTGATGACAAAGGCGGCAGTATGAGAAATAAAGTTAGGGCGGGACTCTCCGGGAGAGGTGTGTTGGGGAAGGGTAACCTGATTAAGGTGGGGAAGGGGACCGGAGTGGTGGGGGTAATTTGGGGCGCTGCTGTCTTCAATGGAGTTGTCATTCCGAGACGGGGGCGGCTGGGAAGGTGCGGGGGGAGCAGGGCTTTGTGCTTGAGCCCCTGGCAACCCTTGGTAACCAACCCAAGCTTGGTGGAGAGAGAGAGAGAGAGAGACCTGGTGTTCTTGGCCACCGACTGGCCGCCCTAACCTGCCTCCCCCCCC
>NW_026267180.1:1268726-1271316 GCF_000697945.3 Frankliniella occidentalis
CTCTCTCTCTCTCTCTCTCTCTCTCTCTCTCTCTCTCTCTCTCTCTCTCTCTCTCTCTCTACCTCGAACGCTTTGGAAAGTCTCTCTCTCTTCAGCACTTTGCTCGCCGGCGCTAAAAGTCCCCGTCGCCCTTTCACCTCTCAATCCCAACTCCGACAGGCCCCGTATGGGACGGAAAAAATCGATCCCGGAGAGTAAATGGCTAAAGAAACAGTCCACACCGGTAAAAGAACTGAGCAAGTATGACTCACCTGTGTGTGCAACTTGCACATTACATGCGAACAAACGGTAGCGACGTATAAACGTTTGCGAATTGTATAATGTTTTGCACAGACGTCTCGTGGAGTTGAGCAGCATTGAGTGTACAAACTTTGCACACTTGAGGTGCCCGGGCAGGCGCGCGTAACCCGACTTCTGATGATATCGCCGGGATTACAATGGGGCGCGTGCCGCCGCCCGCGCTCAACTCAACCAACTTGGGACTTTTGCCTTCAGCCGCCCGTGTGTAGCAGAGGGGGGGCTGACAGGCCGAGAGGTGGCGGACTGGGCGGAGGGGGGGGTGAGATTCGTAGGGGTATTGTTTAGCCCATTGTGCCCCTCTTGTCAGGGGTGCGAGGCTGGCGCTCATCAGGTGGTGGCCGTTGTCGTGCCGATCTTCGTACCCGCGCTGTGTTCTTCCAACGGGATGCTCGAGGTAAAAGGTTTCCGTCCTGCTTGTTGGAACCCCTATACGCACGGCCCTCTTCCCTCCCCCGGGGTGGCTGCCCGCCGCGCCCAGCTCCCCTTTTAGCGGGACCGCCTCGCCCGCCTCTCCCCGCCGTCCCGGCCGCCTGCACATCCCCGCGCTCGCACGGCCGCACCCACACACCTTGCACACCCTTCCTTGCACTTCGTTCGGCTTAGCCCGGCTCTCTCCGAATCCTAATTTTCTCCCTCAGTCTTTCCAACACCTCTCCTCCTTCTTTAGCTCACTTTCTGCTCTCCTCCGGCCTTCATCCCCACCTCCTGCTACCCACTTCCTGCTCTCCACCTTCTCTACTTCCTGCTCTCCACCTTCTCTCCTTCATGCACCACACCCCATAGCGCCTGCTCCCCCGTTCCTGTTCTCCACCGCCTGCTCCCCACTTCCTGCCCCCCACTTTCTTCTCTCCACCTCCTGCTTCTACCTCTCGAACTCCTGCTCCCCACATCCTCATCTCCATTTCCTGCTCCCCCATTTCTGCTCCTCACCTCCTGCGTATTCTCTACGCCTGCCTTCCTCTATACTACAACGTCGTACCTCGCTACCTCACTAGCGCCAACAGCAACAACAACGCCAACGCCAAAACAACTCGTCTTATTACTGCTTCGTTTCTGCGGCGGCGACGCCGGTTCGCCTGGAGGACTGACTCGGGGCGTGGTGGGGTGGGGCGGGGCGCGGCGCGGCGGGGTGTGGACGCCGGCATGAGGGGGAGGGTTATGACTGCGGCCACCCCCTCGCCACCCCTCGCAGGGGAGGGACGGGGCGGCAGGGAGGGCGACACTGAGCCGGCCTGGGTCCCTCATCGATTGGTGGGGTGCACGTGGTAGCGGCCGGCTCGGCTCCGCTCGGCCCGGCTGGGCTCGGCTGCGCTCGGCCCGGCCCGGCTCGACTCGGACGCTCGTCAGTAGCGGTCTGATCGCGGCCCCGCACGGAGGGCCAGCCGGTCGCGCCCCGCCCCGCCACGCCCCTCCACGCGGTCGCGAACTGCGTGCTGACCCACGTCGTCGTCGCGGTGGTGATGGTGAACGCGACGACCAGGACAATCGTTGCCGAGGGCTCGTCGACGACGGCGACTTGGAACGCGATGTCCGCGTCGACCCGGCCGCTGTCGCCTACCGGTCTCTGAATCAGTGCGAGTGCAGTGGAGTGTCCAGGGGCGGTGAACGAGTACAGGACTACCCGCCTACAGGTGGGTCCCAGCTACACTCTGTGCGTAGCCCCCCCACACACAATTCCTCCTTTCCGGTCGCACGACTTCTCTGTTCTTTCCCCCCCCCCCCCCCCCCCCACACACAATTCCTCCTTTCCGGTCGCACGACTTCTCTGTTCTGCGTCGTAGCCTCTGTTTCTCAACTTGGAGTGTGTGCCACCCCCGCCCCCTCTCTCTCTCTCTCTCACTCTCCCTCTCCCTCTCCCTCTCCGGCTCTCTCTCTCCCTCCCCCTCCCCCCCCTTTGGTTGTCCAGACCTTCTCCAGCCGTTCTCCAGCAGTCTCGCTCCGCTTTGTGTCCATCCCCTGGAGGGTGCCCTGGAGGGGAGGGGGTGTCCGCCGTCGTGTCTGCCAGCCGCCGTAGGGCTCACCCCACGGTCCACTGCTGAGGGCTGCCCCCAGTCGAGAGAGAGAAGGAGAGAAACAGACGAGTCTTATGAATTTGAGCGGAGCGAGGGAGGAGAGAGATGTGTTGAGGGCGAGTTCCTACCTTTGTCTCAAATTCCCAGAGCTGTGTTAAACAACACTCTTAAAGGGAAGGAACAACTTCTATCTCTATCTATCTATCTATCTATCTATCTATCTATCTATCTATCTATCTATCTATCTATCTATCTATCTATCTATCCATCCACAGATC
>NW_026267180.1:1272736-1274630 GCF_000697945.3 Frankliniella occidentalis
GGGGTCCGGGGACATAGATAATGTTGATGGATTATTTCATCGCTTTTGGAAAGAGCTTCCGACAGTTTGGCTGCATTTCTATTTTGCCGTGTGGCACTTCGCTGCAACAGTGCGAGTGTGCTCTCAATGGCCTGGTCATCAAACGCATGGATAGACTCGTGGGGTAGGGGGTGATGGGGTTGAGGAAGGGGGTGAAAGGGGTTGAGGAAGGGGGTGAAAGGGGTTGAGGAAGGGGGTGAAAGGGGTTGAGGAAGGGGGTGAAAGGGGTTGAGGAAGGGGGTGAAAGGGGTTGAGGAAGGGGGTGAAAGGGGTTGAGGAAGGGGGTGAAAGGGGTTGAGGAAGGGGGTGAAAGGGGTTGAGGAAGGGGGTGAAAGGGGTTGAGGAAGGGGGTGAAAGGGGTTGAGGAAGGGGGTGAAAGGGGTTGAGGAAGGGGGTGAAAGGGGTTGAGGAAGGGGGTGAAAGGGGTTGAGGAAGGGGGTGAAAGGGGTTGAGGAAGGGGG
Organism: Frankliniella occidentalis; assembly: GCF_000697945.3. Classification (NCBI taxonomy): domain Eukaryota; kingdom Metazoa; phylum Arthropoda; class Insecta; order Thysanoptera; family Thripidae; genus Frankliniella; species Frankliniella occidentalis. The sequence continues at coordinate 1,273,237 of NW_026267180.1, forward strand.
TGAAAGGGGTTGAGGAAGGGGGTGAAAGGGGTTGAGGAAGGGGGTGAAAGGGGTTGAGGAAGGGGGTGAAAGGGGTTGAGGAAGGGGGTGAAAGGGGTTGAGGAAGGGGGTGAAAGGGGTTGAGGAAGGGGGTGAAAGGGGTTGAGGAAGGGGGTGAAAGGGGTTGAGGAAGGGGGTGAAAGGGGTTGAGGAAGGGGGTGAAAGGGGTTGAGGAAGGGGGTGAAAGGGGTTGAGGAAGGGGGTGAAAGGGGTTGAGGAAGGGGGTGAAAGGGGTTGAGGAAGGGGGTGAAAGGGGTTGAGGAAGGGGGTGAAAGGGGTTGAGGAAGGGGGTGAAAGGGGTTGAGGAAGGGGGTGAAAGGGGTTGAGGAAGGGGGTGAAAGGGGTTGAGGAAGGGGGTGAAAGGGGTTGAGGAAGGGGGTGAAAGGGGTTGAGGAAGGGGGTGAAAGGGGTTGAGGAAGGGGGTGAAAGGGGTTGAGGAAGGGGGTGAAAGGGGTTGAGGAAGGGGGTGAAAGGGGTTGAGGAAGGGGGTGAAAGGGGTTGAGGAAGGGGGTGAAAGGGGTTGAGGAAGGGGGTGAAAGGGGTTGAGGAAGGGGGTGAAAGGGGTTGAGGAAGGGGGTGAAAGGGGTTGAGGAAGGGGGTGAAAGGGGTTGAGGAAGGGGGTGAAAGGGGTTGAGGAAGGGGGTGAAAGGGGTTGAGGAAGGGGGTGAAAGGGGTTGAGGAAGGGGGTGAAAGGGGTTGAGGAAGGGGGTGAAAGGGGTTGAGGAAGGGGGTGAAAGGGGTTGAGGAAGGGGGTGAAAGGGGTTGAGGAAGGGGGTGAAAGGGGTTGAGGAAGGGGGTGAAAGGGGTTGAGGAAGGGGGTGAAAGGGGTTGAGGAAGGGGGTGAAAGGGTTTGAGGGAGGGGCTGATGGGCTTGAGGGGGGGTGAAGGGGTTCAGGGGGTGTGAAGGGGGTGAGGAGGGGGTAAGCTGGCTGGCTATCACCTCCCCGCAGCAGTAACCACAGCAGCGCGATGCTGCCTGTCAATTACCGCCGCAGCCACCGTTTTCGGATCCCGCGACGGGCCCAAGGGATAATAAAACAATTGAACCGGAGTGTTTTCAATTAAAACGGAGCGATACGGGACACGGCGGGACGGGTGAAGGAAAGAGAACATTATTGAGCAAGACAATATGGCGCGCAGTGTGGTTGGTTTGTGGCTCTGGAGGACGTGACAACAGTAGTGCCAGCCCCGCGAGAACCACCCCCCTCGGCCACTCTTAATGGCGAGATATCTCTTCCGCGCAACAGAGGAAGAGGGCGCGTCGCGCAAGTGGGAATAGAACCAGCACGACCGGACTGTACTCTTGGAGAATATTGAAGAAAATGCGACGGAGAGAGAGGAAATAATAGGGGGGG
>NW_026267180.1:1274834-1276818 GCF_000697945.3 Frankliniella occidentalis
GCCCCGCAGCCCCGCTGCAAAGAGCCCCATGCCCTGATTTCGCGAGGCGCGGCGGGCGGGGCGGGGCGGGGCGCGAGGCTACGAACGACAAAAGGGGCCGCGCAGCTCTATCCTCGAGGCGATCTGCGGCCCGCGGCGCGTTCCCTCGGGCTTCAGTAAAGCCGTAAAAGCATGAAATAATAATAACAATACAAAAGAAGGGGAATGGACCCTCGCGAGATTACAAGAGTTCAACATAGAGACATGGGTGTAGTTTTGTCATGCGGAAAACTTTCCTTGTTTGAACAAAGACCAAAGTAACGCAAGTAATGGCGATTAAAGCCGAGTGCCAAAAATAATAAGTCATCTTTGTAGCGGGTGTTTTTCTGCATGTGATTCAGTGGCGCGAGTTTGCCAACCCGACACCCTAAGGTTCCATGACCCATTAAGTAGGCGAATCCGCAATACCGCTGTACAGGTACAGCCCTGACACACGTATATCTGTTTTGTTTTCCTAGACAGTACTCCGTCCAGTTCACTCTGACCGTTGGTCGTCGTGGTCATCTATTCACGTTTGTCTATCGCTCCCTGCTTTGACGCTCGATGCAGACCAGACAGTGAAGGATGGGAGGAAGGGGACGATATCGGGACGACGAACTCGCTTCAGCGACGAGGAGGCGGGCAAAGAAAAAAGTGGGAGACGAGAAGAATGAACTGCGGGAATAGAAAAATAAAAAGAAGTTGTGATCGGCGGCGTTATCATGCCTGCCTGCTGACTCACCACCCGCCGCTGCCTAAGTCGCTATCATTATTGTTGCAATTGCAATCAGTAGCTCTTACTGTAGTCATGACACTCGGTGGAAAAGTAAAGGTGCTATCTACTTCCAATTTAGAGGCGTTAGTGAAAACGTGTCTTTACAAAGGCGCTATCCAGCTATTTCCATCAATTTTAGTGCCTTTACAAAGGCACTACTGCAATTACAGCACCGTTGGAAGGTATATATTACACCTTTGTTCTTCGAGTGCAGTGTACACTTTTGGCGAGGTACTTCTTGCATCTTCGCGCGCGGGTTCACTTGGGGCGCAGCTGGGAGCAGATGTCGCTGCCGGATATGGACGCGCGGACCTGGAGAGTTCCAGATCTGGAATGCCGGGCTGGGGAGCGCGGCGCGCCATGCAGAATTAAGACCCTCGCCGCTTTACGGAGCGATATTTTTAAATTTTCATTTGCGTCCCGCTCGTGGACCTCGGCTCGCCCGCCCGCCCCACTCGCCCCGCCCGCCCCGCCTGCCTGGAGCAGCGACTTTAATCCTCTTGGCTCCCCCGAGCGGTACGGTTTCTCCAGGAGGGGGTGTGGTGGCGCCCAGGTGTGCTGCGCTCGCTGCTCGTCGCGCAAAGGGAGATTGCATTGCATAGGTATGCATTTCTGCCGGGGTGGACGATACAGCAGCATGCCGAATTTTCAACTCGCCGCATAGCTCGCAGCTGCTGCCGCTCCTCTCTGCGCCGCCGCCGCACCACTCCACCGTACTGCTGTGCATTTACTTTCACACCTGGGGCCATACCCCCCCCCCCTTTTCCCTCAATACCCCTTTCTCGATTATCACGCATAATCCGCATGTGTTTATTTATAACCGTCCCCCAAACGCGCCCCCTCCCCCTCCTCCCGCCCGAGATCGATACCGGTCCGCTGGCTGAGAGGACGACCTGTAAACGCCTTTGCGCGCGTAAATCCCTTAAGGGTCACGCACCACTGATCGGACCCAAGAGCATGGGCAGTGTTCACGTACGCCCCGTGTCGGCTTACCAGTGGTTGCCTCTCATATTGTACGCGGTTCCCCAGGATTTCCTTACGATAAATAAGTTTTACTTGATCTGAAAGCTGCCGAAAATAATTGTCCTTGGGTTGGACGGTTTCCTTTTAGCGTTGCGGTATTTAGGGTACATGGGTGAAATACGCGATTTATTGTCCTGCACCAGTGTTTGACCTTGGTGACCAGGGTTG
>NW_026267180.1:1277603-1282133 GCF_000697945.3 Frankliniella occidentalis
TATACTACCAAATATAGTGTAAATAAAAGTTTTTTTATGCAGGACCTTTTGATTTCTGATTTACTATAGACGAAAGTGCCCTTTTGTCAAAGTGTTTGCTTTTATTGGGCAACTTGTCCGTATACAGTGACGAGGTCCTTCCTGGCATCGACTTCGCTCCCCATATGCTCCGAGTACTTCTTGTCAATAGCGGCGCACCTTTCGCGCACGTCGTCGTAGTTGACCAAGATCTTTTTGGTGCTGTAGACTCTGTAGACACCCGTCTCGCCGAACATATCATCTAGCTGAACCACACCGTCCCTAAAGAGGATGACGAGCCGTGCGAAGGACACGGCCATTCCCAGCTGCCAAGGCGTCCTGATGAAGCAACTCGCCTGCCACTGGGCCTGCTCCTTCTCCATGATAAGAAAGCATATCTTGAAGAGCTTGTCTATTTTCTCTTTGCCTAGCTCTGGCGCCCCCGCAAGGGAGTGACTGTGCGCGAACTGGATGAACAGGTCGGCCAGGCGCCTCTGTCCCGGTCCCGGGTAGGCTCCCCCGAGGTCTTCCATTATTTTAGTCAGATCATTCTTGATGGCCGCGTAAGTACGCACGTCTTTCACGAATGAGTCCCCTAGTCGAGGAAGGTAAAACGGGTCTACTTGTCCTTGCCCATTGATTGAACTGTTAGTTCGGTGCTCACTCTGAACTGTAGAGTTTCCTTCTTCCCACTGGGCTACGTATTTCTCTCGTGGGCCGTAGCACCGTGAGTTCACTACCTTTGCCCCCTCTGGCACCGGAATACCCCTCGAGACATTGTTAGCGTCGGAGGCAGCGAGCATGATCCACGTCTCCTGCAGGAGCCTACAGGCAGCGATGTACTCGGCCGCGCTCAGACCGCTCAGGTCGATGGGGTTCACTCGTTCAGCCCCCCCTCTGTACTGGTGCTCGGTGATCCTCCTCATGAGCTCACGCACCTTCTGGTTGCGGATGTCGAATAACATCACCTCCGCGTTATATCTCATTGCGTCTGCCTCGAAGGGCGCCGCTTGGGCGGAAAGGAGGTGGGGCTGCAGCGGAGTGTACTTGGTGTTGAGCAGGTTGAGCGCGCTCGGGAAGTCTTTACAGCCACCTTGCCAGAACCGGCTCCAGGCGGCCTGGTCCTCGACGCTGCAGGGCCTCTCCTGGGCGACTGCCTCTGCCATGACTTGGTGGTTTCTGCAAAACAAGTTTGAAATTTGATTTGAGTAAATGTGGTGGGTGAATTAGCGTGCCTCTCTGACGCTGCAAAGTCGCTCATGAGCGTTTGCGCAACTGCACACAAACAAGTGGGCAGACGTACGCTAGGAAGTACCTGGGTGAATTATTTCTCGGGCTGAACTCCCTCTCTAAGATAACAGGAGAATAACGAAAGTGCGAACGTATCATGTCCTGTACTTATCGACGATTGGTAGGGTCTTATGTCTTATCGAGTAAAATATCGAGCCAACAGGAGAAACGGGCATCCCCCATCTTCTTTTGTGAATTCCCAAAAGACTTCGTTTTCCAGTTGTTTAATAGTAAATTTTACTTGTAAAGGTCGTGTCAGAAGCCGAGAACCCATGCGTGCATCCCTAGTAGCACAGAACTGTCGTACGATTGCCGGACAACAGTAGAAAAAAGATACGGACTATCGGTGCGATATACGAAATGAGAAAAATAATTCTATTGCTATACTATCTTTTTTCCTCGGAACGAAAATCTTTATCGACTAGCTATCAGAATAGAAGCGAAAAACCACTGTTGTGGATTTGACCAGAAATCGATATAAATACAACCAAATGTTAGATGGTTTAAATTTGATAGACCAGCGACAATCGTCTGACTCTGGAAAATCCATTACTTTTGGATTTTCGTTATCGTCACAATAATTGATCGATTGAAAAAAATTACACTATGCGCGGCAGTTTTGTGTTACTAGGGATGCTTAATTCGATAGTTAAAGTAGTCTTTTTCACACTCAATTTTACAGTATCCTCGAGATTCTTTTACTAAGCACTCCTACGAAGACCATCGATAAATCCGGAAAGACTTTTGCAATTTAATTCAAGACCACTTCTTCGTGGATAAATCTGAGAATTTTTTTAAAAAGTGAAAATGCCATTGTGTGATCTGGTCGAGATGAGTGAGGCTCAGTGGAACCTGTCAGCGAGACTACTGGGTTCAGCGGAGTGGTTACGACAAATGGAATGAGGTTTGCACTCGTCGCATCACGATCTCCTTTTCTTCACCTTCAATTATCAGTGCATCAAGGGCAAAAGGGCAAGTGGGAAAGTGTTAAAACTCAAGATAGCGTTGGGGCCAGAGGGCGTCCGGGCGCGGGGTAGTGTACGAGTGTACAGTATGAGAGTATGATGACACTTTATTGAAAAGTTGACAAGGCATTACTTCGTAACCTACAAAGGAAACGGCAGCATCACAGCTTACGAGCCATGCTTAAGTAACCTCGAGATTTGTTTACTAAGCACTAGTCACTAAGAAAGTGCGTCACTAAACTCCTGTACGGACCGTTCTCAAACCGTACTTCCCTCACAATATCTCACACTTTTTTCGTGAAGCTCAGTGGATTACTTACTTGTCTCTTGATGTGGCCCACTAGTGGTAGGCCACTTGCCAGCGATTCTGGCGCGCTCAGCGACGAGGTGATGCAGCCGGGGTGGTGTGTGTCCGCGCAGTCGTCGCGGAGGAGTAGGGTTTGCTCGATGCATCGCGGCCGCCTTTATTCGCTTTCGATTATCAGTACATCAAGGACAAAAGGATGGGTGGAAAAGTTTAAATAGGAGATAGCGTTGAGCTGTACACTGATACATCAATACGTGTGAATGTGAGGTGGGTCACGGTGCGGCCCGCACACTCTAACAAGCTTATTAAGGAATTTGCACTGCAAACGTTAGATACGTGTTACCGAACAGCAAGGGGTACTTCACTTAAATTCCAGTGTATACCGTTTTTTGTTCTGTTTTCGCTAAACTGCTGTTGTTTTTGTGGTTTTTTTCTAATTATTTCGTGTTTTTTTCCTATGGTGTAGTGGAGTACCCAAAGTACCTCTCGGTCTGGCCCGCCCGTCCACGTCAGAGCTGGAACGCTCCGCCCTCGCTCTGTGTTGGGGCTGGCGGTGAGCGCGCCTGCTGGGTAGGCAGTCCCGTTACACTACCGTGAGCCGTGCGGTGCCTACCTCCAAGGCGCTCTGTGTTGGGGCTGGCAGTGAGCGCGCCTGCTGGGTAGGCAGTCCCGTTACACTACCGTGAGCCGTGCGGTGCCTACCTCCAAGGCGCTCTGTGTTGGGGCTGGCGGTGAGCGCGCCTGCTGGGTAGGCAGTCCCGTTACACTACCGTGAGCCGTGCGGTGCCTACCTCCAAGGCGCTCTGCTGTGCCGCGTATAGCGGACTGCTCCACGCTCCAGCTAGGCCTCGAGCGTTCTGTCTAACTCGAGGACGCGCGGCCTCGCTGCCTGCCGCTTCCGAATTTAACCCCTCTCTCAGTGATTTGGAGGGTTTAATTAGTTTGGCGTTTAGAGGCGGCCGTGAGCGCGCAGAGATAGTGTGGGCTGAGGGGGGGGGGGGGGCTTGTAGGTGGAGCGGGGGGGCGGTGACGTCATGGAGGGTCCCCGGTGACGTCAGGCAGCGCCGCCGCGACACCCATCCATCTGCTGGCGCCCGCCGGGAGCTGGAACTATTGAGGTCGCATTTAAAACGTCAAACGCAATGACGAACGACTGGTAGCGCGGATATTTATTTCATTTTTTTGATGTTTTTGAGTTGTTGATTATTTGGTGATACTTCTAAACTAGATAAAACGAAACTACAATATATCAAACTTTTAAGATGTATACCGATATTCCCAACCGCATCTTGGCATCTGGAGCAGGCCGACTACTGGGTTGTGTTTTTGGACGGGAAGAATGTTCGGATGAGTAGTGTCAGAAACCGATGAAGAAGAACTTCCCCGAAGCGTACTGGAGTGTCGCGGACAGAGGTTTCGAGCGGGAAGTGGAGCAGAGCAGTACTCGCGCAGGGGGGGTTGGGACGGGGCGGGTTTGTGGCTCTGTATGGGGTGTAGGCGGGGCGTGGCGGGGCGCTGACGCGGCAGACGTTTTGACAAATGCAGCAGTACACAGCGGTGACTACATGGGCCGCCCCTCCCCGCGTGGAGCCCCCTAGGCCTGGCCTGGCAGGCCTGGATACGATGCAAAAAGCAATATTCAATCCGGCTTCTGGAGACATGCCAATCCTTCTACCGTCCGCGTCCGCATCTTCCAACAGAATTGGGCGCGGATCGAGCCGAACACATTTTATTTAGCTCTACTCGTGCTTTTAACTATGTATTGTATTTGTATTCACGCAAGGATAACATTTTCTTAGTGCATATGTGGCACGGATTTCATGCACACGCTACCTTTTTCTTCCTTGTGTGGGACTCAGCGAGCAGGCTGCGTGCCCCGCGGTCTCGGGGCACGTCCGCCGCCCGCCCCTGTGGCCACTCCCCGCCACGCCCTGCCCCACCCTGCCCCAC
>NW_026267180.1:1282640-1289241 GCF_000697945.3 Frankliniella occidentalis
AAGGTGTAAAAGTCCTTCGTCTACCCGTGCCCAGGTGCTGGGAGGAACGAGAGGGAGGAAAAAGAAAGGAGAGACAGACGGACGGAATGAGGGAGAGGGAGAGACCGCAGAGTTGTTCGGCTGGTCTAATGATCCAATCCCTGCGACATTCCCGGAGGCAATTAATAATAGTCGGACCTGCTGGAGCGGCTCTCCGTGTCGTGCCCCCCCCCCCCCCCCCCTCTATCTCCGCACACTCATCAATCCTCGCGGAGGAAAACTTTTCGCTTCTTCAACTCCGCTTTCCTCCCTTAAGCGATTGCTTCTCTATCTGATCGTGCGATCGTTCAGAACGGTTTCGTCGCCGTTTCATTGATTCTGTTTTCTCTCGGAGTCTGCGGATGTATTTCTCTTAACATCCTATCGTACCTCCTGATGTTCATTGCCTGAATTGAATCTATATTGAATCACACCATGTTTCCGACAGAAAACGTCACGTAGCTCGGACAAATCTGCTCGAAAATCAAGTGTACATTTCCAGGCTGTCGTTACTTTTGCCGTGAAAATGCGGTTACGCGGTCGACGTGAATGTCCGGCTTGCGGGGGTTCTTGACCGCCGCGGGGAGGTCACCCTCCTTCCTCCTTTGTGTCACACCCACCATCGCGATGGGGCTATACGTCAGGTTGCGGAAGGCTGGGCGAGAGAGAGAGAGAGAGAGAGAGAGAGAGAGAGAGAGAGAGAGAGAGAGAGAGAGAGGGTAGAGAGACCATTGTGATGAAGATGCCTCTGCTCTGCGGGCAGCCTCCCCTCCCGGGGCCAGATCCAGATCTGGCCTCAGCCTCCCGGGTCGTTATCGAGACCGTCTGCATTGCACTGCCCCCCCCCCCTCTCTCTCGAGTTGCCCGCCCCAGTTTAGGCAGTCTGGTCCGCAGTCTGTGCGCCCTCGTCTCTGGACCTCTCTTTTTGTCCGGCGCTCGGTTCGATTTACTGGTCTTGTTCTTGTGCACGGGGACCCTCGCCCCCCCTGGCGGGTTGGCTCGCCCTTATCTGCTACAGGGATAGCATGTGGGGCCGCGTGGGCGGGACGCGGACCTGCAGGACCTCGAGCGCGAAAAAGTTGCCACGCTTATCTGGCTGCATGCGTTTTTGTGTTGTATTTCTGTGACCGTCCGCTGACCTGCTGTTGTTGTTGTGTGTTGCAGGTACTCCTCGAGGGGGGACGGACAGCTGCCCCTGCAGCCCGGTAATCAACAGCGAGCCAAGCCACGGTACGTCCCACCAAAAAATATTTTTAAAGGGCGACTTAGAACACGAAATTAATTTTGTCTGGAAGAATATAATCATTCTCTAACTAAACGTTTTGCCCGAATTGTGGTCGGATCACCCAAAAAGTGCATCCGTTATCTGCTGTTACGAAATTGCTCCATAAGTTCAGAAATGCATGGTCTCGTGGTGCCTGTTACGTAGGCAACATATTGTCTGTAGTGCTTGCGTGTACTGCGGTGTGGCCTACCCTGAGTCTCGCAGGCGCCTAACTCTCGTAATTTGCCGAATGCTCGAATGAGTATGAGGAACGGATGTGTATTTAAGACGATCCCTAAGAAGGACAAAGTTATTGCAGTGCTGTGTTAATGTCTTTTCGGTGTTAGAGGCGCCGAACTACAGGGCGGCTAAACGCGGACTTTACTGCTGGCGTATTTACCACCTGCGAGACAACTTGTCATATTTCCTAAACGATAATAGTATTTCAAAGTATCACAATCTTGCGACTTGCTCTAATGTATAAGTACGACTTACTTAAAATGATCAGACAAATTTTGATAAGTGTTCTCTACATTTCTCTTACACAATTGGAAAAAAAAAAAGTCTATTGAACTTGAAACTAGCGTTCAAGCTGTCCAGCGACCTTTACAACCACCTATGTATTCTTCATGTATTGTGGATTCTGAGATGAAAGGAGGCCCTCTAAATTCTACGACAGCAGAGCCGGCAATACCTTTTCCCCAACACGAATGAGATTTGAGTTGGTAAAGAGCGAGTAAAGATAACACAATCATAGATTTGTTACGTTTTCGGGAGATTTTCAATTGGAGTTAGTGTGTCATTTCATTTTATTTCATCATTCGTTTTGTTGATTTTCAGGCTGGATACTCACTCGCTGCCGCGCTCGATAGGTGAGCTGGCCCGCGGAGACGGGCACGGCCCGGTCAAGACTCCCCTACAGCAGCACCATCAGCAACAGCACCACCAGCAACAGCAGCAGCAGCAGCATCACCAGCAACAGCAGCACCACCAGCAACAGCAGCACCACCAGCAACAGCAGCACCTACAGCAACAACAGCATCACCAGCAACAGCAACTACAGCAACAGCATCATCAGCAACAACAACAACAGCAACAACAGCAGCAACAGCAGCAGCATGCTGTCCGGCCCCGTGGCCACGTCAAGAAGACCGACAGCTCCCAGCAGACTGACAATGGCGGCTTCCGGTGAGTTAGTAATAAAGCAAAGGCGAAATCAATTTCATCTTATTCCGAATGTGAACCTTACTCTTCCGTTTTCCCCAGGCAAATCTCCAACGTCCAGTGGAAGAAGTTCGTGGAGGGTGACCGCGTGCCGGAGCTGCTGCGGCCGCACACGGACGTGAGGGAGCCGTCCAGAGGCGGCGCCGGGGCCGGCGGGGGCGGCGGGGCCGGAGGCGCGAGGACCGCCCCCGAGGCGGGCCCCGGCCATGGCGCGCCCAACGGGGCCGCGCGCAGAAGCAACGGCGTGCACCCGGGCGCGGACCGGGAGCGGGAGCGACAGCGGCGGCCACCGGGTAAGCGTCCGAGTCCGAGTCCTCGGGTTGTCGTCGCGCACGTGCAGAGACCTGGACGCAGGTCGCGGGTTGCGGGCGTGTCTTAACCTTGGTGTGTTCGTGTGTCCTGCAGGGAAGGATGACGGACACGTGAGGTCCGAGAGGATGGACCTCCGCGGGCAACCGACGCCGCCGCCGCCCAACCACCCGCCGCCGCCCGCCCCCGCGCCGCCAAGCCCGCCCGGCCACGCCATGCCGGGGGCGGTCGGGTCCGGGGGCGGCGGCGGCGGTGGGGGTGGCGGCGGCAGCGGCAGCAAGAGCGGCAAGGTGCGGGGCGTGCCGCCGAGCTTCGGCTACGTGAAGAGACCCACGAGCAGCGGCAGCTCCAAGGGCGAGGCACGCACCGCGCAGGTGTCCGCCGTGCCGCGCACCAAGCTCAAGGTGAGTAGACAGACACGCGGGCCTCTTTGTAACACGGATCTCGCTGGCATCTGATTTGGAATGGGCGCATGGTCTCACAAAGTGCGAGACAAGTATTGACTTACGCTTGTGTGAGACTCCCTCTTTAAGTACAGTAATGCAAAACCGGGCTTTCTGAGTTTTCAAAGCGCAACCTGAACCTAAACTTAAACTCTCGTCAGGTTAGTTAACTGACCTAACTTGCCCGTCTTCTGTCTGCCGCAGGTCTCCGGTGGCACTCAGACGTGCACGAGCGACTACAAGTCGTACTCTCTGACGGGGCCGGCCGCCAGTCAGCTGTCTCAGAGCGTCCGGGACCGCCTGATGCAGGGCTCGCACTCGCTGCCCAGGAACGCGACGACGGCGGCCGCGGCCGACTACCCGTCGAGCACCGGGCCGCACCGGCCGTTCCGGCCGAGCGACGGCTCGCTGTCCGACTCAAACTACACCGACCTGCAGAGCTACTACAGCAGCCCGGCCTACAGCTCGTGGCTGCGGCACAGCTCGCACGGCTCCACCACGCTGCCCACGCGCTCCAAGTACGAGGGCATGTCCGAGGCGGACTCGATGGAGTCGCTGAGCTCGCTGCCCGCGCTGCAGCAGCACCGCGCCAGCCTCACGCACCCGCGGCTGCTCGCGCGGGACTCGGCGCGCCTCAACCGCAGCAACAGCATCCGCTCCACCAAGTCCGAGAAGATGTACCTGCAGCGCAACGAGGAGGGCATGAGCGTGCTGGGCTCGCTGGGCTCGCTGGCGGCGCTCGGGTCCAGCCCCAGCAGCCAGCACCTGTCCGCCAGCCTGGCGGCCATGGGCATGGGCGGGGCGCAGGGCGGGCCCGTGCCCTACCACCACCAGTCGCAGCCCACCAGCCCCACCGCCGGCCAGCTCGCGCAAGGCGCCAGCAGGTTCAACTACACCATGTCGTCCATCTCGGCGTCGGCCTCGAGCCACGGCATCAGCCGCACCAGCATGTCGCCGTACTCGGGCATGATGAAGTCCAAGGACGATGACGGTAGGTGACACCGGGAGGGTGACCCAATGGCGAGGTGGCTGGCTGCTCTCTCACGACGCGTCCTGTCGCTCTGTTGCAGTGCACGGGTCCTCGGTGAGCCTCGTGTCGACGGCGTCCTCGCTGTACAGCACGCCCGAGGACAAGCACGCGCACGAGATCCGCAAGCTGCGCAAGGAGCTCAACGACGCCCAGGAGAAGGTGCACACCCTCACCAGCCAGCTCTCCACTAATGTAAGTAGCTCGCGAGAAATCGCGTGAACGCAACGGCTAACCGCTTGGAAACCCGGCGCGAACAACAACAAGTGCGGCTCGATGGTGCCGCCGCGCCCCACCCCGGAATCTCGGCGTAACTTGCGCGAGGAATCCCACCATACTCGCTTGTGTCGTCGGAGTCTGCCACTCCGACATTCCTCGCGACACGGTCCGTACACCCCGCACACCCCGCAGAGGTTGCCGGGACCGAGGAGACGCCCTGGACCATAAGGTGCGCTGGAGCCCTTATCACAATCCCCTCACGTCGAATATCGAGGTCACTCGGACGCCATATCAACGAGTCTATTCTCACCACCCCCGTACCCCGTTCCCCGTGCAGCAGTTTGTCGTGCACAAGGCGATCATGTCCCCCCTCCCCCTCCCTCCCTGCTCCAGTTCCATCCTCGTCTGTTTCCCATCCCCCGTCCGATTCTCGCTCTCGCGCCGCCGTACGTGCGACTCCGCGTCCTGAATGTTAAGCAAACTCCATCCATCCCGCATCATGTAGGCCGCGAGGAGGAGGAGGAGGAGGAGGAGGGCGCGTGGGTGTGTGCGGACTCAATTTCTCCGATGCCGCGGGACGAGCAGGTCGCCGTTCACGTCGACGCGCACGTGGCGGGCGTCTCTTCCTCCTCGTCTCCTCATTAGCATGGCGCGAGCTGGCGCGTGCGTTGAGCCACATTCTGGTCCACGCCCCGCGGGAGGCTGGGGGGGCTGCCCCTCGAGCCGAGGACGTGCCGAGTTGTCGGCTGAGCCGCGAAGAGGTGGCGGCGTGCCCACCGTTCTCAGGTGGGGCCCACCTCATCAGGTCTCCCGCCCCGCCTCGCCCCGCCCCGCACGCCCAGTCTCGCCAAAGCTGATGACTCTCCAAGCCCATCGTTGACATGCCAGGTCAACCTGCCCCGGCTGTCGGTCGGCACGCGACTTAAAGGCCCACACGTTCGATTGGATGCTTTGATAATGATGTCACGACGCACACTGACGTCGGAACGCCCACGGCCAGAAGACCGTTCAGTCCAGAGAACCAAATTCAAAAACGACGAAATTTTAGCTGTGGAGACCAATTATTTTTATCCGTGGCGATGAAATAATTTAATGACTTAATTTTATTGGTGCGGCCATATTTAGTTTAAAATGGCGTTACTAAATTTTAGTCGGTTTTAGGAACTAAATTTTGTTTCTTACAACCCTGATGTAGTTTTATCAACAAAGTGGTTCTCTGGGTGTCGTTTTTATTTTTCGCCTCCCCGGTTACAGGCAGTTAATTTGACACCCGACATGGGCGTGACCCTCCCGTTTAATATCTGCAGGTGATAGGTCTGGCCCAGGGTTTCAGGTTCGACCCAGTTCCGGCGAGACGCTCTAGGACGCTGTGAGGGGTGGCGGGGGGTAGTCCCTGCGTCCACGGTGAGAGGGGGGTATCTCCGGGCGGGTGCGGCGTCGCGTCGATACCCCCTGCCGCTCCACGCTGGCTCCCGACATGAACGTCTCGCCCCCGATGCGGTCTGTGGTGGTGTATATCAAAGCTCATGCCTATTTTACATCTGGTCAATAGGAGTTAATTGTATTTTCCTGAAATAAATGGCCATACCGTTTGCGACAGCAAGTATCACCTTTTCTAAATGCGACTCGAAGCTCGAAGCATACAGAGGTGTGTCATTGTGGCGGCAGCCCGGGGTCTCGTGCGCCGTCAGGTGCCTGTGCACACACACCGCACGGGCCACACACAATGTGCTCGCTGTGGCGCCGCGGCGCCGCCTCGCCTCGCGCCTAGCGCTCGCTCATGCTGTTTGCTATTCGGGTCCCGTTCGGGTCGCATCGCGGCCGGGGCGCCGCGCACATGCACGCGCGGGCCGCGGCCGCGGTCCTCCTCTGCGCCGCGAAGCCCGCGCGCGACGCGTGTTGAGCTCGCGCTGCGACCTGTGGCTGGCTGTCCCGGGTCCAAGACTCTCCAGAGGCTGCGGCGGAGCCTGAGCCTAGCTACAGCCGCCTGTCGGCTCTCGTGTTCTCCGTGAGGGGCTACCGGGCCGCGACACTCATCACAGACTGCTCTCTCTCTCTCTCTCTCTCTCTCTCTCTCTCTCTCTCTCTCTCTCTCTC
>NW_026267180.1:1289818-1291353 GCF_000697945.3 Frankliniella occidentalis
GAGGCTTCCGAAGGGAGCTGGATGCTGCTGGAGGCTGCTGGAGGATTATTCGAGGAGCTAGAGGCTTCCGAAAGGAGCTGGATGCAGCTGGAGGCTGCTGGAGGCTGTTGGAGGCTGCTGGAGACAAATTGAGGCTTCCGAAAGCTGCTGAGGGCAGCTGGAGGTAGCTGGAGGATGATGGGATGGGGCCAGCTAGAGGTTGCTGGAGACTGCTGGAAGTCCCGCCTACTACACGGCCGAGCGTCCCGCTTTGAAGAGTCAAATAAAACTAGCAATCCTTCTGTGTGAGGAAGTTCACCACTACCATATAGTCGGTCTAGTACGGTGAGCAGGCCCCAACGCACGCGCACTCGCACACACACAACACACACACACACACACACACACACACACACACACACACACACACTCACGCACACTCGCGCCCGCATTAACTCGGCGCTAAAGAGGTGAATAGGAGCTCCGCCCGGGGCCAAGGCCAAGGACTCTGACGTGATCCTGCCTTATGTGAGGTTTCTTTCTGTCCGTTTCTCTGTCTGTCTCTCTTTTTCCGTCTCTTTCTCGCTCTCTCTCTCTCTCTTTCCATGTCGGTTGACGTTGGCCTTCGGTATTCGGAGCGCGGGGTTGGGGAGTGTGGCCTGGCCGCGTATCATCTGGAACGCGTCTCGTCTCGTGGGCTCCCGGCGGCTGTAGGCGGATGTAGCGTAACCCTTCCCATATGCCGTTCAAAATTTTTGTTTCGACCTCATGTATTGCCAGATAAATTTTCCGAGGCCCAGCTGTCCAGCGGCTAGAGGCTGGAGCGGTCCCGCACTGGAGTCTGATGGCTGGAGGCTGAGCGGTCTGGAGGCTGGAGGCTGAGCGGTCTAGCGGGTGGAGGATGAGCGGGCCCCGGCGCTGGAGGCTCCAGGCTGGAGGCAGACGGCGGCTGATGTGACTTTGATGTGATTCGCGTGCCGCGGACCATTGAGTCGCTTCCTTTGGAGCGCTCCGCTCGCTCGGCTCCGCGGCCCCTGAGATTGCCCGGCAGGGGGCCGGGGGCGGGGGAGGAGGTGGTGGCCGGGGGCGGCCCGGGCCCCAACCTCTCCGTCCACCGGGTACAAGCAGGAACCTCCCACGCCGACCGGCCATGGAGAAAAAAATGCACACAGCTGAAAGACACCTTCGAATATCTGAGGTCGATCTCTCATTGCTTTCGTCGACGGTCCTTTCCACCCCTTTCTTACTGAAAATCATGTAAGTTCCGATACATTCCAAACCCCATCTCCATGTTGTCGCCCCTCTACCACCGCTAATAGTCGCATTTGTCCGGAATCTCGTTTATCGTGTGTTTATAGTCTGGGAAAGTGTGTGTGGGGGGGGGGGGTTGAACCGGCTGGGCTTGGCTTCGATAAAAGGTGTGCGCTTCGTCGGACCGAAATTTATGTCGTGGGCTTAGCGTATCAACAACAACCAAAAAGACCGGAAGATATTTTTTCCCCGTCGTTTTGTGGGAAGTTAGCGTACGTACCCGACACAGAGGGTGGTGGGGCCGG
>NW_026267180.1:1291973-1295005 GCF_000697945.3 Frankliniella occidentalis
GGAACTTTTGTCACGCCGAGGCGGCGAGTAGCGGTTGCCGCCAGCGCGGCGAGAAAAGTTACCTCTGAGCGAGGGTAAGAATTCTTACCCTCAACACGGGAGACGCGACGGCACATTACCCCGGGCAGGGCGAAAAATCGTTTCTTGCCGCGCGTGAAGTGATAGTCGAAAATTGTCACCCTCGGCAGGGTAATATCTGCGCAAAAGTTACCTTTCGGCTTTACAGTGTGGTACTGTGAGAGCTCATACGATATGAGGTTCAGAGTGCGGCGTGCATCTGCATTCACGCGAGTATTTCGTTTCTCGAGCAAAAATAGCTTCTACATAAAGTGTAAAAGAAAAGTGCATAAAGAGCAAAAGGAAAGAAAAAAGTAAGGCACCCAGGAGAAGGGAGGGGACACATCATGCTTCTGTTGAAGTATTTTACTTATTAAAATGATGAAGTTTCCCGGTCCCGCGCTCGAGCGGCGGCGCTAAGGTTTTCAAATCCAATTATCTTTTACACAGCAGCCGACTCTCTGGCCGCTTTGTGCAGCCTGCATCGCCTCCGGTGCCTCCGGTGCCTCCGCTCTCACGGAGCGGACTGGGGCGCGGATCCGATCAGATCACATGCCCGCAGTGAGTGCAGTTGCGCACGGCTCCGACTACTCGCCTAAAATGAAGTATTTTATCATCTTCTGCCCTGTTTTACACCGTTTTTTATGCGCTGTGAAAAACACAATTGTCCAAATGACTGGATAATTTTCAGTTGAAATAATAGTAAAAGTAATTCTTATTAATTGCGAACAACCCAACCATTCACACTGACCGTGGGCTGGTTCGCTATGAACGTTTCATCCTAGAACTGACCAACTTTTACAATTCCACTATTTGTGGGAGAAGAAGATGAATAAGGAACACTTTTGAAGGTAACTGTTGTACTATATTATGCAAATGCGTTTGCGTTAAGGCTCATGTACCTTTCACGGCGGCGTATAGTGCATGACCTTTCGGTATGGACCTGACAAGAGAGACTGATTTGAATCTCGAGAGGAGTGACGGAGTCCATTGAGTAAAAACGAGAGAGGAGGGGAGGGGGTATTTATGGACCGATAGCGATCGGCTAGTGCGGTAAATGCAATGATAATTACACACCTGCTGGAGATGCCTAGACAAAAGGGGAATAATCACACGGCGCTGCCCGAGTTGGGCAGACAGATAGACAGACATGAGATGCGATGAGACGATGTTCGATATTTTTGTCTAGTCTCGGCTTTGAAAAGTGTTCCTATTTGTGTGTGTGTGTGTGTGTGTGTGTGTGTGTTGCTTATGGTGTATATGTGTGAGTGACTAATGGACGATGTCTCTTGTGTTTCAGGTGAGTATCCCGTTTCCTTGGAGGCATATTCACACCTTGCTGCAGTGTGCGGTGAGTTTGGACCAAACCTCGAGCTATTTCATGCACGACACGACAGCTCCACATGACACCTAACCACAGCCACAACATATTCATAACCACAGACCATCCGCCGTATTACGCATTTTGATCTTTACATTGTAAAGGCCCCACTGCCCAGCCCACCTCTCCAAGTGTGTGAGTGTGTTCGATATTTTCGACGAAACCCAATCGAGCTTATCGAATATCGAACCTCTTCGTGACGCCCGACCGTGGCGTCGTTTGTCTTGCCGATAAGGTCGGGTTGACATCAGCTCGCCGTAGTTTTGATAACTTTCTGACTAGGCTGCTCATCTTGCCTCTGTTTCACCCGCCAGGCTGGACGAGGCCGAGACGTGTAATGAAATCATCAAAATTCAGAACACTGACTTGTTCTCTCCTTTCCACATTTTTTTTTCATTTTCTTTTCCTATTGTAAAAGAGAAGTCGCGCGCACGCAAGTGAGCGGTTATGAATACCGATCACAACAGTTCTCCACACTGTACAAAAACGAAAATAGCTTGGAGTTGGACTGGCATTTTCTTCTGCCCCAGCTCTTTTGCATGACCAGTTTTATTTGGCCAGGTTGACGACAAAAAACAAGTTTGCAAATTGTGTCAGCCGTAATTTGCAATCGACGCATCTGCAATTGACATATATCGATGCAGGTTTCTGGGGAAGGCACAAAAACAACGGCATAGTGCAGACAGATGTTCTGAAAAAACACACCTGCGACAATCTTGCTGTCTTTCGCCGTATAGTTTTATCAAAGGTGGGGAGTTTCTCCTCCACTCCACATCATTAGCGGCAGAGCGCTGCATCGTTATTGCAAGTGTGCGGCAGAGAGTAGTACATCGGTTTTTACCCCATTGCACCTGCAGCCGCCTGCAGCACAAGCTGCAGCGTGGAGTGCAGCGGCGGCGGGGCCTGCGCTGGCCTGCACGCGCCCGTGCTGCAGGCACACAGGGGCGTAACTCTCCTCCCCCCCCTCCCCCCCGCTCGGCCGCCAGTGTTTTGAACTGCTGGCGGCGCGGCGGCAGTCAGTGCGCGCCCGGCCGCCGACCAGAGCGGACCGCAGCCCGCCGCGCGCGTCTGGTTGTGGTAGAGGGGCACGACCCGCGTGTTTGTGCGTGCGTGTGTGTGTGTGTCTGTGTGATTGTGTGGTGTGTTGTTGTTGTTGCTCCCCTTGGATGTGACTGCGCCGCCACCGTCTTTGGATTATACTGTCCTGCACTACAAAAGGATTACCCATAGGATACACGCCGCCCCGCACTTGCACGTGCGGTACATTTACAAGACAACAAGAGTGAGTTGGCGCGACGGTTCAAAAGTTGCCGTCGCGCGCGCCAGATCTGAAATTATCATTTTTTGTTGCTACCATTGTTTTTTTTTTTTTTTGCGTGGGTCTTCCTGCTCTGCTGTGCGTTGTGCTCGTATTTGTGCGTTCCCCCAGTTAGTTTGCCTTACAATGATTTCATTGATCATCGCCATTGTTATTACTAAAAGGGTTTATTTGGGGGGAAAGGGGAAAGAACGTGGAAGAGGGGCATTTCGGGGCAGTGTACCTGACCCTTCCGCAATGGGATGCCTCCCCACTCTGTGATTAGACCGGGGGGGG
>NW_026267180.1:1295400-1302333 GCF_000697945.3 Frankliniella occidentalis
TTTAGCAAACGTTTAAAAGTGCACACCATGTAACGTACAACATCATAACTTGCACACTTATGGTGTTTAAAGTTGCACACTTGTTTTACCAGTGTGCTGCTGAAAAAGGCGGAAAAAGGCCTCTGCATAAAGAAGAGAAGATGGATGATGATGTGGGATGTGATGTGCAACCTTTGCTGCCAGCAGCTGCCATCGGGCCGCCGAATCCTTGAGTTTGCTTTGCGGTATGGATTTGGTGGAAGCTAGACACGTGTCCCACAGGAGCCGTGTTTTCATGGCTGGGAGAGAGAGAGTGGGAGAGAGAGAGAGAGAGAGAGATTGAAAAGTGGAATGCATAGCGGAACGGTTATGACACTACGGTGAGCGCTGCGCTGTCCGAATAATCGTTGGCTCTAATTTACCTCTGCCGCGCGGCTGGTGCATCTCACCCCCCCCCCTCTCTCTCTCTCTCTCTCTCTCTCTCTCTCTCTCTCTCTCTCTCTCGTTCCTGTATTAGCATCTCAGGCTGGCTCCAGGGAGACACTCGGCTTATTCGAACGCATTGCGGTGTACCTGTAATTATACGCGACCGCGACGAGCCACGCTGCGA
Organism: Frankliniella occidentalis; assembly: GCF_000697945.3. Classification (NCBI taxonomy): domain Eukaryota; kingdom Metazoa; phylum Arthropoda; class Insecta; order Thysanoptera; family Thripidae; genus Frankliniella; species Frankliniella occidentalis. Next base: position 1,295,990 of record NW_026267180.1, read on the forward strand.
GAGAGACAATGAGAGGCAGAGAAGAGAGAGAGAGAGAGACGGAAAGGGGGAGGGGGGCTGGGCGCAACTAAGGGGCGCTATCAAGCGCCAGAGTGCCTTCTGGGAATAACTAGCGGATAGTGTGCGTTGAGTGTCCGGTGGTGGCCACGCACTACGCAGTGACATGCCCCCCATAAAGCCTCCAATTGCTCCACTATCCGTCTGCCCCACTACCGTTGCCGCTACTGTATTAAAATTCCAGTTTCCTGTCATTTCTGCGCCACTGATGAGTGCAACCAGATCGATGGAATCTGGTCTTTTTTCTCCTTCCCCTTATCGAACGTATCGGCTACGGTTCTCTCTCTCTTTCTCTCTCCTCGAGTAGCTGGCGGCGGCCGCTGGTTTCTTCTCGTGCGTGGAGCGGCTTGCGCACAGTCTGCGAGCGGGTTTTACCTCTTGTTTCCGAGCGTGTATCCCCCCGTGTTCGTGACCGCGAGCGCGAAGGAACCAGTTGAAACGCCGTTCCGGAGATGTTTTCTGAATAAATATTCGATCTCATCTGGACTATTTTCTCATTTGGGAGAAACATGGGCTGCCGCGCTGGACCCTGTCTGGAGGATCGATCAACACAAAACAAAAATGAGCTGGGAGGAAGTCCAGAGAGTAACGGATGGACCTGTCGTGCGATGTTTCATCTGTTTCGGCATGCCGAGAGGAAAAAGGCTGAAATTTTGGTGGATTTTTTCTGTCTTGAACATTGGTTAATTTCGACTGAATTACAAGAATTTTGATGAAATTTCAGGGGTACCACAAAAAATTGTGCAATCTGCTCGGTTGAATTTTCCAAAATTTAGATGAACCTTCCATGAGTTTTAACGTTACATTACAGTGAATGAATTCCAATTCCAACGAATTGATGCTAATTTTGTAAATACGTCAGTGAATCCCATTTAAAATTCAGAATCTCTTTATTTTGGAGTATACATTTTCAGAAGCCCATTACTCCTTGATTTGTCCAGAGAGTGTAAAGCAGCCAGCAGCGCGCGCGACGGGGGCGACGCTTGTTTACAGAGACTTAAGGCGGTTCAGCGGCGCGTGGGCGCGTGTCACCGAGAGCCGTGCGGCCATTGTGTGCCCAAAGAAATTGTGGCGATTCAGATTCGGACGTACAACATGCGACCGCGGCGCGAGACGCAGCCTGGGCCTGTGGATAAAGGTGAATAAATGATTTGAGTCTCGCGGGGCAGGCAAGGAAGAGGAGAGGGGGAGGGGGTCGCATAAGAATAATAAAATCGCAATGTCTTTTCAAAACATTATCAATTTTTTTGTAACGAGGTATTTTTGAAAGGATTGTGCTTCGCCCTCTCCCTAGGGGTAACGGGGATAACGAGGAATAAAACATGCCAGAAATCCTCTGTTCTTCTCCTCCCTGCGCCGTCCTCCCGCTAACACTGAATGTCGTCACCGCAGTCCCTGCGGCTAATTTTCCCTCTGATTCAAATGCTGTCGGTATTGGCGCGAGTCGCGCGAGTCTATCTCGTCTCCGAGTGGGGCGGGGCTCATTGTCGTAAACAGAGTCTACACGCACACGCCCCTGTGTCTCGCCACGCCCACGCCCGAGCTCGCCTCGTTGAGGGGCTGCCCACTGCTGCGGCGCCTACTTTAGGCTTGGCGGGCGCCTCCAGTGTTATTGGGTGCCGCCGTGCCTCCCGTGCGGCCTTCTCTAGGTGGGCGCCTTGTCCTGCACACTCGTGCGACACCCCTTATGTCATGTCTTCTCACCCACCCTAAGGCGCTCAACCTACGGCGCCCAACCTACGGCGCCCAAACCTATAGCCCTACGTGGCGCCTACTTTTTCCCGGTTGAGCCCATCTATAGCAAACCTACTCGCTGTAAAAATATTGTTTACGGGAAAGGTTTTCATGAGAAATTTTGTGAAGTCGTACTTTGAAATTGTAAAATTACTAAATTATGAAGACCAAAGACCACCGACTTTGAAATTCGTCGACGGGAGAGAATCGTATGACGTCTGCTACAATGCACAGTTTGTAAATTTACAAAGAGTTTTTGTTAAGTACTGCACTGACGTACGCACGTCGTCGGCGCTTCTGGTGTTCCGCCTGCAGTTGGGAGACGGAACTAGACGAGGACAAATTGGGGCGTGCTGGTGCGGGGCGGGGTCCCTACACCCGGGGCCTGGGCCCGGGGGGCATATCTGGCCGTGGGGATGCGGGCGGGGGGCACATGTCGAGCACGCCTCAACAGCCGTGTGAGCCGGCGCGAGCTGTCGTCGCGTTGGGGCATCCGCTAATCGTGCCACTATAGATCTACGCGCGCCAAAACTATCGAGAACGCTTCCTATCGGTGCCGATATGAGTAGAGTACACCGCGCCCTGCAGTTATATCTGCGGGCTGCTTCTAATCTCGGAAGGTCACCGTAAGTGTGCCGGCCGGCGACGCCCCGCACTGTAAAAAGCTTACGAACTTAATACTTTGCAAACTTACGAACAATTTTCGTTCTTCGTATTGCAAAGAAATTGTTCGTATTGCAAAGCGATTGTTTGTAAGGCTAGACGGGTCTTACGAACAATCGGTTTGCATTACGAACTATTTGTTCGTAAGCTTACGAACAATTAGTTCGTAATACAACGCTCCAAAATCCTTCGTAAGCTACGAACGTTTTGGTTTGCATTACAAACCTATAGTTCGTAAGTAATTTACAGTGCGCCATAGCTGCATTGTGTCTGTGCGTCGTTTGTTTTTATTTCTTCGCTGTCGTTTGTTTTTTTCGCCGAGTCCTTAATAGGCCATCCAGTGACTCGACTATCGCCGCGATCACATAGCTCGGCTAACAATCGTGACTCGCATTATAAACCCTTTGCCTTTTTCCTTGGCATTCAGCCCATTGCGGCACGCCGGGGCGGGGCGGCCGGGGTCGGGGCGTGGTGTGTTTGTGGCGTGGCGTAGCGTAGCGGGAGTGAAGCGCGAAAGGCCGATTTTCGCCGTGTCGGTCTCTGAAGGGAAAGGACGGCGCGGCAGCGTTCCTCGCGTGAACGGAAGACTGCTGCCGTGAAATATCCTTTGCCGAGCGCGGCCGAGCGTCCAGCACTGGTCTGGGACTCCGCGTCCTGCGCCGCGCGGCGCCACGCTACAGCATCCTTGGAGAGATCAGGGCCGCCAGGGATAGAGAGGGAGGTGAAGGGGGGGAGAGTGAGAAAGAGAGAGAGAGAGAGAGAGAGAGAGGGACCGGAGGGGGGGGGGGGGCACAGCGGACAGGCACGCATCTACGTTTTTGGCGACAGTGTAAACAGTGGTCGTGACCGACCTCTTAATGTGTGTTATAATGTTGTGAATTCACAATCATTTACACACACAACACAAGCACAGCATATAGAACAACACCACCTCATGCACTCACCTTGTAGTTGGTGACTGAAAGTGGAAACTTGGTTAAGTGTGGAGTTGCACTTTCGACTCGAACACTGTAGGATACTTGGTACCGCCGATTTCAAACTCATAGGCGAGCTTCGGGACCGGTCCCGTCCTTGCCTACCTCGGAAATGAAAAGCATTATGTATGTTCTCTATGGGACGGGCCGATCAAGTCCAGAAGTGCGTGACCCGAGTAACGGGTGGCTCCAGTTCGCTATAAACAAGCAAGTCGTGATAACCCTCCTTAAAGTTGATGAAATATATCGACGGCCAAAATCATTTTTATAACGAAGAACTGAGATATCTGTATGTGAATGTACAGATTCCGCAGCGCATGCGCGAGCTCCCTTCACGGCAACACGAAAACCGCAATCTTTCTCTCTCTTTCTGTCTCTTTCTCTCGCTCGCTCTCTGCCCTTCCGCTCGCGCTGACAAGTGTTTTCCCTTAAAAGGCCCGCGACGACATCGTCTGCTTTTCTCTGCGGCAGAAAGCGACCCGGTCGGTCCCGCGCGGTGGCCGCCGCTGGACGAGGCTGCTGCTGCACAAGTTTATGGGCGGTGCCTAGAGCAGGGATAGAATAGGAGGCGGATCGTAGATAGAGGGGTGGGGGCGCGCTAGAGGAGTAAGGTCCAGGCGACACGCAGAGTGTTGATGACGCCAGAGGCCCCTCTGGTGGCTGGCAATACTCGACAATAACCTTTAGGCCGAGCATGACGCATTAAATGAATCTAGCCTAGACTCGGCGAGCTAGACGAGCCTAGACTATGCAAATGAGATGACACACACTCGCGCGAGGTTCCAGCGGCGGCTTTGATGAGTAACGCGGCGGTGCGCCAGAACAGTTTCAGCCTCGATGAGAAACGGTTTCCTTGGTTTTCTAGGGAAAAGAATCAATTTGCGGCGTTTTATCGCTTAAAACGCCCTACGCGTCGCTCATTCTCCAGGCTTAGCGGGAGGCAAAACGGTATTTTATATCGAAGCGCTGCTTGCTGTTTCTACTTACTCTGTTCTGGAAATTAGTTTCCAGCTGCAGCTGGAGATGGCGTATGGAGAGACGGGCATAAATAATACATAAGAATGATCGAAACATTAGAATTTTTTTAAAATTATTTGTTTTGGATGCCAAGTGAAGTGGCTTTGGCGGCGGGACAGGCCAGGACGTGGCGCCGGCGTATACCTAAAGGACTTCCCTCCTCCCCCCCCCCCTCCTCTCTCTCTCGTTCGCTCGCTCGCTCGCTCTCGCCAGCGTGTACCTAAAGCGATTATGTCGCCTCCGCGTCGCGTTTGGCGGCTCGCGATCGGCGCGACGGGCGTGACACCTAAGCCCTTCCAGGATGGATGGCGCGTATCGGATAGATAGATAGATAGATAGATAGATAGATAGATAGATAGACAGACAGACAGACAGACAGACAGATAGACAGACAGATTTTTCTTTGGGCAAAGGCAGTGGCCCTGGTCTGAGACATAAAACCAAGGGAAGACTAGTTGACGAGTGTCTGAAAAAACAACGTTCTTTGCGCTCAATTCTTGGCTCAATTGCCTGCTGTTCAAAGAAAAGGCTCTCATTTCTGTCATTATCACGCTGTTTTTACATTTCTTAGCTCCTCCTTTTGCCTTTAACTAGCCGAACGGGGAAAAATAAAAAAGGAAACATGTAGGACGGGCGTTTGTACCGCGCGGGGCGTCAGCCAGTAGTTTCACTCATCAGAGAACAGGAAGCCGCCGCTGCAGCGTCTGCTGCTGGGCCTGGTTGGTTATTGGGTTGGCCCGCTGTAAGTATAGTGAGTGAAGGGAGAGAGGATGGGGGGGAGGGGGGGTGTCACGCATTTGGAAGAAACGAGAAGAAACGCGTGAGCAGCGAGGTGTCAGCGTGCCCCACCTCTTTGACGGGAGAGGGCGTGGCGTGGCGTGGCGTGTTGCGCGTTTGCTGCCTCGGTGCACTTGGATGGTCTTCTGGAGGACGGCTGCCGCCACCGCCTGGACACGGACTATATTTCAAGTTTTCCCGTTCCGAGTTCTTCTAGTTTTTCGCGGCCTGCACGCGCGGCGCGCTCCCAGGCACGCGCCACACCGACACTCCCTCCCTCGTAACTTTGGCCGTAAAGCGGCTCTCTTCTCGTCTATTTCCGTCGCCTCTCCGGCCCGTCTGCCTCTGCAGAGCAGGCTCTGGGCCTTCTGGAAGTGAGGGGCGGGCGAGCCGAGGAGTCCGCGAGGGATGCCAGCCGAGCCCTTCCTGGGGCGGGGTGCGGCAGCGTGTGCCATTAGTCTACCCGCGACTTCCTAAATGGGAAAGATTGAGGAAGACCAGCCGAGCAACCAAACATCCTCCCTCCTCTTTGACAATGGATGCAGTCCTTCACTCTAAACGATGCAGCCTCTCCCAAAGCCAATATTTCGTCGTTCTTTTTGAGTGCCGAATAATGTGCTTTATTTTGAGCAACATGTTGGCATCGCTTTTTACAAGAATACCAACTTTTCCCCCCTTTGATTCTTTGATTTTTTGAGAGTGCGCATGTTGAGGACGTGCTAGAAACGCATCGCGTTATCCGAGCTTTTCTTTGGCCGTGCATTTCTCACAAACCTGTGAAATTGAAGTTCTCAGCTTCCCGTCTGTCTGGTCCTCGTCGCGCCCCTCCACCTCCAGCCCCACGCGGAGAGAAGTAGGAGGGGTGAGGGGCGGGGGGAGAGGAAGAGGAGGGTCTTTATCGCACGTTCCCCAGCCTCGGGGAAGCGCTGTGGTGGGCGCGGAGATGCAGTCCGACTGTATATTTTTAAAACCAGAGCCATCCGCGGGCGTGCTCGCCGCTGCACGGGCCCTCCGCCGCCGTGTGTCGTGCCGCTCGCCTCGGCCCGACCCGCGCCGCGTAGCGTAGCGGGGTGATAGGTCGCCGAGGCATGTGCCCCGCCCCGCCCCGCCCCGCCCCGCCCC
>NW_026267180.1:1302498-1307912 GCF_000697945.3 Frankliniella occidentalis
CCCGCCTCGGAATGGCCGCCCCGCCCCACTGCTGCTGCTGCTGCTGCGTGGCAAATTAATACCGCTGTCAAATAATTGCAGCTTCCATGCAAATACTGCCGCGCCGTGCAGCCGGACGGACGACGACTTAATTCGCGTTATTACAAAACGAGTTATCACCGGCCGGACCGACCGGCGAGTTGGTTTGGTTTACGGCGCACGGCCCGCGGGGCCAGACAGAGAGACAGACGCACGCGGGCTGCTGCACGCCGGCCGTGGGGGCAGTCTGTAAAGACGCCATCCGTCCAGAGCAGTCGTGTGATTGTACATTTATTTCCACCTTGCCCTGGAAACACTCTGGCCAGTAGAGTGCGGGGCGGGGCGCCACTGCTGGCTGGGCGGCGCTTGTACCCGACCCGTGTGGGCGACTCGTGCCAAATGATTTACGAGGCGCTCGCGCCAAAGGAGTTTGAAACAGGACGGCAAAGTGTCGGGGGAAACGCCCTATGCCGGCGATTCGTATCGTATATGCGTTTATATGGGCTCAAAACATTTGTGATTTTATACCTCTGTATAATCGGGTTCTTCTTCTTCCTCTTCTTCTTCTTCTTCTTCTTCTTCTTCTTCTTCTTCTTCTTCTTCCTTGGGAAGCCCACCCGCTTCGCTACCGCAACTGGAGCAGCGGCGTGTACCGTGTACCACGGTGGCTGTGTTGTGTCGCCTCAGCCGTCCCCGCCCCATCACCTATCGCCCACCCCGGCGGTAAAACCCACCACCGCCCGCCGCCTTCACCCACACCCACCCTGTCGGCCTACCGATACAAGTGATCTCAACTCTCTCTCTCTCTCTCCCCCTCTCCGTCTCTTCTACCCCTGCTGCTCCCCTTCGGTCATTTGTGACCCTGGCGTCTCTTATTGAAGGCAGGGCCCCGAGTCGAATGAATAACTTATTTCCAGGGGACTTAAACAGTTACAAGTTGTAACTTTGACGCCTAAAATAACGTTATGGCCACTTATCTGTTAAGTTACGGAGCCCTGATATTGAAGAAGATGAAAGTTAACCACGTAATAAGTGGGAGTTTCTGCTGTTAGAGAAATTCGCCATTAAAGTTTATCCGAAAATTAACCACTTTAAATTAGCAAATCATTTCTGCATCGCCATTTTCACAATAATGGCCAACACTGACACATTCAGGATATGTGCCTCGTGAAATTATTTTTTCGCAAGTGCTTTCCCGTTCCTGATGCGACGGCAGCATTTTTGCCAATAATTTAGTCGTCTCCTGTCGATAACCAACGGGCCAGCAGCGGGACCACCTGCAGGGCTCTTCTTGTCCCACACAACATGTGTACTCCAAGTCCCCCCCTCTCCCTCTCCATATCCGCGTCGTTCGAATAATGCACTCTTTCTTTTATCTCATCTCAACCTTTTTTTCCCCCATTTCCTTTTTTTCGTCCGCGCGAAGGTGGCGTGCAGCCGTCTGGCCTTCGCCTCCTTCTGCACTCGCTCACTTCCTCCGTCGAGTCTGAACACGGCAGAATAACCGCAAATGCACAAAGGTGCGTTGACCGCCGCGGCCGAGCCGAGCCGGACCGAGCCGAGCCTTGTTCTACAGGAGGCGAGGCGGCGGGCGGCGCTGCAATACCCGTCGTCCTCTCCTCCTGTATAAAGGACGTTGGTCCCGCATGCAGGCTAGCGGAACGCTGTTTTCTGCGTCTATGTGCGTCTGTGTGTGTGTGTCAAACGTGTCCCTCTCTCTCTCTCTCTCTCTCTCTCTCTCTCTCTCTCTCTCTCTCTCTCTCCATTTATCGAGGGTCGCGTAGTGCGGGCAGGACAACACCGGTACCGTAACACTCCCACCTCAACAAAGGGCCCCATTCCGGTCCATCGGTTTGTGCTGCGGTGCGGAGCGTCGGCCGTGCGGATAGGCAAACGGTGCGCTCCGGAGTGGGGCTGGTTGCCTATCTCGGCCTCTGCAGGCGCCTGCGGCCGGTGTACATAGGCAACCAGTGCGCTGCGGAGTGGAGCGGGTGGCCTAACCGAGACTTCGCAGGCGGCGACGAGTTGGGAGGGTCAGGCAACCAGTGCGCTCCGGAGTGGAGCTGGTTGCCTACCTCGGCTTCTGCAGGCGCCTGCGGCGGCTGTATGTAGGCAACCGGTGCGCTTCGCAGTGGAGCGGGTGGCCTACCCGAGACTTCGCAGGCGGCTATGCGGCGGGGTGTATATGTATAGGCAACCAGTACGCTTTGTCGTGGGGCCGGTTGCCTACCTGGTGTCTCGCAGGCGCCGACCAGACTGAGGACCGACCGGTAGTGGCGGCGGATGGCGCAGCGCACTCCCTGCCGGACAGCCAAGACGTCGGCGTTGCGGTCTTATCCAGGCGCAGGTAGTGTAAGCCTGACAAGGAAAGTGGCGTGGCGGGGTGTTGCGTCTCTACGCAGGGGCGCCAGCGGCGGCCGGCGACAACAACAGATAAGGTCGTCGTTTTCGCCTTCTTTTCGCCTCTGCTGCGCTAGTTTTCTTTTTTTTTGTCGCACGTCCTGCTGGGGGGACCGGGCGGCGGCGAGCGACCGCGCTGAGGTAACCGCAGCTCGGGCGTAAAGTGCCCTATATAGAGGGAGACTGAAGGGGGGACGGGGGGCACTCCCCCCCCCCCCTTTTCCTTCTCCTTTGGGAGCGACGACTAATCGCCTTAGTGAAATGCAACCAGCGGGCGGGAGGGCTGTTAAATGCAGCGTGCCGATGTGCGGGTATACGCCATCTAGCGGACACCGCGGTAACGAACTTCCGGGAGAGAGAGAGAGAGAGCGAGCGAGCGAGCGAGCGCTACCTTTAGACTGACAAGAGTGCTGTAACCTTCCGATTTTTCCTCGCAGTTTTCGGGCTGCGCCGATCAGTATGCGCGGGCCACAAGGTGAGGGAGGCCGAGCGCCGCACGGTCATCCGTCTTTCTTTGAAAAGAGTTTTGCTGCCGCGACTGGGAAGGTGAGAGAGAGAGACGAGAAAATGGAGGAAGGGGGCTGAAGGGAGGGGGGATGGCGAAAAGCCGAGTAGAGGACCGCTGTAGAATGTGTAACTAGACGAGACTGGCGCGGCCCCCCGCCAGCAAGGTCCCGTGTCTGCGTGCGTGGGTGCGAGCGGCTCGCCTACAACAATGCCGCGGTGGCGCTGGTTGTGCTCATCTACTTATCACGGCACACATGAAATTACCCCGCGATATCATAATGGGCTGTGTTTTCTTTGTCGTCCACTTTTCTTTATTTTTAATACTTCCTTCAAAAGTGAGTTGAAAACTAAAGAGGCGTGGACAAGCGGTGGGCCGTTCACTATTATCATTATCATGGTTATTATTATTACGATTGTTATTATTGTAATTACGCCCCGCTGCCCGCGCGTTTAGCTCTCCCGGACACGCCCCTCTCTGGTGATCCCGATGCTAATGCCGGCCGCGCTGGCGGCGGCGGCGCTTTTCGGGGGCGTACGAAAGAGAGAGAGAGGGACAGACAGACAGACAGACGTAGAGACTCGCTGTCGTGCTGTCCGCTTTTGCTCTTTACTTTCAGACAGGTGCGGGTCCAGGCCGGTCGGGGTGGGGGTGTAAGGGCTCATCGGCAGTTCCCCTGGACCCTACCCACCCACGCCCTCCCCCCCCTCCTTTCACGACAGGTGGTGCGACGGGCGCTGCACTCGTAAAGGCGTCCCCTTCTGAAAGCAAAAGCAGCAGCGGCAGCCCCGAACCTCTCGAAGCGTGCCCGCTGCTGCTGCTGCTGCTTTCCTCGGGGAGGAGCGCAGTTCGACTGTGTCACGAAAATACTCTGAAGGGGTGAGTTGTCGGCACCTGCTGCTGGAAAGTGGGAAGAGGCTGGCCGCGCATTGTATGTGTATAGGTCATTTCACTTGCCAAAGTAAATGGTAATGGTAACTCTAAAAGTAATAGTGTAAAAGTAATAGTACTGATTTTATTGCCGCAGCGTGACTAGTGCGTAGGCCGTGCTCATTGGTACGAGGCTAATTGGCCTTTAGATTGGCCTGGCCGCGCACACACTTCACTGCCGCGCACTCACTGTAAGAAAAACTATTTCTTAATTCTGAAAAACTTTTTTTTTTTTTTTTTTTTTTTTTTTTTTTTTTTTTTTTTTTTTTTTTGAGTGAGTTCGTGGTGTGGTGGTGCAGCTCTAGGCCGGCGGCGCGCAGTGCGAGGCGCAGTGTGCCGAGGCGACTCGGTTTTACAATTGATGACCGGCCGGCCCGACTGGACCAGTCGGCGGTGATGCGGGCTCGCGCCGCCACAGCCAAGGACGCGCACGATTTAGTGAGAAATAATCGGTCGACTTTACCTTCCTGAGGACCTCCCGGTGGAGGGTCGCCGTATCAATCGTGTCACTGCAATCGCCACTCTCCCAGCGAGCGACTCGACGCGCGTCTCGGACCCTGAAGAGGCGGCCCGACCGAAAATAGACTCGCGTCATACTGGTGCTCATATCGCATCGCCAGCTGCATTCTCCGTCTTGAGTGCCACCTCCCTCCCCCTCCCCTCTTTTGATTCGCCGTGCCGGAGAGGAGAACGACCTCAATTGAGATGGCACTGTGGGCCGTGCTGGTGCTCTTCTTGTGCATGGGGCGGAGTGGAGTGAAGTGGCTCAGACCACCCGCAGGCACGCGCACGACTGCTGCAGCGCAGCGCAGCGCAGCACAGCACAGCGCGACACTGTGGCGAACAACGAGCTTCCTGGAGATCTCAGGCAACCTGTCGCCGCCATAACTCCATGACTCCCATTTGCGCGATTTTCGCACATTGATTTTCCCCTCATCTGCCAACGAAAGTCACTGGAAAAACAAAAGGTGGTCAGGTACTTCTAAATTGCTCAGTTCAAATACATCAAATTTCGGGTGTGGTGTAAATATTTAATGCCTTTGTAAAGGCACGAAAATCCTTAGCACCTTTGTGAAGGTGTTCTATCTCCATAACCTTTGATTTTCCAGTGAGGGCACAATATTGGAATGGTACTTCTCGCTGTGTACCGGGGTGCGGCCGGCGCTGTAGTAAGATGATAAGCGAAATGGAAAGCGATACAACAGCGCAGCGTGGTTCCGGCCAGGGCGCCATGCCGCGCCGCGCCATCGCGACGGCTGACACCCCCCCCCCCCTCCGATATTCCTCCGTAAGGAAAGGGCCATTTCACTCGAGTTTCCTTCGGGTTTCTCTCAGTCTTTTTGTATTTCTTTCGCTCGTCAAGGAAGCCGCGGTGTTGTAGTAGGTGGCGGTGGATAATGGAGGGGAGGAGGGCAGCGACTGTTGGAACTGGAGGGAGTGGGAGGAGGGGGGGCAAGAAAGGGTTATAAGGGCGGCCAAGCGCATCCCAGACAGCTCATTGTATGTCCCTTCGCGCCGCCCGGGCCCTATAGGGTCCCTGCCCTTGCCCCCATACCCCCTC
>NW_026267180.1:1317977-1319714 GCF_000697945.3 Frankliniella occidentalis
TATCCCCCTTTATCCCCCTTTATCCCCCTTTATCCCCCTTTATCCCCCTTTTGCTGGAGAAAAATACAGGAAGACAATGGATTATTTATGTCTGATTCAAGTTGTCATGATTCGATGATGTTTACACAATCACCCTTTTCTTCTTTCCCTTCCTCCCCTCCCCTCTCCGTGGTCACCCGCACCGTAGCGCAGCCGCACGGGGTGCCAGGGCGTCAAGCCAATTACCTTATTCTGCTTGCGCCAGCAACACCTCGGCCGCCGCCTCCGCTTCGCGTCGTGCGCCTGGGCGCGGTATGCAACCCGCCCGTCGCGCCCAGGCGAGTCTCCTAATCTTATCTGCCTGGGGTGAGGCGCCTGGAGGAGGGGGCGCTTTCTTACGCCTGGCGCCACCCTCCCTCTCCGGACCATGACCCCTCAGGTAGTGGAGCCTCTGCTGGGCGATTGCAATGGAATGTCGAACGAGCCCTGTCGTCGTCCGCAGCCTCGGCGACTGAGGCACGCGATGGCGCGGGGCCCGGGCGTGGCGGGGGTCGGCAGGTCGACAGCCTCCGCCGCGCGGCATGCCCCTGCAGGGGCAGGACTGTGATCGAGTCGCTCCTCCAGCTCCAAGTTGGTTATTTCCGGCGCGGCAGGTCGGACGGCGGTAATATTCACCTTGGATGCTGCTGGCCTGGTCCAGATCTCCCACTCCCACTCGCCCCTGATCCGTCAGGATGCCCGCGTGAATAGGCTTTGTGGTCGGGGAGCGTCCCCAGCCCGGCCCCGCAGGGAGGGATTGGGGTTAGGTGGGGATTGGAGGGGGCGGGGGATCAACAAATTGAAATGTGTTTTCTCGGCGCACCGGTCCGGCCGGGCCTACCGGGCTTACGGGCCGCGCTCATGCCCTGGACCGCGACCGCAGCAGGACCGCGCCGGAGCAGGAGCTGCACTGGCCTTTCTCTCTCTCCCATGGGAAAGTGAGCTCGACTGCAGGAGCAGCGCTCTCTGTCTTCTGTCGCTCTCTCCCACGCACTGGCGACGCGATGGGCAGTAAGTACAACGAAGCGGGAGCAAGAAAGAACAGAGAGAAAGAGAGAGGGAAGACATGGAGAGAAAAGGCTCGCCGCGTCCTTGCGCAGCTTGCGCAGTCCGCTCACACCATGGGCCATGTGGATCAAGGTGGACGGTGCGTGAGCGCGGCGAGCAGCGCGGAGAGCGCGGAGGTCCCCGTCTGCGGCTCTCTATCCCCGTCCTGCCATATCGAGAAGCCCCGCCGGAGGAGCAGAGCGCAGGACATTGAGTGTCCTGCAGGGAGGGAATGGGGCGGGGCGGGCGGGGCCTTTTGTAGGGTTTCCACTCCCGGAATACGAATCGCTCCTCCCCTACTAAGCTTCCTCGCCGGCCGCGGGCCGCGAAGCACAGAGCACACGCACGCGCATGGAGGCCCTCGCCGTCGACCTGGTCGCTGACACGGCACGTCGTTTCCTTCCTCAGCAGCCTCACCGAGGCCATGACGCGGAGTGGACACCGCGCTCTCGCGGGCGCCTAGAAGAGGACCGCGAAGAGGACCGCCCGCTTCACCATGCCGCACCTGGCCGGGCCCATCGCCACGCCGGTGCACGATGGGTTCGCGACGGTGCGGGCGGCGCGCTCGTGCCGCCCCCAGAGCCGGCTCGGCCTGCAGCTGCCCGCCCCCGAGCCGCCGCCGCGCTCCTCGAGCTGCGCCGGCAGCACGGGCAGCCTGCCGCCCCCGAGCCC
>NW_026267180.1:1319764-1325371 GCF_000697945.3 Frankliniella occidentalis
CTCCTTCTCTTTCTCTCTCCTTCTCTTTCTCCCTCTCTCGTCTTGTCTACTGATACAGAGCAGTAGTAAAGTGTCGAGGGGAGATCTTTTAGGCGTGCGCCTTCACTTTCATCGTTGTGCTAAATTGTAAACGTTTAGCTCTCTCAGAAAATGTATGTTTACTGGAAAAACAGAGTAGGACTCAACACCCCTTTTTGGGGTGTTAATGACTAAATGCCCCAAAGCTCCTGCCTCATTTTGGTTCCTTTAGACACTGAAATGAAGCACCTTTAAAAAAGGCACTAAGTCCTCTATTCATTTTCCATTGTTTACAAACCTTTAAAACTAAAATTGGTCGACCTACAATCCTCTTAAATGACCATGCTTGGACAGCAGATTGTTCTCTTATGTGTGTATAATTTTTTTGTCAGGACCACAAATAGCACTGCATATATCTGCAACGCGTCGCCGTCGCTCTCGTCCGGCCCGCCTCGCAGTGCACGAGTCGCCGTCCTACGGTTTCCGCTCCAGTTGGGCGGCGGGGCTGGGCGGGGCCGGGCGGGGCGGGGTGCACCACCAGGCCAGATGTTTGTTTCTCAGCGTGAGAGAGTTCCGAACGCGAAACAAGACGAACGGCGCACGGTTCTGAAATGACCCCCGAGAGAGCGAGAGCGGCCTGTAGTCTAACTGCTCGCCGCCTCAAATATAGGTGTGGTTCGTCAGACAGACTCGGTAGAATCAGGGCCTGGTGTTTTAAAATTGTAATTGTGCAGAACAATTGTGCTGGCCACTGTTCTCCAAAAATCGAAAGGTCCACATCTAGTCGAGTTCTGTCCCTCGGCCTCTGAGGTGTCGCCGCCGTCCCCAGGAGACGCAGCACGGTGTCGGTTGTCCTGGCCAGGTGCTTCCTGGCGGCAGGGATTGGCACCCGGGAGCGAGCCCTCCCCGATGTGCGCTCCGTCACTGACCCCTAATGATGACAAACGAGCGCGCGTCTCTCCCCCGCGGTGCGTCTGCACACACGGCTGCGCACACAGCGGCCGGGGCGGAGCCGGGCGGGGCGTTACCCTGCCGCCCCCGGCTCTGCTACCCTGCTGACGGTCCCGGTTCTGCTACCCTGGCTACCGTTCTCGGCTCTACCGGACAGCCCCCGGCACTTCCACTCTAGGCTCTACCACCCTTGGCTCTACCGCCCCGGCTCTACCACCCCGGCTCTACCATCCATGGCTCTACCGCCCTGGCTCTAGGCCTATACCACCCCTGCTCTACCAACCCGGCTCTACCTTCCATGGCTCTACCGCCCCTGACTCTACGACCTTTTGGACTATTGCCCATTGGCTCTACCGCCCCAGGATCTACCGCCCTCGACCTCCCCTTGCTGGCTGTGCCCGCCACTGGGGCTCTACTGGCTAGGGGAGTACCCGAGGCAGGAAGGGGAGGGGTAAACTAAATGGCTAACACAGAGAGAGGGGGAGGAGAGCGGAGAGCGGACTCACAAAAGAACGACGCCCGTACGCGTACACCAGGGGGCAGAGCCGGGCAGAGGTGCGTGACGGGGAGTCGCCATGGAGGAGAAGGAGTCTATCGAGCAGCATAGGCGGTGCCCGCGGCCACTGCACCCGGCCACGCCCCGCCACGCCCCGCCACGCCCCGCCACGCCCCGCCACGTTGCAACCCTTATCACAAACGAATGGGCAGGGAGTGCTGCTACTGCTGCTGCTACAACTATTGAATTACCTCACCTGCTGTCCGGTAATGAATGAATGAACGGAGGTATAAAGTGAAAAAGCGGACAAGTAGGGCGTCGCTCTGGTCATTGTGTCTCAGAGAAAGAGAGAGGAAGGTCACGGAAGAGCGTAGGAGCAGTAGGGGGGGAGGTGGGGGGCACCCTCCTTCCCATGGTGCAGTGATGCGCTGCCTGCAGACCACAATGATGGTAACGAAGATGACGGTAATGGTGATTGTAGGCTGGGCGACCCAGCGCGCCACGCTGGTGTGTGTGTGTGTGTGTGTGTGTGTGCGCGCGCGCGCGTCTGTGTGTATGTGTGGTGTGTGTTTACACAGAAATTATGACGTGAGCTATCATACGGTGGACTGTCCGGCTCCACGTGCCCGCAGCAATATCCCAAAACAGAAAGAGGAGGGGGGGGAATATTTGTAGTTGTCAATTAGTTTGATTGAATCGTGGGAAACGCGGTATGATGATTATCGTCATCATTATTTTCCAGTCCCGTACAGAAATAATCCTTTTTTCTGCCCTCGAGGCAGATAGATGGCTAGGTACTCGTACTCGTGTATCTCCCTGCCGTCGCAGCGCGCTTCTTTATTGGAGCAGACGGCAGCCCCTCGTAACGTAGCGTCGCTCCCCCGGGCCGAATACCGCATGCGTGCTGAGCGCCATCGATTTGAACCGCGCCCTCCGAGTAACGCGTTTTTCCCCCTTCCATCGCAAGCATCTTAGTTTGTTGCTTCCTTTTCCTCTCTCGATCGAGTCTGACGAAAATAAAAATGGTTTTATCCGGAAACGTCACACTTCTTTATGTCGCCTAGCTAGCACACGGAAAATTAATTTTAATTTCAGCGCGTTTCCCCGCAACTGCGACCAAGTTGCTGCTGCGTCTGCTGTGTGCAGTTAGTAGGAAAGCCCTGTGTTGAAACCTGTAATATTTTGACAGTGCGTCTCGTGACTCTCCTGCCTCTCCCTGGAAGCGAAGGTCATTTCCCTTCCTATTAAAAATGCACCGTAATTTCGTAAGTGCAGCGTACGCGTCTGCGCCTCATAAAGAAAAACAATTTGGGGCAACGGCGCCTGTGGCGCGGCGTGGCGTGGCGTGGACGGGCTGCGATTGAGACGTACCAAGACGAACGGCTCGTGTTCGAATTTATGGTCCGAGAGGCTTAACTGCATGCAGCTCGGCTTTGAGGCTGGCAGCGCGTTTGACGCCGGCTCGTTCAAAACCATCCAGTTTAAGAATTACACTGTTACGAAGAGGTGAAATGGACACGACAAGGAACGGTGCCTGTGGAGCTATAGGTAATCTTATTTGCCGCCTGAAAGAGCCCTTGGTTCTTTGGAACCGGGTGGTGGAGCCTTGTGACCACTATGTGCACTGTAAAGTAAAACCACAGCAATTATTGTAGAAACTGTCGTTGCTGTAACTTTTCCATACAGTTTAAAACTGTACTTTCAAACCGAGTCCGTGAGAGACCGCTCTTGGAATGCTTACAAGTGTGACACATCTGATATTACAGTTGCAAGTGTGACACCTTGAATTGCAGTTGCAGTGCCTCACACTTGAATTTCCAGGGTGCAAAGTTTTTCTCTGTCGCCCCGGCGTCGACGAGCTCTAAGAAGCTGTAGCTGTAGGCTTACCTCTCATAGTTTTTGACTGTGTCGTTCAGGTGGGCCGGCACGTCGCTACTGGAGAGGGCTCAGACAAGGGTGAAGGGCTTTAGTTTAGCCCCGGTGGGAGCGAGCGGGGCCACCGAGAGTTATATGACCGGCTCTGGGCATTGTAAATGATACTTGTCAATGTTAAAAACGATATTTTCCGTCAATGTATCCGCATGTGCGTGCACCAATTATACGTATAAAAATGATGCATGTGTAGGAATTCTCTGCTCCGAGTGCATTGTGTGTTGTCGTCCCCGCTGGCGGCCGGGTGTTGGCGGGCTTCCCCTGCTGGCGCCCGCCGGGGATGCGCCGGCCGGTGCGTGTGTCGTTGCGTGACCCCCGCGGCACAACCCCGGGCGGGCGGAGGGGAGTACGGCCCCAGAGGTAAGGGCGGAGGGCCCCGGGCAGCACGCCCCCCCCCCTCTCCGTCTCTCTCTGGTCAGCGCAGCCAGATTATAGCCGGACATCCGGTTGAGTTCCGGGACAGCGGCCGCTCAACCGATCGGTTTCGGTCCGCCCGCGGGTGAGGCGCTCTTGTTGTTTGTCGAGGTGACCGTTTAGTCATGTTTTCGGTTGCATCGTCGGGTCGGCAAGGCCACAAAAAAACAGTTGCCGCTTACAAACGTCTCTAGTGCCCGAAAAAGCGTGAGATTTGATGGGCGCCATGCCACCCGCACGCGACCACCCCCTGGGCGAGCGTCCACCCTCACCTCACCGTGACGGCCTCGCCGAGCCACACATGCAATTACCCTAAACGGCCCGGCGCAACCCTTTCTCAGAGACAGAGAGAGAGAGAGAGACAGAGAGAGAGAGAGAGCTCCAGACAAACATTACCCCTTTGCTGGTTAGTCATTTACTCGCCCCCCTTGCTTTGGCTGCTACGCCACTCCATCAGAGAAAAATAACAATTAGAGTCGCGCCCTAGCACAGAAGCTCCGCAAGCGAACCGCCCTGCAGGGTGAGTGAACCACGGAGTGAACGCCCCGCCCCGCCCCGCACGGACTGTCTCCATACATAATCCAGAGAATGAGCTTGGCGATAGCCGCGCGGCACAAAAAGAGAAAGGCGTGGGGCTTGGATCCCCTTCTCTAGCAGCACTCCTCCCCGAGCCGGGCGCGGTGCAGACACCCACCCCCGATCTCACCCTCTTAATGAGAAGAGCCGAGGTCGTCTAAGTGTCATTGTACCCTCCATTCCCTCATCCCTCATCCCCCCGACCCAACGCTGAACCGGACAAAATTGCTAGTGCAGCAGACGGGCGGGTTTTAACTTATTTCTCTGGTCTGGTCGCCTTTAAGAAACCCCTCCCATCCCCCTTTCCCCTTGGCGTGTGCCTGTCGCCTCCGAAAAACGTGTATACCTTTTACACCCTCGTCTCCGTTAAGGAGAGGGACGCAGAGAGAGGCCCCATCTGGAGGGGGGAGGCCAGTGCCACCGAAACTTGAATGGCACGCCCAGTGTGTACTTTCTTCTTGAGGGCAACTCTTAAGACCCGCCCCACCCCCCTCCTCTCTCGCTCTCTCGCCTCCACGCTCTCTCACTCCTCACCCCTGCACGTCTGCAGTGTCGTCGCGGGGCGGCGCCAGCCACCCTTGTAGTGGCGGCGCCGGCTGCGTGGCGGGGCAGAGCTGGGCGGGGCGGGCGGGGTGGTGAGACCAGGGAACGCCCCGCCTCGCCCGGCACACGCAAGTCTCGCCTGCTCCGAGGGAGGGGTGTGGCGGGGCAGCCGACCGTCATCCCTTACACCGCACCCCAGAATTTGTCTTTTTGCGCACGTCTTTACTTACTACTCATACCGTATGCCCCGCAGCGTTCACCCCCCCCCCTCTTTCCATGCTCCTTACCTCTTCCTCCGATGTACGGTACGTGTCTGTTCGGTTATTCCTTCGACTGAGAGAGAACGCACACACACAATCGCTCAGCTGCAAGTGGAACGTGCTGCTTGCGCTAGGTCCTTCACCCCGAGACTAGAGGCACAAGCAGGCACCAACGTTAACTGCTGAAGAGGAAAAACGGAGAGAAAAAGGACTATGTCAAATACAAGTTTTTTCAATCGACGCAATCGACGCAATCGACGCAATCGACGCAATCGACGCAATCGACGCAATCGACGCAATCGACGCAATCGACGCAATCGAAGCAATCGACGCAATCGACGCAATCGACGCAATCGACGCAATCGACGCAATCGACGCAATCGACGCAATCGACGCAATCGACGCAATCGACGCAAT
>NW_026267180.1:1329671-1360346 GCF_000697945.3 Frankliniella occidentalis
CGCCGCCCCCTGGCTCAACGGCTACAGCACCTGGGGCCACCAGAGCACGGCCTCGACCTGGAGCTCGGCCAGCGGACACTCGTCCAGAAGCTCGTCGTCGGCGTCCTCGTCCGGGTCGTGGTGCGGCACCCTGCGCAGCTCGGGGGCGGGCGTTGGCGCCGGCAGCCGCCCGCTGGACCCGCTCTGGGAGGAGGCCGTCGCTACCAAGCCCATACTCAGGGCTAAGCCCCAGATGCCCTGGTGGGAGATCGCCACCAGACGCAGCCGCTACAGAAGCTGCCCCACCTTGCAGGTACCTTCCTCACCGGCTGGTCGGCAACATTTACCCAATTTCAGAAAACTGTGTGAAACCAATATAAAAACGCGCAGACTCACTCAGGCCGCCATGTTCTCACGTTTTTCGCGGCCACCGGTTCACCACTCCTCTCACTCACACACACTCCATACCACCCATGAACTTGCTTGAGGTCACTTGGTCCAACTCATTTTGCCACTCGTGGCTGCGCCCCAATGGTACCACGAGATTTTTTTTCTAACTCTGTTCTCCTTTTCTTGTTACAGGTGAGTACCTTCGTGTGCGATGGCGACAGCGCCGTGAGGATCCTCCTGCGGGAAACAGGGCTCCACAATCATATGCGGATGAATTGCCAACTTGAGTGTATTTCCATTGACTCTTCCGAGTTTCTCTACGTAAACATTGCGCGACGTCAGGATCGGTGGTCGACTACGACGTCTACCTGAGTTTCATTTCTTTCTTTTTTCTCGCCCTTGGCGGCGTTTCCTTTGTCGGTCCGTTTGTCCGTTCGGCCGTGACGGTGACGGTCTCCGCGGTGGCGCGCGCTCCATCAGGAGTGTGCCGCCCAGCCCCGCCCCGCCCCACCTCGCCCCGCCCCGCCCCCTTCACTCTGTTTTGTGCTTTTAAATTTTCACTACATCGTAATTACGGGTCGATCTTGAAGCGGGCGGGTTGAGTTTACAGTAGTGCCGGGTGTTCCGGTGGACGCACCGCCGGTGCGGGTGGGTTTGCCTTCCCTCCTCCCAGCCTAGCCCTTGGGGCGCCAGGGTCAGTGAGTATAGGCAAACCCCCCCGCACCACCGCGAGGCGCGAGCACAGCAACGCCGGCATCCTGCGATACCGGGCGGTGATACTACACGCCGGGCAGGCGAGACAGTCGGGTTGCCTACCCTCGCGTCGTCGGGCGCTCAGGCTCCCAAGTGGCTCTCCTCCTGAAGGCAACGGGATGCTGATGCTAGCCAAGGATGAGACTTAGGGCGTTTGTTTTTTGTGGTTACAGGCTCATGTGGTGTCCGCCTTCGAACAGTCCCTCTCCAATATGACTGCTCGTCTTCACCAGCTGACGTCTTCATCAGAGAGAAAGGTTGGTATTATTTTTTTTAGGTGTAGAAAAAATTTATCAAGTTCAAAAGTGTATATCCATATCTAACATTTTCAAAATATATATTTCAGGATTCCGAGTTGTTGGAATTGAGGCAAACTATTGAGCTTTTGCGCAAACAGAGTGTTGAGGCTGGTCTTACATCAGCTTATATTCAGAATATGTCACCAAACCTAACGAGGAGGCATACTGTCACTGATGGGGAAGGGATGACAATGTCGAGACAATTGTCTACAGATTCCGTTTCAAGTCTCAACTCTCTGTCATCGGCCTGTAGTCATTCGAGCTCAGCACATCCTGCTTGTGGTTCACCTGGGAACAAGAAAAAGAAAGGCTGGCTAAGAAGTTCCTTTAGCAAAGCGTTTTCTAGGTCAAAGAAAAATAAAAATGGCTCAGTTTCTGATGTGGAAGATGCTAGGGGTATGCTTTCGGACCTCTCCGCCCCATCGTCACCACTGCTGAATGGTGGAAATAGTACTCTGTCATCACTCGCCAATCAGAATACAAAACTAAGCCAGTCATCCTCGGCGTAAGTAGCTTCATTGCAAGCCTTATATACACAGCAAATTTTGTATCCGAGCGTTTGTTTTTTAATGAGAAGTTCTCTGTTTTGTCAGGATATACCAAGGAAATGGACTAGAAGAAC
The DNA here is from genome assembly GCF_000697945.3 of Frankliniella occidentalis. Taxonomy (NCBI): domain Eukaryota; kingdom Metazoa; phylum Arthropoda; class Insecta; order Thysanoptera; family Thripidae; genus Frankliniella; species Frankliniella occidentalis. The sequence continues at coordinate 1,331,715 of NW_026267180.1, forward strand.
CCAACTGCCCTGAGTTGGTAGATGAACTTCGTAAACAGCTTCGAGAGAAAGATCTTGTGCTCACTGATATTAGACTTGAAGCTCTAAGTTCTGCACATCAGCTGGAGAGTCTTAAAGATACAGTTATGAAAATGAGGGTGAGCTATTTAAGATTTTTGATGTCAGAAACTATGACGATTGGTTGTAACTTCATTGAGCTTTTTCTTTTCTAGAATGAAATGCTAAACTTAAAGCAGGACAATGAAAGGCTACAAAGAATAGTTACAAGTAAATCCCTAACTACATCCCAATGTTCTTTAGCAATGGACAGTTTAGAGAGGAGGTTCAGTATGACTGATGCAACTAACTCTAATATTGGTAAGTTCACCATTTATTGGTGGTAATCAGTAACATTTTTTGTTCTAATTTCTTTGAGGAAAATACATCAACTTTCATCTTGTTTTCAGACACTGTTGATTTCTTAAACAATAGTGCATCCTCTACAAGCACTATGTCTATGGCGGCACTTGCTGCTTTAGATCCTGATGGCAAGCGCACTCCTGTCTCTGTACTGCTTGGTGCTCACGGTAGCTATGAGAAGTATCTAGAGGAAGCAGGAGAGTCAGCACCTCAAATGTGCAGTGTGGCAGCTATTGCTGTTTCGGGGAAGACAAAATGGGAAGTTCTGGATACCTTGATCAAACGCTTGTTTAAAGAATATCTTTCAAGGGTGGATCCAACCACTAGTTTGGGTTTAGGCACAGACTCCATAGCCAGTTATCACGTGGGTGAGGTGATACGGTACAAAGACTCACCGACTCCAGAGCTTCTTCCTTGTGGATACCTGGTTGGCAATGCAGACTCAATAACAATCTGTTTGAAGGGAGCGGTCCAAAACGGAAGTGTTGATGCTCTAGCCTTTGAAACACTGATCCCAAAGTCCATTATACAGAGGTAAGTTTGTAGTTAAATGAAAAAGATATCGTCTTGACAACATATTTAGTTCATATTTTTACACATTTTGAAACAATTTTATTTGGCAGATATATTTCACTTCTAACGGAACATCGTAGAATAATTCTTTGCGGACCTAGTGGCACTGGTAAATCTTACTTGGCCAATAAATTAGCTGAGTTTTTAGTTCTTCGAAGTGGGAAAGAATCAACAGCTGAATCTATTGCAACATTCAAGTGAGTTAATTGTTTCAATTTTCTTTGTATGCCATTACATTTTGAAATTTTATCTAGTATCATTGTCAATTTGTACTTACAATAATTTTGTCTTTTTTTTAGTGTTGATCATAAAAGTAGCAAGGAGCTGCGACAATACCTCGCTAATGTAGCTGAGCAATGTGAAAATAATGCAGCTGACCTGCCATCAGTTATCATTTTGGACAATCTTCACCATGCAGCCTCTTTAGGGGATGTTTTCAATGGATTTTTAAATGCTAAATACAGCAAATGTCCATACATAATTGGCACCATGAACCAGGCTACCTGCTCCACAACTAATTTACAGCTTCACCACAATTTTAGGTATGGGTTTGATATTTATTTATCCATGTATTTTTTTAATGTAGGATATAGAATGAATGGACATTTTAGGTCAAATTCAAAATTTGTGCACTATGTAATTTTTACAATAACCTTTTAATTATTTAGGTGGATTTTATGTGCCAATCACATGGAACCAGTTAAGGGATTTTTGGGTCGATACTTAAGACGCAAACTATTAGAGACTGAAGCAAGAGAGGGCTCCTCAAATTCTGATATGGCAAGAGTGTTGGATTGGATACCCAAAGTTTGGCAGCAGCTAAACAAATTCTTAGAAGCTCATAGTTCATCTGATGTAACAATAGGTAAGTGCCTGAAACCTGCTGCTGACACGTATTTCCATATTCTACTCTTTATAATTTCAAAACCATTACTGTTATTATTTGTTTCTGCAAAACAATGAAAATGTCTTATTTTTATTCTGCATAGGTCCTCGACTGTTTCTTCCGTGTCCAACTGACTCAGCAGGATCTCAAATTTGGTTTACCGATCTATGGAACTACTCTCTGGTGCCATACCTCTTGGAAGCAGTTCGTGAGGGATTGCAACTATATGGTCGTCGTGCCCCTTGGGAGGATCCAACTGTTTTCATTGTCCAAACTTATCCCTGGACAGAAGACGCTGTGCAGGGTGGGCATGAAGCCCTTCTAAAGTAAGTTGTAATTCCATGACTCTGCCCTAGCACATCCTCTCTCAAACATAGTTATCCCAAAAATGAGTAAGAAAATTTATTTATTCTTGATTATTGTATTTGTTTTCAGACTTCGAGCAGAAGACGTAGGATATGATATGCAGCCTATGGTTGCTGGTGGAAACAGTATAAGGAGCATGAGTTCAACTCATAGTGATACAGATGGAGATCCTTTGGTAAGATATCTTATCTACATTTTAAATACAATGTGAATTGTCATTGAAAATATAAAGAATGTTAGTTAAAATTATATTTGTTTTGTCTTCCTCCAGCTCAACATGTTGATGCGTCTTCAGGAAGCTGCAAATTATTCCAGTCCACACAGCAATGATTCGGATTCAGCAAGCCATGAATCTCATCCATCAAGTTCACACGCAGACTCTGTGAGCAGCTCACATATAAATGCTCGTTTAGAATCATCCTTATGATAAGTGTTGGACTGCAGTACTGCTGTTCAGATAGACCAAAGAGAGAGAGATTTGGTGAGATAGATCCTAAGTTTATTTTATTTCAATAATAATGTACAGTAGAATCTTTATTTCAAAAGGGTATTAACATTGAGTTAAGTATAACAATAATTCCCTTTTCACTTCTTTTTTTTTTCTTTTAATATGGATTTATTGCTCTGCAATCAGGCATATGCTAGTCAATAATAATAAACTGTATTGTTATGTTAAACTTGGACCATTGCAACTCAAAGATTTCTCCTAAATATTTTCATAACTTGGTGCAGACACCTGTCTCTCCACTTAAAATTACATTGCTCTCGGTAAAGTGCCTTTCTTATCTTTTTTTCTGATCAAACAAATCAATCTTCATTTGTAACAAACTGAAATGTTGATGGAATGGACTTGTAAGGTTTCTTTAATCTGGCTTGGTTTGATTTCAAAGAAGCAGAGGTTCACTACCCTAATTGCGTACCTCTTCCAAATTCAAATCAAGTCTATGAAATAGTAACCTTGAAAGAATGGTGCAGCAATCAAATACGATATAGTCATATTGGACTGCTGCTTGTGTGCTTAGTCAACTTTGTCCCTTTTTTCACATTTATTGATGATCATAATAGAATCTATCATGAAATTTTAATAAGTCACTGCCATCATCTACATAATCTTTTGTATTAGGAAAATATTGTGAGTGTTCTGCTTTAAAATACCTGCTATGCTTTCTATAAGTTATCCAAATGTTATTGGCATTATTGACTGTTTTTTCTAATCAACCATTCTAAATGAAAACTAATATTAGTGTATGAAATTTAAGGGTAAATTTTAAATATCACACCCTAACAAAGGAGTACCCTCTAGACCTTAGAAACCAAGATGTCTTTGCATAAGATTGAAAGGAAATATGATCAGTATTGTAGTTCAAGTGCGCTTCAATTGTTTAATCCATTTTTGCTGTGTGATTATTAAGAAGCTGAGCTGCTTATTGCTTTAACTGGTATGTAACCATTTTTAAATCAAACCTTAGTTTGATTCCAACTACGCAAAAGAAAAGCCCATCTTTCAAAGCAAAGACTGCCTAAACTATTTTCTATGTTAGCCAGTAAGTTGTTAAAAAAAAACATACTTTCTCCTGATATAGTTTTAAGTTAGAAAGCTGCTCTGAAGACAAGAGTGAACTGGATCTTGATCACTGACAGAGAAAGTAAGTGGAATCTTTTTCATTTATTTTTCATTTTAGTGGTGTCTTAAATGACTGACATTTTCTGGGTGGGAAATTTATTTTAAAACTGACGTTACTCTACACATGTTATATGTAATAAGGCCTTTGCAGACCAAAATGTCCAGTACAATAATATTCTTCTGTAGCTTTGTACTTCTAAAACTTTTTGAGAAATTTTTGGCAACCCTTGTTATTAAATTGTTAGAACACTGACTTTGACTTTCTACCAAATGGCTATTTAAAAATCAAATCTCATATTTTCACCCCCTCTGTAACATTAAGATATGGAATTTCACCAAACAAAAATTATAATAATAAAATGTTGATTAGACCTCATTGACCTCATGGATTTTGTGTCAATGTTCTAATGTAAAATTAGATTCAGCGTGATCACCAATTGTATTTCTGTAATTAGGGATGATTCAGCTCTACTTTTTCTGGCTAGACTCTAAAAAGTTTAAAATTTATCACAAGCTGATAACAGCCAACTATTTTGTGAAATATTTCAGATTTGAGCTCACATACATGTAAATTAAATTTGTATTAGTGTGTGATGTTTCTGATCAGAAATGAGTTTTTCTTTTTGTTCTATATGATGTAAATAATGTACAGAAAAAAAGGGCACAAGCCCTAGAGCTTCATTGTTTGTGTGGTACCTGTTAAAACATATACCTTCTGTATCATATGTAAAGTATTTATTTAGCTAAATATTTTTTGTTTGTTCTTTGTACATAAAAGCCACAACCTGCTTTAGTACTATAACAATTATTGTTGTATTATTTGGACAATAAATATCATTTCCAAAACAATATTACCAACCAATTTGATCAATTTAAAGTTACTTCAGGCCTTTACTCACCCACTCCTCACAATCATGTCCAAACTTCACACAACTCTAGTCATTCAATTGTCATTAAAAGGGAAAGTCAGTCCAGGTAGATACTAGGCTTTTTTGCCATTGATAAATTGCAATTTGTCACGAGAAACTCTATCAAAGAAAAGGAGCCCTGACAATTTTTCAACTAGCTCTGGTTTAACCTGAAAAATTGAACAATAATATTTTCGTTTACAAATAGACTCGATATTTGTAGTTCACCTAACGCATTTCCAGATGGAGTACAGTTATTACCATAAAACTGGTAAGAGGCGTGTCATCACTTATTACTGAATTTGGCATCACATAAGACTCCATCATAAAGTTTTTATTGGCATCTTCAGCTACAACCACCTTGAAAAAGTGTGTTGGTACAGCAACCATATTTTTACCAATAACTTCATACTTGACATAAGATTTTCCATTGGCCTCTTTTCTGGAAGAAAATAGCTTTAAGTTTCCGTGCTATGCTGAAAATAAAACTCACAAAATAGTTGTACTTACTGAGAAAGGTATAATGGACCAGTACAGACATATACATTAGGATGTGTCTTCGTAAGTTTGCGTACATGTCTTTCTAAACGATTCCATGAGTCTCTGTTAAAACCTCTTCCCACTTGTGGTGCCATATTTGATAACAGGAAAGTTTGCTCACAGTGTTTCTGATGACCCTTATGGTTGCCTGCCGCTGCAAGGTGGCCTCTGTCATACCCACTTCCTTTATAGTCATCATTGGTTGATCTAGTTTAATGCAGAATTAGACAAGGTACATGTTAGCAGTTGAAATTGGCTAGCATTCCACACAAGACAAAAGTATACTACCTGAAATAGGGATGAATTGATAAGTCCTCCTTGAAATCACACTTGCTTCGGTCTACAGCCTCATTATGCTTCACCCCATCGGGTGTCAAGTGTTCAAATACCCAGTTTGCAACTCTGTTTCGTCTGTCGTAAGACAAAACATAGTCATCAAATGAACGAATGTTGTCAAGGCTTGGGAAGCCAAATTGCATAATCTGTAAAGTGTGGAAAAAAGAAAAGGCATTTAATTGAAATTCCAATAATCTATTTAAATTTTAATCACAATTGTTTACTTACCTGCCCGACTCTAGAAGCTACATCAGTCCCACTACTGGTGTCATAAGGTGTTGCTGCAGACACAACTCCAAATAAAGGCAAAGCCGGTCTTTTATCTACAATTCGACCATCTATAACCAAAGACTCAGGGCTTTTCGATTTTCTCCCCACATATTCATTGAAGGCTGAATTTGCAAACCAACCAGCACCAAATGTTAAAAATGCTTTTATGCCTAACCTAGAAGCCATGTTGACCAGGCCGCTGGCCGCTAAAAAGGCTTCTGCTCTGCTGAGCAGACGACACAGATTGATGCTTCGCTGTCGCCGGTAGGTGGCAGCACAGTGCGGGGTGCGCGCCTGAAGGGTAGGCCGCTCTGTTACGCGCGCGTGTCCTGCGGGCGAGTATCGAAGCAGAACACACAGCACCTCCCTATTGGTAGCTAAAACCGACAGGGCCAGAGTCAGCTCAAACTGAACCGACTGTTTTTTTTTTTTTGAAGTGCAAGACACACAAATAGGTACATGCCTGTACAAAAATAAATAACTTTCACACTGACAGCACTAAATCCCTATGGCAATGTTGGAAAGGATTCTCTGGGTTAGTTAGTAAGCACAATAAGAACAATTAACTGGAACTTTATTTAAATAAAAATATAAACATCATTGTTTGATTCCTTCCCCTTAATGCGGAGTCACAAAAGAAAAGCTAGGCAACAGGAAAACCTCTTGAAAATTAATCTGATCAATTTTAGTTCCCATATTCTATTCTATAAATTTTATGTGTAAGACAACCATTGTATATATAGTGCAAACTAGATAGAGTTCATTGCCACAAATGCAAAATGTCAAAAACTAGCCAACAGGTTGACTGACCAGACCAGGAGTACATGATTCCACACAAAGACAAAACGTTAACAGTTGTTAGTGAATTTCAGTTGCAGAACATAAACTAGAGTAAGATCAAACGTCATCAATGGTCAAACAATTTGCACAGACTGCTGAATAGGAAGTATTCAATTCATTTGAAAATTGCTGAACAACCAATACCAATAAAACAATTTCATACAGGCAAATGTGAGATCTATCAATTAATTTTGTTTTACATTGTTACTTCTTTAGTCTTTACTTAATGTAAATTGTAGTGTCAAGTTCATTCAAGGTGCATTTAGACGCACCAGTAATTTGCTTTAAATGCTCAACTCTGCTACCTGTGCACAAAACCGTCATGGGGGTTTACATAGAAAGATTAAGGATAATCTTAACTCTTATGCTATTAAATAAAAGTTTAGTGTCCAAGAGAACTCTAAATAATTTCATGAAGATATAAACTTCCTTCACATTTGATCAGCAAAACACAGCCATAAATTTTCCAGACAATATCAGACTCATTTGAGAAGATCATTGTAAAATATTTGTAATACTAAATAGCTGATGGGTCCATAGGTCAACTCCAATGAGAACTGAATCCATATAGAATAACGAAAGTATATCACTACATATTTAACATGAAGAGGAAGTATTGCATGGATTTGAACAGTAATAAATTTTACAGTTCTGCTATTTACTATGAATAAATGATGTATGATACAAGAGTGTGCAGATGATTTTGATGTCAAAAAATAGAAGAGTTAAGTTAGAGAGGAGGGAGATTCCACATTTGTTTTCTAGACCCGACATGAATTACAAGCACTAAACCCGCAAAATCCAACCAAAATGTAAAAACCAATTCATGAGAAGCAAATACAACAGAAATCATGCTCTACTACAATCCAAGACAACAGAAACCATGCTCTATACTACAATCCAAGACAACAGAAACCATGCTCTATACTACAATACAAGACAAAGAAGGCAAGATAAGAAATCAAGAGGTCAGCGATGAATACAGTAATACAATTAAATAAATTAATGTCAAATGATTTTCTTGTCCTGCCATGAAGTTGGATGACTTCCATCTGGTTGAGCAGCAATGCTGAGATGCGATCTGGAACATAGATCCAAATAAGTAGTTTGAGAGGAAAAACAAATGATCATGTTTATATTTTTCCCACAGAATTTAAATACTGGAAAGGCAACTAACAAACTAATAAAATTTGTTTAACAGTTCAGACCATAATAAACATTGCTGGTGTTCTTTTACTTCAGATGGGTCAAATTAAAACAAGACATTGGTCTCAAACTTGCACCATGTGCCTTTACAATCCGTTACTGGTCACAACTACTTTAATAAGCAAGAAATAAGGAAACATGAATTATGTTAAAAAATGCTTCAAATTAACAAGCTCCGACAAAAATGAGACTTTGGCAAAATACAAATACTATAGAAATGTTCTTTGAGGCCCCTCTCAACCTTAGAAACAAAATATTGTGCAGAACGAAAGAAAAGCTAATATTCATAATGAAAAAACGAAGGTCTTAAAATAGAGTTAGTGTGATAAATACCTTCCCGCTGCTCCAAGCCATCCAAACAGCTCCTCATCCTGCCGCTCCAGTGGCTCCAGTTTGCTACCGCTGACCCTGCGCAACTGGAAGGAAAAGCAAAGTCTCAAATCTCAATCCATAAACACAGTTTGTTTCTCTTACAACTGTCATCAAAATACATTTCGCAGTAGACAAATTTTGTTTACATGTAAATAATGTGTGCATGAGGTCTCAGCCTGGGAAAACTTACTGGTTGTCCTTGTTCTGGTTGCTTGGGGGGAAGACAGCAAAGCCAGCGTTTATGTTGAAAGCAGATCTCCATGGCGGACGTCGAGGAGGGTCCTTGGTGTCGGGTGTCTTGCGTCACCAATCGCGGTGACCTGCTGACCGGGACGGAACTGGAACTATGGCCTGGAACTGGAAAAGCAACTGGAGAAGCAAACGTCTCGTTTCATTGTAAACCAACTGAAACAGTGCGTCGCGAACGTCCTGGGGGTCCGATGACAGGTGAGCCGTCACCACCGGGTTGTTTGCAGCCTCAGCCGTCGCGGTCCTCCAACGGCGACTCTGCAACAGGAGCAAAACTAGGTTAAAATCATCCCACACTAGCCAAGCCAACTAGAGCCAGTGAAGATGAGGTTACTTACCTGTAGACACGGGCGGGCGAGGCCCTCAGCGGCGAGGCCGCGGTGCGTCCGAGCCGAGCCGAGCGGAGTGGTCGGGAGGGCGGCTGAAGGGCAGCGGCAGCAGAACAGAACAGGGCATTAGACTGGTCCCAACGTGCGGTTGAAGTAAGCCATTAGCTTTGCTCTCGCGGACTCCCGGTCGCAATGTAACAAACGCGCCCGCCAAGCCATACTCGCCGGCGCGCTACCCTGGGCGCTGCGCCTCGCCGGTCCCGCGGGGGGGAGGGGGCCTAGGGGGGACACCCGCGGGGGCAGCGAGGGAGGCCAGAGAGACGCGCCGGCCGCAGCAGCAGCAGCAGCAGCAACAGAGGGGCGGCAGCAGGGAATGACCGGGGCCCCTGCAAGCGGGCCAAATGGGGAACAAATAATGCTTTAGAGACGCACCTGCCACGAGCTGGTCCAGCTGTCCGCGGGGGCCGCGGGGGCCGAGCGGGCCGAGTCGCGGCGATCGGTCCAGTGGCTGAGCAGAGAACTCCAACAGAAAGCGAGCGTCACGGGGGCAGGTTCAACCAATGATCTATGCTGCGACTTCATCCAACACTTCCCAAACTAACCCTCTTAATCTAGGTGGGAGCCAGCAGCAGTAACTTACAGGGCGAGCAGCTGTCTGCTGTCAGCTCTGGGCTTGTACATCCTGCGGATAAAACCATCATTGTGAGAGGGAAAACAATCCAAAAATCAAGCGGCAAAACAGTAAAATAGGGCTGATTACCGACAAGCCATGGCACCTTCATCATCTTCAATTTTGTTTGGTCTCTTCCAAAGAAAGATAAGGTTATTGACAACATTATACCACGCTCGCGCCGCCACGACTTTCGCTTTAGTCCCGTTCTTTACGCCACGACTGTCGCGTATACCGGTCATGTGGTGGAGTGTGTTGTGTATGTGTGAGGGACGCCAAGTGCCATTATAAAGGTAATGGGAACCTCCCCACCCCCCTGACCTGTTGACCCACAGCTGCCAAAGGCCCTATCTGACGCTAAGCTCCGATGATTGGCATTACCGTGAGTTGCCGCTGGCTAACTGCCCACGGCACAGCGGGTCCCGCGGCGGTAGAGTGACACCCCCACACCTCGCAGAGCTGTTGGCTCACGGCGACCCGGCTTCCACTGTTAACAATTACAACAGTAAATCACAACAGAATGGTTTTGTAATGTTGTAAACAGGGCCTGTAGGCTGGACTGTACCTTATTCTAGAGGACAGCACGGCCAAGTCTTTATCCATCAGATACCAGTCGAACAGATTTGACCGTCGTCGTACAGCAGATGGGCTCGCACACTTCAGCATGACGGCAGCCGGGGGAGCGCGGCGCAGCAGTACGCGGGCCGACGCGGGCCGAGGACGGCCACGAACACACTGTTCAAAATTATACCAGTAAAATCACTACCGAATGGTCTGGTAACTTTTAAAACAGTGTGATACTGTAGGCTGGACTGTACATACCTTGCACTGGAAAGCTCTATTCGAGCACAGTCAAGTAGCGGAGGTTACAGGGCGGCTGAGCGCGGCTGAGTGGCGGCTCACTGACTGCGGCGGGCGACGGGGCTGGGCCGGCAGTGGTCGTCAAGTCAAGAGTCAAGGAAAGCTTCTGAGCTGCGTCGCGCCGCCGCCGCCCAGATCGGCTCGGGCGGGCCCGGCGGGCCCGGCGGGCCCTCCGGCCGGTGGTGGGGGCTGACGGTGACACTCCTGCCGGCTGTTTTAGGAAGGAGGGGCGCGAGAACGAACGACACACTACAAGTCTATAGTATTTCGACTAACGGTTGAAGAAGAATAGCAGGTAGAACATAAAGGTTTCTGATTGGCCGAGCGCTTACCCCCACTACCAGCGTGACGTAAAGGCGGGAAGCTTTCGACTAATCGGTAACGTTTATGTTCTACCCGCTATTCTTCTTCCTTCGTTCGTCGAAATACACAATAAAGGCCGTCACCCACCCAGGGCCGTCTCACTTCGTGCTTTTTAGGAGATCGCGCCCCATAGTATTTGTCTGGTTGGGTAGGGGGCTTATGGCTTGTCAGGGATTATCTGCAGAGCAAGGGACTTGGCTTCTGCGTACACCCTGAGGGTGTCGGATATCATATTGCCCGAAGGTCTGCTACCGACGGGTCGGATTAAGCTGACTCTGGCCGCCGGATTGGTGTCCACAAAGAGGACGCCTGCGAGGTAGGCCGCCCGCTACCACTTGCCGCGACGAGTCGAGTTTTCGCCTGGACGCCTGAGAGGTAGGCCATGGGCCACGGCTTCTCTCTCGGCATCGGTCGTGCCGTGTCGGGGACTTTGGGTTTGGGTCAATTTTTGACCCCAGGCGTGAAGCCGTGTCAATATGGGCGTGAGTCGATGATTGTCGCTGAAAACGCCTGGAGGGTAGGCAATGCGTCCCTCCGAGCTGCATGGGCAAGGCGAGGGCTTCCTAGAGGCATTTAATTAGTACCTCTTAACACTGTTTACTTCTGGTTGATATCCTAGCATAGATGAGATGAGTTCGTCTAGGCGGTTCAGTTTAAGCTGACTCGGGCCCTGTCGGTTGTAGCTACAAACAGGGGCACACACCTAGTTTGGAGTTTTGATTGACAATATAGATCTGGACATAGCAAGAGACAGTAGGGATTGTTTGACCAAACAAACGACACAACGTAATAGTGCATTAAGTGGACGGAATATTTATTATTTAAAACTTCTTAAATGTGCTGCTTTAAAATCAAATCTTACATCAACAAGATCACAGAGAAATACTGGTTACATTTCACATAAACAACTACACTTGGTGGTTAACATTACGGGGAGCTAAGTCCTGAGATGATTCCTGGACTTCTCAAGGATATCCTTCCGGATGCGAGGGTAGTTAGGGTGTGCGGAGAGCACCTGCTGGCAGACGTCGATGGCGTCTGCGTACTGCTTGCACTTCATGTACTGGAAGGCCAGCTTGTAGCCGAGCGCTGGCTGGGAGCGCGCCGCCCCGCCGGCCTCGCTTGTCCCCGCGCCCAGCCGCCAGGCCCGCTCGTAGTGCCCCGCCGCCTCGCGGTACGTCTGCTCCTTCTCCGCCATGACGCCGAGGCTCTCGTAGGCCCGGGTGCAGCCCTGGTTGTGCTGCAGCACGCGGCGCAGCAGCTCGGCGGCCAGCTCCTGCTTGCCCTGCTGGATGTACAGCTCGGCGAGCAGCAGCCACGCCTTCTCCAGGTGGTTGGCCTGCTCCACGGTCCAGACGGTGCGCGCCAGCCGCTTGAGCTGGTTGCGCGCGCGCTGCGTCTGCTTCTGCAGGAGCAGCGCCTGCGCCAGGCCCAGCACCGCGCCCACCGGCTCGCGGTGGCTCTCCGTCTCGCTGCTCACGGCGGCCGTCAGGTCCTGCACGGCGCGCTCCACGCCGCGCTTGTCCCCCGCGGCCAGCAGCAGCTGGTTGGCGAGCAGCCTCTTGCTCATCTCCTCCTCCGGGCCGCCCGCCGCGCCCCGCAGCTCCGCCAGCAGCCGCTCCGCCGTGGCCAGCGCGGCCTGGCGCGCGTCGCGGTCCTCGGCCCCGCCAGCGTCCTCCGCGCCCAGGTTCTGGCCGTCCAGGCAGATCTCGATCATGTTGTGCACGGCCTGCTGCCCCCACTCGGGGTCACGCCGCGCAGCGTTGAACTGGTGCAGAGCCTGCATCACCCCGATATTGAGTTAGATATTGAATAGTGAATTGGTCCGGGGAAGTCCTTGCGCGACTCACCTGCGAAGCGTTGCCAGAGTACCACGAGTACAGGCCACGGCAGTAGCTGAGGCCGGGCTGGGCGCGCTGAGCGGCGCCCTGGGCCTCGGCCGCGTCCAAGAAGGGCACACAGGAGGCCAGCTGACCGCGGCGTCGAGACACCTCGACCAGGCGGGCCAGCGCCGTCCAGTAGGCCGGCCGGCGCTGCAGCAGCGCCGAGAAATGCTGCCAGGCGCCCTCCAGGTCGACGCGGCGGAAGGCCAGGTCGGCCATCATGACGGTGGCCGCGTCGTGCTCGGGCACGGCGCGCAGCAGCGTCTGGCAGGTGGCCTGGCACTGCTCCAGGTCGCCCACCTGCATGTACAGCTTGGCGAGGGCGATGAGCGTGTCGCTGGTCTCGGCCGTGGGCGGGGCCTCGCTGTCCGTGCCGGCGGAGCCCGCCTGCAGCACCAGGGCCTCGCGGTAGTAGCGCACGGCGGCCGTGTTGTCGCGCAACGACGCGGCGTGCAGGGCCATCTGGCGGCACAGGCGGGCGCCCACGGCGCGCTGCTCGGCCACGGCGGGGCTGTCCTCGCCCTCGCGCGCCGCCACCAGCTTGAGCACGCGTGCCTGCGTGACGCGCGCCTCCTGCAGGCACGCCAGCGCCGCCTGCACGCCCGTGACGGTGCCCACCGCGCCGCCACCCGCCCGCTCGCGCACACGCGCCTGCAGCTCTTGCATGCGCACGCGCACGCCCAGCGCCTCGGCGTCGTTGGCCGACGACTCCCTGGCCAGCTCCTGGCTCAGGGTGGCGTCCGCCTTGTCCAGCTGCCCCAGCTTGAGGCAGAGCAGCGCCATGTCCAGGCGCAGCTGCGGGTCGCCGTCGCCGCGCACCGCCTCGCGGTAGTAGTTGAGCGCCTTGCCGTACTGGTGCGTCTGCACGAGCGCGCGCCCCGTCTTGCAGGCCAGCCCCGGGTTGCGGTTGGGCGGGCTCTTCCGCAGCGCCTGCTCGTAGGTCTCGATGGCCTTCTCGGGCTCCTGCGGGAGAGAGAGAGAGAATGAGGTGAGAGGCAGTCAACGGACGCCTGTGGAGTGCTGGGTAGGCAGCCCGCTGCGCAGCCGTGTTGGGCGGGCGGGCCGACTCACCTGCACGGCCATGTACGCGTCCCCGAGCAGCACGAGGCTCTGCGGCCCGGGGTCCTGGTCCACCAGCTGGCGGAACACCTCGGCGTAGGCGCGCCGGTCCTTGCGGATGCGCAGGTGGATGTGCGCCATGCGGCGGCGCGCCTGCAGGTAGTAGGGCTGCGAGGGTCGCACCGAGGCGAGCACGGACAGCGCCGCGGACGGGTCGGCGGGCTCCCCGCGCGCCAGCAGCACGTCCGCGTGCGCCAGCGCCACGCGGCCCTCCTCGGCCGTGTCGCGGAAGCGCTCCGCCGCGTCGTGGAGGGCGAGCATGGCCTCGGGCCAGCGGCCCTGCTGCTGCTGCAGGGCGGCCAGCTCGAGCAGCAGCGTGGCCTGCTCGGAGCGGGAGAGCGCGTGCGCGCCGCCCCCGGAGCCGCCGCCGCTGCCAGGCCGGAGGCCGCTGAGCGCCTGCGCCGCCGTCAGGCTCTTGAAGCTCTCGTCCAGGTCACCGCGCGCGCGCTGCACCAGCGCGGTGAGCAGGTGGAACAGCGGGCGCTCGCGCACCGCGAAGCTGTAGCTCACCGCCACCTCCAGGCTCTGCGCCGCGGCCGCGGTGTTGCCCTGCCTATGGGCGGAGATGACAGTGGTGAGCAGGAGGTAGGGGCAAACGGCGACCCGGAACCGGAAGAAGAACCGCCGGGCGCTGACTAGAGATACTACTTAGAGTCTCTCTAACACTGACCTGAGCAGGGCCTGCGCGAGCAGCAGGTGGCCGTCGGCGGAGGTGGGGTCCACTGTGTCGAGCACGTGACGCAGCGTGTTCTGGGCCGCGCGGACGTCCCCAGCCATGAGCTGGGTGCGCGCAAGCGACAAGTGCGCCGGCAGCAGCCCGGGGCACGCCTCGCGCACCAGCTCCAGCACCGCCATGCACTGCCTGCGAGAGGACAAGGGTATCGGTCAGAGCCACGGCGCGCCTCGGCCTCATAGGGCGATATGAAGGGGTACCAACTTGAGGGCGGTCGGCGTGGGCGGAGCGATGACGCCGACGTCGTCCGGGAGGGCGAGGGGGGAGGCGATGTCCGGCGCGTGGCGCTGGTACTCCCTGGCCACTTGCAGGAGCATGTCTGGATTGAGGACGCGGAGGTAGGCCGGGCCAAAGGGTTCCCCCTGCAGCAGCTTGAGGTGCGCCTCCACGGCGCCGTCCAGCAGCCGCAGGGCGCGCTCAGAGTCGCCAGCCGACAGCCTAAGGGAAGTCCCACACATGAGAGGTTCGCCGCTGACAGTGCCAGTGGGAGAAGCCAGAGCCTAAAGCCTCACCTGGCCGCCATGAGGAGCACGTCGGCGCTGGGCCTGTCGCCCTGCACCTCCTGCAGGAACTCCACCTGCTGGCGCGCCTGCTCGCGGTCCCCCGCGGCCGCAGAGGGCACCGTGGCGCCATCGTCGGCTAGGAGCGTGGCCGTCAGCCCCACCAGCGCGCCGACCGAGCTCTCGTCGGCCC
Source organism: Frankliniella occidentalis (assembly GCF_000697945.3). Classification (NCBI taxonomy): domain Eukaryota; kingdom Metazoa; phylum Arthropoda; class Insecta; order Thysanoptera; family Thripidae; genus Frankliniella; species Frankliniella occidentalis. The sequence goes on from NW_026267180.1 coordinate 1,346,935, forward strand.
TTGTCGCGGTGCGGTAGTGCCGGGCGGCGTCGCGCAGGCGGCCCGCCAGCAAGCACTGCTGCCCCAGCTCCTGGGTGGTGGCGGAGCGGGCGGCCGCGGCGCCCCCGGGCTCGGCCTTGGCGGCGCGCTCGGCCAGGCGCAGGGTCTCTGCCAGGACGACGGGGTTGCGGCCGCACACGCGCGAGAACAGCTGCAGCAGAGGAATTCAATGATGGTGTCAGAAAAGTTGGGCGTCGGCGTCGTCCAGTTCGCGGCCAGGAAACAGATTGCTTTAGGTACCTGGGCGTTCTCCAAGAAGAGGTGCGTGTTCTTGGGCTCGATCTTCTCCATGGCGTCCGCCAGACGCTGGACGGCCTCTGCGCCACCCTCGTAGTCGCCATCCCGGCAGACCAGGACAAGGGCATTCACCTGCAAAAGACAATGCGCCGTTCCACCGGTGTCCACCACAAACTCATGCTACGGTCATCACAGTCGCTTTTACCTGCAGGGCATCCAAGCTGTTGGTGTCGATGGCGAGGGCTCGGGCAGCCGAGTCGGACGCCTGCCCCCAATCCCGCTGTGCAAGCTGGTTGCGCATCTTCTCCACGAGGGGCGGGGTCGCGCTGGGGAACCGCACGATCATCTGATTGAGGACGCTCATGGCTCCAGCGTGGTCTCCCATGTACTCTCGGGCGCGAACTCCTCCGAAAGCAGCATCAGTGTGTGTTTTATTTTGGTCGAGAGCGCGAGAGAAGTAGTCCGCTGCGGTTTTGGCTCGAGCTTCGACTGGCTTATCACCTTTCTGAAACCATTCGAATTTTGGTAAAACGATGGACAAAGCTGATAAATTCACAAAAGCCGTGAACCAGACATACTCCATCACGTATGAGAGTGAGTTCAATCCAGCCTCTCACGGTCAAGCCCCAGCACGACTGAGGACTTGACTTTAGAAGTCTATCAGCGTATTCCCTGGCACGCTCAGCTTTCCCAACCAAACAAAAGAAGTACGCAGCATGGTAAAGTGATAGCTCACTTGCTGAGCGACGTTCATCTTTAAGTCTGGTATCTAAACTGGAAACTGCTTCATTGTCTACAGTTGTACACAATCTGAAAAAAAAGAATAAAAATGTGTATGAATTAAAAGTCTACAGAGTGATGTGGCAGTTTTTGGCAAATAAAACTTACTTGTGGACGTGTAAAAGAGAAACAATTACTCCAAGAGAGATATCTCTATCACCAGAAAGAGAGTCCAACTCTCGTATTGCCTCCTGAGGTCGGCTACCCAAAGCCAAAGTCCAGCCATTGTACATGCGAAACACATTGTCAGTTGGGTACCTTCTCACTCCTTCCAGTGCAAGGGTTTGTGCACTGTGGGAAAGCCCTGCCCTCAACAGGTACAGCACACGGGCTTTTACATCTTGTTCAGAGTCCATTTTTAAAAGATTGTGAAGGAACAGGTGCAGGGGTGGAAATGTGCAACAATTACATCAGTTTTGTTTTATTTACAGCAATAATGATCCAAAGATCATTACATGCATGCATGCATGAAAACTCAAGCCAAGATTTTTTTCAGCTCAGGTGTCTCATTTTCACGGAAGTACTTTTGAAGATAATCACAAGACAACTTCATTTTCAAATTATTTTGACGGACATACTCAAAAGCTTCCTGAAACATAGAAGGGGAATAATTTAAGTACATTGAAGGTGTGCCAAATTTGACACAAATCAGGAGAAAGAAACAAAGCATAACCTTGGCAAGAAGCGCTGCAACACCTTGTCCTCGGAAAACCACAGGTACCTCAGTATGAAGCAGGTCTAGAGTATTATTTGACTTTGAGTATTGAATTACAGCACACTCTGAAAAATAATTTAAAAAATTACACACTATTTTTATTTGAAAAATATCATCAAATCATACCTTGCTTACCTTCGCCCATGCAGATAGAGAACTCATTCTTGTCCGCATTGTGTTGAACCTTCAAGTCATTCGGTGGGTAAGCAGAAAATGCTTTAGACATTGGTTGCGCCGCAAGCAAACGGGCCGACCGAAGGACACGGCCCGCAGAGGTGGAGACAGTGTTAGGCATTCGTCTGTCAAAGTGGGAAATGCAGTTTGGATACAAAAACACAGATAACAAATACCAGATAACAGATCTATCTTAGGTTTCTCTTGCTCTTTGTCGTTTTAAAAATGTTTCAATGAACATATTTTGCAATAAATGCTACTTTAGGGGAATAAACCATGATCAAACAGCATAAATTACCTTCCTGAAATGGATCTGTTTTCTGTTATTTGTTATCTCTCTTAAGGTGATACAGCCATAGGTTATGAGCTGTGACATTTATACTATGTCGGCAATGATCATCATTTATTTGGCTCGGTACATGATAATTATTGACGACTGAACGAGGAAATCCTCAGATACTTACAGAAACACTGGGTCGGGGAAGGGAAGCTCTGGCTGAGAGGTCACCGATCGGTGAATACTTTCTTGATTTGTTTGTTTGGAATTCGCACGCAGAAACAAAACAATAAACAAAAGAAGGAAAACGGAAGAATCAGTCACATCAACATTAAACGAAATATTTACCTCCAGTACCAATAAATTTTTCTCTCTAATTCCGAAAGATTTTTTTTGCAATTTAATCTATAAAAATTACATGCACAGAAGTGAAGTCATTCGAAGAGAAATAATACCGAAATTGTGGGAGAGTGAAATTGCTCAATTGATCACTAGCTTAGCTTGCTCTTTGCACCACTGTTTACCTTCTTCCTCTTGCTCTCTTCTTACTTTCGGTTCCTGTCGTCTGGCAAATAGATTTAGCTTAATTTTTTTTTTTCAAAATGTCTTTAAGTCAAGAACAGGCTGGCAAAAGAATGGATAAGTTGATAACAAGCTCTATCACACAAGTCGGTAAGATTCATTATTCGAGCAATAACAGTCACTGCTGTCTACCTAAAATAGGCTTTGAGGTCCTTAGCTGATGAGGTTAATATCCAACTCCATTCCATCATTTGATTATTTGAAGGACTCTCTTATCTCGTTAGATAACTTCCATATTATTTCATTATAATTATTAAAAAGTACTGTTTGTCATTGTCTACAAAATGTTATTGTGACAACCCTCCCTTACTCAGTGAGCAATGAAATGTCAGACTGATGTCAGAACGATATCAGTTATCAGAAACGTGTCAATTTCAAGACCACACTTTTATCAATCTGATGCGAAAACCGACAAATTTCTGATGTCTGACATCGTTTCGATATCGGTCTGATATTGCATTGCTCAATGGGTAGCAGACATGTGACACTAACGCATTGTAAGCTGACATTTGTTCATAAATTTTGTTTTCTAGGTACAAGTTTAGCTTGGGGCTTAGTTGCATCTTTAATATTTTTCAAAAGTGAGTTTTTGTTTGAGTTTTGACATCTTTGAAGTCGTCCTACTAGTCCTAAACTCTAATGAGAATCCCTATTTTCAGGAAAAAGCTGGCCCGTCATTGTTGGTGGTGGTTTTGGTGTAGGAGCAGCATTTGCAGATATTTCAAACGAAGCCAACCTCAACTCATAGAAGATAAGAGATAGTAGAGTATTAAGCCAAGTACGATAGAGTCTCTTCCTTTGTAAAAATTAAGTAATTTAGTGTACTACTTAACTGTTGTCCTTTCCAACTTTCAGATTGAAGTCATTAGTGTGGCCTCTTCCTTTAATGCACTGTAGATGTCAAAATCTTGAGATTTTGTGCTACACCATTTGCTCACTGTCTGGTGATATCTTCCTCCTGCACTTTGTGAAGAGAAAATGGTAGCTGTGATGCTCAGAGATTGAACTCTTGTAAGATTTAAATGTTTTATGGTAATTGTTGTTACAAATTTTCGGCTGCTAACATGTAAATCAACATTAATAATAAAAGTTATATTTTGTTTGAAAATGCATTCTATTTCAAATGCACAAGAAGACATCTTACGTTGTAGAGGTGTACACAAAAGACATGACATTCCAACAATAATTTTTATAAATCAAATTAGATCAATAGACAAATGTGCTGCTAACTGCTTCAGAAAAGTATTGACAATAATTACATCACAGATTGCATAGTTCGATTAAAAGCTCCAGTGTTATCAAAAGATATTAGATTGAGATGATATAAACAATTGTTAACTAACAGGAAAATGCTGACATGATTCACGCATTAAAAAATAACATTTCACTTAAAAATGATTCGAGTATGAAGGTAAAAATATCCTCAAGGCACAATGCAGTAAAGAAATTGTTCACATAATCAGTCATGGGTCTCACTTTTTAAAACAGTAAAACAAGTTAACCAGATATTAGCTATAATTAGACCAGCAATAGAGGGTGCTTTGCAGAATGTTACAGTAAACTTATGAAATAACAGATGTGTTACTTTTCTTCTGAACAACTTTTGGGGGAGGTATACCCATGTGATCACAAATTTCATTTCTAATGGGGCGGACAATTTCAATGGCTTGATCCCATTCAGTGTCTGAAATAAGGGTCATGGCTTGTTCCATGCCCGTGGGATCTAAGCCAGCATCATCACCATACAGCATGAGGGCTTCATAAAGTCGCCCAGCTGTAGAAGTACGGATTGTAGGGAACCGGTGACACAAGAATATTAAAAGCTGAGTTAGTGAACGGCGAGAGACTTCTCCAGGAACCTGAGAAACCACAGATAACCTCAGTCACAGGAATAAATGCGTAAAATAAAACACTAGTGAAGACTGCTTTACAACTTACCTGAACTAATTGGCAGAGAACATCTACCCCGCGGTTGAGTTTGTGAACATCTTTAGATCGGGTAACTACTCCTTTGACGACTCTCAAAATCTCTGATGAGAATGAAACTTCTGGGTCCACTAAGACAGAATGCACACAACCACTCCCAAGAAGGCGATCAAGGAAAGTGAGGAGAGAATCTGATAATCTCTCTGAATTTATCCATTCAATTAGAACTTGAAGGATAATTCCACACAGGCGCCGCATTTCCTCTGGTGTTTGTTGTAAATGTTTAAGATGCGTAAATAAAGCTGAACTTGAGTGCTTAACCTGCAGAAAAGAGATGACATTAAAATGACAAAGGTAAACCAAAAATAAGTTCTCTCGCCTAATATTTTGTAATGAAAGAAGTAAACACTAGACGCATACCAAACTTTCAGTCAAGCCACCAACACTTGCAACAAGCCCAAGCATGAGACTTGCAGAATATGATTCTAGCCTCAATAATTCGATGAACAGAGGGAATGTATCTGCAGCTGAGTTCCAATTCAATTCCTCCTGACAAAGATTTTGAGTGAAAATCTGCAGGATTTCTGTGTGGTGAGGAATATGAGGCACCACAGGGTCACTGAAAAGAATAGAAAGTATTATTAATCTAAAACCTAACAATAGAAAAACAATCTTTAAAAAAAAGGATTCTCAAGGTAGAGATGGTGCAGTATCATGCCAGTATTCACCTGTGGATAAGGCTACTAAAAACGCGCCCAGCATGAGAGCGAGTCCGGTCAATTCTTTCCACAGCTTGTTGTGATACATCAGCCATCATTTTCTGGATCACACAAGCATCAAGAAGAGTTGGATCCTGCTTGACAACTAATGTTGTTAAAACCTGGAGAGCTGTCATGGCTGCTTCTCTGACCCAAGCTCCGACATCACCCCTACTATCCATGGTGTACTCAGAGAGGCATCTCAGGAAACAGGAGTACATTGCATCCACTAGACTTTTGTTCACTTTTCCTGGATCTAAAGAAATAACAAAATTAGAATTGAATTACTTGGATTATAAATTAAAATTATTTAAAATAATAATAAAACTTTAAATTAAAAAACAACAGAAAAATGAGAGACAATTTCACTCACCAGACTGTTTGTTGCCATGTGCAATGCCAATAGTATTGGTGATGGTGTGAAGAGCTTTCACTGCATCACGTCGACTTTCAGCCCATTTCAAAGTGCTTTCAGTTATTTCTGTGCATCCAATTAGTGCTTCAATCACTGAAGAAACACGACCTTTCAGCATAAAGCCAGGTAAAGATCCTGCCGACAAAAGAGATAAAAATCAATACTACTTCTTCAATATTTATATTTATCAATCTCCACTAATTATAAAAGTTACCAAACTACTCTCACCGATTGCTAGGCAAAAGCCCATGCGTGTAGCTTTATTCACAGCCTTTAGCTTGCCAGTGTAACAACTAATGACTCCTTGCTGTCTTCGCAAACACTTTTCAGCATCACCATGCTGATAGTATTCGGAGAGAAAAGCTGGAAGGGCATAGACTGCTCTTGTCCTGACTGTAGCTACTTCATTAGACAAGCAATCATCCAGAAGAAACTGCCACTCATCTGAAAAATACCAAAGAAATAATTGATATAGATTCTAAATCTGAAGATCTTCTCTACAAACAGACTTTGAACAAATTCTTACCAATTATTGACATGTCATGGAATGGCATTTGAGCAAGGGACGACTTTTCAACCAGAACACAGCATGCTTGCTTCATCAACTCTCCTCCCATACCTCGAAATTGACCCCTTTCTTTGAACTTTGGAACAAGAGAGCAGACTTCCTGAACAAATTTCTCACCAATGATTTCTTGAATAGTTTGGTTTCTTTCTTTGCCAACAACAGCAAGGGCATGTAAAAGCTCAGCAATAGCAAGAACAGCACCATGACGAGCATTTAAATCAATTGATGTGGTTCTACTAAGAAGTTGTGGAAGGACACATGTAGCAATATACTCTGGCGATTTTGGTGTAATATTGTGCAAAGCCTTTCCAGCTAGCTCTCGTATGGCAACATCCCAGTGATCTACTTTGTATTTAACAAGATGATCGATGAGGGGAAGAGTATACTCCTCAAATTGTGCAATAAATGTGCTGTGGGAGTAGAATAAATTAATATTGAAGTCAAAATATACTGTTAACACATAAAATATTACTTGCTTTCCTTACCTTATGTTGAGGTATGCATTTGAACGCACTCCTACAGCAAAGTAGTCAGCTGTGGTTAAGATCTCAATGCCATGAGGAAATGATCCTTGACGTCCAACGTTTTCTTGAAAAGCTGCAGAAGCTGCTCGGCGACAGTTTATTTCTCTATCAAAGACAGTCACCACAACCAGAGCCCCTGCAATGTCCTTTACATAGGGTCTTAAAACTTCTGTATCATAAGCTCGAGCAAATGACCAACAAACATAGCATGCTGCATCACGTATGTGTGCCCCAACAGAGACGTAACCTCTAGCTTCATCATAATACAAAGCCTTGAGAACTACAGGCACAACTTCTCCCAAGCGCTGAGGTAACAACAGACCACGTTTGCCTACAATTCAAAAAGAATACATAAGGATCCACAAAAAACTTATACTGGAAGGAAACAAGAAACATATAAGATCTCACCAAGTTCAGCAAGAGCTAAACAGCCTCCATGCCAAGCTGAGTCAGAGTTTTGCTCACTGAATAACTCTAGGACAGAACCAACTACTTCATCAGCCAACTCCTTGGGTAACCTTCCAGTGACTCGACCAATGCCTTTAGCAGCCGACCACCTAGAGACACACAGATATTAATCCTAATTACAAGGCAATCAGCATCAAGGGATACTAAACTAAGTTTCCAAGGGGGTGAGAAGATAGTACCTCACAATCGTATTGCTATCCTGTAGGCCCTGAATAAGTTCTTCAATAACCTCCTCAATTTCTTCTGGAATGTCAAAGTCTTCTCCAACTTCTTCAGGATTACTTTGTGTAGGTTGTTGAGCACCAATTTGACGGGTGGCATCACCAGCATTTAAGTTGATAGTTAATGATCTACAACCACGATTGTATCGCCAAGCAGCCACTCTTGTTTTCAAAAATGTTAAACCTTAAAAAAAAAAAAAAAAAAAAAAAAAGAGAGAGATGATTAAAAAAAAATTAGAAATAGAGGAATTAGTAGAAATATTAAATAATGAACTTACCTATCCGTTGCACAACTTTCATCCCTAGTTGTCTTATTAGTGGGATATCCTTTTTTCTGCAATTACTGTTTACCAACCATTGCAAGAGTTCTGTTGCATGAGGAATTAAGTCCTCACGGCTGCCATGCTTAAGAATAGCAGCCAGAGCAGCCAGGGCCCCACACTGAGCACTCATATCACTTTTAGGAGACCCCACTACCTGCAATTAATAGGAAAAAAAATGTTTTCACTGCATTTCCAAAATCTTAACTGTGCCAACTATGAAATATGGGAGGGTACAAAGAGCATTCATGCCTTTACATGTTGTTCCTCATTTAAGAGAAAGTGAAGACCTCCTTTTACACCCTCCAGCAGATAAAGGACACTCAAAACAAGGGCCAGGGTGCTGTTAATGATAAGACCCTAGCATTGGTATTCAGAGGAGCACACTTATCTCCCATTCCCCTTCTCTCCTCACCCCTCCCCTCCTTCCAGAACCCCCTCCTTCCCCCACTGTGGAAGCACATTTGGACAGAGGACCCAGGTCAGTACTCAAACAGCACCAGGCCTTAGCACTTGATTCCAGGTAAAGGAGAGGCCACAACTGCATCCTGTTACTAAACTGTGACGGTCAGGCAACTAGATAGAGTCAACCAGCGTTAGTTTTAGACTCATTAGCAAACAATGAGAACAGTCTTAGCAGCTTTGGCCTTAGCAGCAATGTTTATTGCTTGCAAAGCCAAACCAGCGCCGGCATTTGGTAAGTTGGTGGCCGCTAAACACCACTATTTCACATGGGCAAATAATAATAATTTCAACATTTACAAACAGACTTTCTAACGGACTTTCTCACAGATTGGATCGACAATAGTGATTTTTTTGTCACATCAGGTACTTTAATACATCTTAAAACCAATCTGTGAAACTAAATGTAACAATAGTTCTCAATATTTGATGATTAGTTTTTCAACAATTCTTTGTCTCAGATGAATCCTACGAATTAGGGAATGCATGGGAAAAGAGTGGTGAGTTTGAGGGAGATATTATCATGAGCCCAGATAACATCCGAAATGGTCTAGTAAATGAAGTCTTTTATTGGCCAAACAAGACATTAGTTTATAAAGTGGACTCAGATTCACTTGGTACGTCAGCTTACTGCAAAGGGAAAATACTGTGCTATATTTTAATCTATAAGAATGTCCAACTCAAAAAAGGAACCTTTTTTTGTTTTTTCAAACATTTCAGATGAAAGGCAAATTGGCATGATAGATCGGGCAGTGGCAGAATTCCATAAAAAGACATGCATTCGGATGCGGGAGAAAAATTATCACGACAAAGATTATGTGTTCATAACAGTAAGCAAAAATTCACATGCCTTACAAAAGTTGATTCATTAAGATTAATTATCTAATTGCAAATTTCTAGGGGAAAGGAGCCCACGGCTGTTCATCCCATGTGGGGCGGCAAGGAGGAAGACAACCTTTGTATTTGAAGCCCAATGAACTAGGAAAAGGCTGTTTCAAGAGAGGAACAATTATTCATGAACTGCTCCATGCTTTGGGATTTTACCATCAGCAAAGTGCACCAGAACGCGACCAGTATGTGAAGATAATTTGGGATAATATTCAACCAGGTCAGGGCATGGAGAAAAAAATCATAGAAATAGATGTTTGTATCTATTTTAACTAAGCAAATATTTTACTCCTTCTAGGAAGAGAACATAATTTTAGGAAATATGACACAGAATCTGTGTCTAATTTCAATGTGACCTATGACTATCAGAGTATTATGCACTACAGTGCATATGCCTTTTCCCAAAATGAGAAGAAAACGATAGTTCCACTGGTAAAATCAAGATACAGATACTTTAATTTTCCAGTTAAAAAGGTAAGACATTCTCACATTGTAACCTTCAAATTTTCAGGAGAATGGTGCAACAATTGGTCAGAGAAAGACACTCAGTAAAAAGGACGTAGCAAAACTTCACTACATGTACAATTGCAAAACAACATACACAGAGAAGCCTGATTTAGGAAGTGCCCATGGTCCTGACACTGATACTGATGATACTGATGATAGTGATGATATTGGTGATATTGAAACAATAATTGAGGACTAAAGGTTGTCTTGCATACTATACCCTACTGTATCATTGATTCTTTGAATAAACCTATAGAAATCCTATGGTAAAATAAAACTAAGTTAGAACCAATGTTTCTGAAAACGCTACTTACCTCACATGCAAATGCAATAAATGGTCCAAGGTGTTCGTCTTTCACATCAGATCGCGTAAAAAAATGAGAGGCTAAGAACGCTGCAGGGAACCGTGAACTATCACCCACAAGTACATAGAGCTTGCAAACATCTACAAGTCTGAAAAGAATTGAAAAAACAACAACTCATAAAATTGTAGAGCTTTTAGGGTTTCAGAACAAAAGAACTCTGATTACTCTTACGTACCTTTGAATAACTGTCTTTCTTTTCTCACCATCATCTGCAGTAGACGGACCTGGAGTTGATTGGAAACTATCCAGTCTTGTCATGTGGAAGGGAATCTTCACAATAATTGATAACCACAACAAAAGGGCATATCTTGTCTCCCACGTGTCTGTGCTTTTTGGGTTTTGTCTTTCGAGCATGGTCAATACAGGTTCCAAATCAGAAACCTGAAACCAATAAGTTTTGCAGTTATCAATTTAGGTTTACAGAACATATTCCAATAAATTTCTTCTCCTACATGGCAAGGCAAATAAGTTGAAACATTTAATTAACAGAAATATATGCAGAGTAGTAAAGGACAGAATAAGTATGTTTAAAAATATGTTAAGAGTTTCCATATCATAGAGAGTAAAATTTAAACTTGTGCTGCAGAACAAAGTCAAAAGAGCTAACAGTTGGTTCAGAACGGCATGTAAACAAATAGAGGATAACCCAGAGATATAATGTACTGCAAAAGTATGACAGCAATGGAGTCAACAAATCAAAATGAAATTAGATCAACACACGGTTTGGGGATTACGACCACAGAATGCCATTACAGCGCGATGACAATGAAGTAAAAACATGACAAGGAGAAACATAACCCCAATATTTTGACAACAACTGTCAACTCACCTCATGTGGCAGGTGGCGGACCACCACCTTGTAGCCCCTGACCTTGACAATCACGTGTAAATACTTGAAAGCTTCATGTTTCAATTCTATAGGCTCGTCCTTGTTTCTGATAATCAGGATTATCCTCTCAAGAATGGTGTCCAAATGCGGGTCGAGGAGATGGGGTTGTTCCTGATAGAGGGTTAGGACGCAACGAAACTTCTCGTATGCACACTCGATCGCCTTCCTCGTGGTGTAAATGGTCTTGAGTTGGTCTATCATGCCTAAAACTTCATCAAGTTCGGAAAATAGCTCCAGGGCACAGCCCAGACCCACAAATTCGGTGTTTTCATCCTCTCTGCCAGGCTCCTCCATGTCTGCTTGGACAACCATCTTGATATCAACAAAGAGCTACGCCAGTCTGGCCAACACCAACAATGCGTGAGGACTTCGAGCCCGGCGAGCAGACCGATTTCATCCGACCTCAATTATTCTTTGTCCAGTGGATTTATTTGGATTAATAATGAAGAACACTCTTCATTCCTTTGCATTGTATCTCAGACGGTTGGGTGGCGTGCGCAAGCCTTTCGAAATCGTTTGTTTTCAGATGAGTACGTTACACCCCTGTATTCCCACAAAAACTCTTAGGACGAAGGTTTAAAACTCTTCGCTCTACCGGCTAGCCATCTCACGCTCACGGCTCCTATTTCTAGCTGCGGCTACCTGAGTAAAGATCGGTCGAAGTGTGGAACTACCATATCGCGGTAGAACCGATCGATCGGGGTATCCGGGAAATCTGCAGAGAAATAGGTAGATCCGCGCCTGCAAGGTAGGCAGCATAACTTACCGGTACCCTTGAAAATCCCTTTTTATTCGGACCATTGCGCCGGGTTTTTGAGGGGCATGCTGCCTGCACAGTCGTCACACTTATCCGATCTTTCACTTATTTCTGTTTGTGTACGGAATTTTCCTAGGGATCGACGAGGATACTACAAACCGTCCTTTAACGCATTTTATTTATTTTCTCCTTTTGTACTTGTTTGTGTTAGTGGTAGTTTATCCTTATGGTGGGATAACACAACATTAAAATGATTTAATAAAATAAAACCTGAGGGTATTAACAATATTTCCTCTCATGTTCTTCCAATAGATTCAACTGGTACAATGTTTTCTTCGTGAAAAAACAACTCAATGCAGTAATGAGGGGCTTAAAAATAATCAATATTGACAGCAAATTTAACAAAGTAATCTATCGGTAACATCGGTAACACAAATTGCACTAGAATAAAAGGTAACTAGAGTCATTAGAGCAACGCGTCGGCAGCCCGGCTTCTCTCCTTGACAAGTCCGTTTCATTTCACGTGGTTGGGACACTTGACTTCACTCCCAGTCACGAGTGGCACAGTCATTCCGTACAGCGGACACATACGATCCGATCAAACTTCCGACGGGCTTCACCGGAAATGGTTGACTGGACCGTTTCGCTCATCAGCGCGTCATCAAGATTGTACGGAAAAGCGGCGAACATTTAAAAACAAACGCTCCGATCCATTATTAAACACAACAACTAGACAACAACAATAACAATTAGGTGACGCCACTGTGGCGCGTCGTCACTATCACAGCATGAAGAGGTTCTGCAGCAGGCGCCAGGGCGACGAGGTGCACACGGCCTTCCGCCGCGGGCACGGGTAGTTCCGCAGGCACTCGGCCAGCCGCCGGTCGCACTCGCACAGCCGCTGCGAGCAGGCGGACCCGTTCACCGCTGCAAACGAGAAAGCGTTGCTTAAATTGTAATTGAAAGCTCGCTGAAACACACAGAGAGAGAGAGTTTCCCGAGGCGCCTGCGACTCGCTGGGTAGGCCAACCCGCCCAGCAGCTGTGTGGAGCCGGCGGCCCATCCTGCGGGGGCTCCGACAGGGAACGTTCGGCGCACAACCCGCACAACGCTCAAGGGATAACGTCCCTACGCGCCGCCGTCACCTCGGCAGACTGTTGGCGGGCGCAGTTAAAGAAACACATGCATAAAAGCGTTCTGTTCCGGCTTCGGCACACTTACCGCAGAGCGGTCGTCCTCTGTAGCACTTCCACAAGTACGGCACAAAGTACTCGAGGAACATGGGACAGCTGGCTGTGTCGTAGCACCAGTCGTGCATCTTGCAGCACCTACAGTCAGAGCGGAAAAGCGATCGTTAGTTTAGACAAGCAATAACAATCTCAACCAAATTGTACCAGTATTTTGTTGTTGTTTCTTTTTTCTATCTCTCTGCTGGTCATCACAACCATCGCGTCCCCAGCCCCCTCCCCTTCCCCTCTCATTTCCTGGCGACTTTGTGATAACGCCGAGGAGAGCGTCCTGCCCACTAACCCTTTCCGCC
>NW_026267180.1:1360656-1366317 GCF_000697945.3 Frankliniella occidentalis
GTGGGGAGGGCGGCGCGTCCTTCGACCTCCTCCTTCGCCGTCGCCTCCCCGCCCTACCGCAACCCCCCAATAGCCGCCTCCCCCACCAGGAGCGCAGGGAGGGAGGGAGTGCCTGGGACTCATGGGGGAGGCTTTCGTGGTTTTCAGAAGCAGCAGGGCGATTCGCAGCGGCCTCACGCGGGGCGTGCCTGTGCTCGCGGCCCCCGCCTTGTTCGAACCGTTGAGCCGGCCGGTGCGGTGAGGAGGCCGGGCCGGGCGCGCGTCTCTCGGGGGCAGCCCCAGCTGCTAATTGAAGCACCCTTTTCCACCCTCCTACTTGATTCAACAACGCCGCGGAAAACATTACAAACAAAAAAAAACACAAAAAACAACACCCCTACACACAGAAGGAAAACGAGAAAATTAAAACGGTGTTGGGCTATGGACATAGGGGCTCGTCTGGTCGGCTCCTCCCTTCCGGTTCCTTATTGTTCACTTCCGGGAGAGCCCACGCCGCCCACCGCCCGCATTAAAGCCCCCTCCCTTCTTAAACTTCATGGAATCGCGATTCAGCTTATCTTTGCATGGCGCTCCGCCCGGGTGAGATGGACCCTCCCCCCCCCTTTCCCTCTCTAGAGCGGGTACATAGTTGGTGCAGCAAGGTCGAGCCAGGTAGACGCAGCATCTCACCACCCCCACCCCTCCCCTCTTCTCCTTCGTGAACCTTGATTCATCCTCAGTACTTTTACTCTCTTCTAAATTCAGCCAGAAAAATTAGGCAAAAGTATAGCGCGTACAGAACACTTGTACATTAGTACGAGGGCGGGGGCAAGGCAGTGAGGGGCATAGGAGAGGCCTGGGGGTGAGAGGCATGGGGGCGGTGGGTGAGGGCTTGGGGGAGGTGTGTCGGGTGTGGGACTTGGGGGCCTGCCCGCACACCCCTCAGGTAAGAATATGACGATATGACCGTGCCTCCGCAAAATGAGAACCTGCCTGGATTTGGTCTTAGGCCCCAGAGCTCATCTGCTTGCGCACCGGGCGAGCCCCTCCCCCTCCCCACCACCGCACCGCCTCATCATCGTCTGACGTCCGGGCCAATAATAAAGAGCGTAAAGAGGGCAGTCTGCTCTTCGCTTTGTGTGTGGCCGAGAGCCTGGACGCTGGGGCCACCACAACGACCATAGCAGTCATGTTGGGTCTGAAGGAAGAACGGGGGCGCCCGTCTGAACAGTCTGAAGTAGACTGACTGGCAGTCTTCGAGGGGCTCATGGCACTCTATCACACTCGCACGGGGCTGCAGGGGTGGAAAGACCTGCCCATTTGTTCGCGCAGAGTCGGTGGTGTGCACGGTCCGGTCGATCCACCCCTCGCGCCCTTTCCTCTCCGCTCGACCGGGGAGAGAAAGACATAGGCGTGGGCGAGGCGGGTCCAAATCCTAGGTCCGCGGGCGGACGCACCTCCACGTCGCCTGATGGATGAGAGGTTGTTTTGTTTTCGCCCGAAAACGAAATCCTCTCATTTACAAACTTTTCACGAAAATTTCCCGATCCTCGGCGGCGACTGTTGCCCCCTGCCCCTCCCACCTCCCACCCCTGACGTCACGTTGCTGCGAGGGTGTGGGTGGCTTGCTGGTGGGGTGTGAGGCAGCTACTTTCTTTTATTTGTTTTTCATTCACCAGGAAACTCTTACCTTACCCCGCCGACTTTTTGTTCCTGCTGGCAGTAGAAATACGTGGAACGGGCATGGGATAAAAACAGACTGGGCACTCTGCTCTGAGGCTAGTTCGCTGGGGTAGTGGTTGAGGGAGAGGGCAGGAGGGGTCAGAGAGGGTTGGAGGTGGTCGGAGGGGTCGGAGGGGGTCGGAGCGGGTCGGAGCGGGTCGGAGGGGTCGGAGGGCGGAGGGGGTAAGGAGGGGGCCGCCCCACCCTGGCGCTGCCTGCGCTGAGTGACGTCCCCGTCAGGTCTGCCATTAACATACTGTGCTGCAGATCCCCCGAGGCTCAGGGGCGGGGGGAGGGGGAATGTTAAGGGATTACGCCAGGGAGTAGCCTGACTGTAATGGCCAATGGAGTAGAGCCAGGGTGTGGTAGGTCAGGCCTCCGCCCCGCTCCGGCCGGGGCGCCTGGTGGCGGCCGGGTAGGCAACCCAGCACTCCACCCGCGTTGGCCGGGACTGGCCAGCAAAAGGAGCTCAGACCACAACTCTGGTGTCAGCGGGTACTCCATTCAGCCGCCGCCGGTCCTCGCGCCCTCCCACAAGTGCCACCTACACTGTTAAGGTCTTACGAAGAAAAATGCCAAATCCTTTGTAATACGAAGGATTTGGACGCTTCGTAGGGAGCAAATCCTTCGTAGGTACGGAGCATTTGGCATTTTGCTTCGTAAGACTTTAACTGTGTGCGCGCCGCGCCTCCTCACCTGTCGATGCCATCCACGGTGTAGCCGGAGCCGAGGAACCCGCAGTAGCAGCCGTAGCCCTTGAAGGCCATGGGGTCGCAGCCGGTGGCGCACACGAGCATGTTGTACAGGTGGAGCACGGAGCGACGGCTGCGACTGCGCCCCGGTTTTTCAACACTGAAAAATAAAATACGACCATGAAATTATGACGGCAACAACTTTGAGGTCATTTCGAACCCCTTACTAAGCGGGAGTGTGGGGAAAACATTGAAAGTGTCCACACCATCCCTACCGCGTTGCCTGAAGTCAAGAGGGATACCCTAGATTGTCTGTTAATGAATAAAAGAAGACTTCTGTTCGCAATGTTCAATAGAGAGAGGGGTAGCTCAGATTGTTTACGTTCGATCAAAGTACAGCAGGAAAAAGCATTGGGGCATCTGAGTCCGCCCACGCGGTCCAACGGCGGGTAAACACATTGTGATCTGAGAGTGGCTCCGGGGGATAGGAAAGTGATGGGAAAGCGGGAAGAGAACGAGCAAGCGAGAGGGGGGGAGGGAGGGAGGGAGGGAGGGATGCTCTTGGACATTCCTGGCCCATGGCTCATGGATAGGAGACGACACTGCAGCGAAAGGCTGACCTACTCCCGACTCCCGCCTTTTCCTTCGAAACTTATCGTCCGACCAATAGAACGTCATCACGGGGCTCTAGACGGCCAGAGTCGCAGAATTGGAAGCCCCGACCCCGCTATGGGGCTATGGGCCGCAGCAGTTGTTATCCCACACCCCTTGACGTAAGAGGAACCCTCCCCACCCTGCCCCGCCGTGGGAGACACAGCTGTGAGATAAGGGTCCAATGCCTGCCATTTAAATTGACTCCTGTCTATCTGGGCGAGGGGTGGGGAGGGCGGCGCGTCCTTCGACCTCCTCCTTCGCCGTCGCCTCCCCGCCCTACCGCAACCCCCCAATAGCCGCCTCCCCCACCAGGAGCGCCTGACGATGGCCAGATAGGCAACCCAGCACCGCACCCGTGATCAACAGGATTGCCTACACTGTAAATCTGGGGTGTCCAGCAACTGTGCGCTTTCAGTTGCACGACCCAGGTTTCTGTGCAACTTAGAGCGCACAGTTGCTGGACACCCCAGATTGACAGCCTAAGCCTTAGGGGTTCCGCTGAAAAACATCCGGTTAACGACTCTGACTCATGATGATCCTCGTTTCGTAGAGGGAGTGCCTGGCGATGGCCGGGTAGGCACCCCAGCAAAGCACCCGTGTTCGACGGGACTGCCTTGCAGTGCCCAGCCTAGCGCAACAGCAGAATCTGTACTACTCACGCAGTCGTGGTGGTGGACGCGTTGAGGTGGTCCATGAGGACGTCCTTGAAGTTGGAGGACGGCCCCCAGGGGTTGTGGCTGTAGCCGAGGAGGTAGCCGTCGGCGACGTCCTGGGGGTCGGCCGCGGCCGCGGGGCCGAGCACGTCGCCGTGCAGCAGGGGGATGAGCTGGCGGCCGTGCTCGGTGCCGTTCAGCGACGCCACCAGGTCGCGGTAGGTGGAGGTGTATGGCACGGAGGGTTCTGCGGGGCCTCCAGGCATCCCTCCAGGGCCTCCAGGGCCTCCTCCAGGGCCTCCTCCAGGGCCTCCTCCAGGGCCTCCTCCAGGGCCCGGCGGTGGCTCACCCGGCAGCGCTCGGACCTGGTCCTTGGTCCAGTAGTTGTTCCGGGGGGAGTTTCCTGACAAGCAGATAAAAACTTTCACTGTAGTTGGTGTTTACATTCAGTGATGTTGCCTTCTAAAAGCTAACAACCACCACAACAAAGTTCATTTTTTCTAAATAATGTATCTATCATTTCTGAAGATGATTGTTTTTTCTTTCGGCCGCTATGCAGGAGCGGGGTGCGCCCCGTGGGCTCTGCATGACTTCTTCATTAAAGCCCTTATCACGCAGGGAACAACGCCACCGGCCACGCCAATATGCGACACTATTAACAATAATCTTATCGAGTGACACGCACGCCACCAGCGCGCCCACGGGGGGCCTGTTGATGCCTGCCAATGAATGCAACCATCCTGCGCCACCAACCAGGCACCCCGCTGCGACCGCGTGCTCGCAACTACTACGGTTTCCTCTATATACTACGGACATTCCTTCGATATGTAAACTAAATCGAGTTGAATGACAAAAACGGGAGTGATAGATACAGGGTGGTCCTGGACCATAGGCCTCTTACTTTATTTTGCTTATACTGTACCGCATGTGCAGGCGTGCGGGCGCGCTTGCCTATACCGTCGCTTCCTTACGGCCCCGTGTGAGTATGCAACCCGTGCGCTCGCGTGCATGCGGTACAGTATAGGCAAAATAGAGGAAGGGGTCTATGAACCACCCTGTGTGGTAGCCAAGGCCCAATATGGTGTTTTGGTCCACCTGGCCACTTTCAAATCAAATATGGCACGGAAACCGGAAACGATACAAGAGATTGACTAGTCAATCTCGAGTTAAGCTCAAGTTTGATGTGATTGCAATAATGCCCCCCCCACACACACGCAAATTGTTTTTGCGTCCCATCCCGCTATAGACGCCAATAGGCTGGGACGCTCTTCCAAGCTGACAGAGAGAGAGAGGGGAGAGGGGGAGTGAGGGGGGAGGGAAGGGAATGGAAAAACAGTTCCGGTGATCGGTTGGCCTGCGAGTGCCTGCCGCTGCGAGCCGCTCAAACGCAACAAGCCGCTCCCACGCGAACGAACCGCGGAGCGATCGACCTATTGAAACGGAGGGAATCCAGTGGCAAGCAATTCGCTGGAAGACAGAGAGAGGGGAGATGAAGAAAGCAAACATTGCCTGTTAAATTCAGCGGGATGGGTCTCTTTTCGGGCTTTACTACTGTACCTTTTGCCCGTGCCCCGAGACGTGCCCTTTAGAACACCCATCCTGCCTGAACGATAACTTCAAACTGTGGCATAGAATTTTGTTTAATTGATGTCGTAAGTAGGCGCGCGGTATCGTGGTAGAAAGTCGCAGATTACGAATGCATGCCGCGGCGTGGCGGGGCGGGGAGGGGAGGGGAGGGGTGAGGTCGGGTCGGGGTTATGACTACTTCGCAGACTCGCCCAGCACACGTCCGTCAGGCCTCCAGGACGCATAGCTGGACCAGACACAATCAGCCATTGTTGCTGGGCCCGCCCCGGCCCGTCACGGCCGGCGAGCAGGGCGAGAGCCTCGGGCGGGGGGCCTGGAGGAAGAAGAAGATGTGTCTGCGGGGGAAGAGGAAGGCGAGCGCCGAGTGGGAGGAT
>NW_026267180.1:1366367-1367417 GCF_000697945.3 Frankliniella occidentalis
GCACTTTTGCGGGTCGGGTCGTCACACACTTTGGAAGCAATCATGGGGGCGGATCGAATCCCAAATAAAGTTGCGCCAGTGGTTGCGCAGTCCCCCCCTGTCAGGAGGGAGAGAGGGAGAGAGAGAGAGAGAGAGAACGAGTAACCGAGTATACTGTCACGGAGACGCGTCGTCCTGGAAGTTCACGTGCCCCCCCCCCCCCTCCCCAACCTCCTTTCCCCTCCTCGGCGACACCATAAGCGAAGGTGAACAGATTGATCGTCCTTTACAATACTCCGATGTGATTGCTTTAGCGGGGTGGGAGGGGGAGGGAGGGGGCTTGAAGACGAGGGTGCGGTGCGCGTTGCGCTGCGAGCGGCAGCGCTTCCCAGAAGTGCGAGGCGAAGGATGGAGACCGCGACAAGTTTTCTCGCCCGTGTGCAATCACTGTTATTGAATTGAGTTCCAGCAGATATCATGTTTTTCAAAAATAAATAAAATGTACGCAACAAATGAAAATGGAATGACATAATGTTATGGATTGGAAGTATGAGAGTTAGTTAGTTTTGAAACGCACTAGGCGCCGAATGTCGCGCTGAATGCTAATACTTTTAAGAAGCTTTTCAAATGAAACTTTAATTGCACCATGAGAGGTATTAAAATTTAGCGCATTCAGTGCGTAGGGGTATTTACGTTTGGTCTAAGACGTCTATGCGTGTTTTAAGGTATATATATTTTGCAAATATAAAGGTGATAATCAAGGGAATTGAATACAATAATTTTTGACGGACCAAACTTTGTTGAAATGCTCACATCGGTGTGCACCACTTGATTTTCCCCCGTTCGGCTCACAGGAAGTGCTGGCCGATGCGGCCGATGCGCGGAGCCGGCTGGCAGCCGCCTTGCGCCTTTGCCAGGCTGGTCCACTGGCGCCACCTGGACCCGGCCGGCCGGGCTGGTGGCTGGCTGCGTGTGCGCTGGGAGGGGGGTTGGTCGAAACGAAAGCGGATGACGACCAAACCAACTAAACACTACTCTTACCCACCGAGCCCAATGAGCGACTAATGTGGC
>NW_026267180.1:1367822-1370243 GCF_000697945.3 Frankliniella occidentalis
AGTGAAGTGTTAGAAATCGATACATTTGCATTGGTCGCTGGGCTGTCTCTTCTATCTCTGTCGCGCTCTCTCACCCGAGGGGAGGTTCTGGTCTTGGAGTGTGTGCGTGTATGTGCGTGTGTGTGTTTGTGTGCGTGTGTGTGTGTGCGCGCGCGCGTGTGCGTGTGTGTATGTGTGTGTACACGCCCAAGTGGTCGGGAGGGTCCGAGGCAATGACCCGTGGCCGCGGCGCCAGGCCCCCCTCCCCCTCCTCTTCCAGTACCAGTTGCACCCCCCCCCCTTCTAAACCTCCACCGCGCACCTAGTCATTACCTAGTCAGTCTCATAGAGAGTGAAAGGGAGAGAAGCCACGCCGCCGTTCCGCCGAGTGCAGGTTTTCGTCGTCGTTCAAGTTCAGCGTCGCGAAAGAAATTTCGCGTGCCCATCTCATGCGCAGTGTGTGTGACATCCAAAAAGGGCACAAGAAAGTCTAAACTAGGCACACGTACACCGGTTGTAACATTGCCTATGACAATTCCCCTTCCCTTTTATGAGAGAAGAGAGCAAGATATGAATAAAAAAAGGATCGCGAACTTTGACGTTAAAACTGAGAGTGCCGTGATAGATGTCAAAGGTATTGAAAAGGTTTTAAAAACATCGAAACTGAGAGCAGAGAGGTACACTGTGAAAAATATTGTCGTAAATTTACAAAAAAAGTAAGTGGTAAACTCGAATTATAATCTAAGTTGTCAATTTACGACAGCACATTTTTTACTCGCAAAGGGATTTGAAGTCGATACATGCTGCATGTATTTTTACGATTACAAATTGTAATTTTACAACTTGCGCCAAGGAAAATTTTTCTGTAAACCTATCGACTATTGTTTTACAGAGTAGGCCATTTTTTAAAGACACTCTTTGTGAAGGTAACAAGTCCACCGGTAGCTCTAAGTACAGAGGTACAAATCAACACATAATCAAGGGCACGTTACAATCCCTGGAAAGGTGCTTAAGTGGCCCTTTGCACCATGGGTGGCACGGCACCTTTACCTCTGACTCGCCCAGCCTCTTGTGTGCATGTGATCCTACTTTTGTCACGCACTTTTGCGGGTCGGGTCGTCACACACTTTGGAAGCAATCATGGGGGCGGATCGAATCCCAAATAAAGTTGCGCCAGTGGTTGCGCAGTCCCCGCCGGTCCCCGCCGGTCCCCGCCGGTCCCCGCCGGTCCCCGCCGCAAGGTCACTGCCTCGCCGGAACAAACCGAACTGTGCTTCCCTCTCAGCCACTTAGGGCTCATCACAATGTCACGCCACCCGGCCAAAAAAAATAAATAGAAAAAAGTGGGTTTATTCAAAGAATAAATTCCGGAAAAGGGTGCAAAGTGAAGGCGCGAGCTCGGGGCGAGCTTCATTTCGTATGTGGGAAAGAGAGCAACAACAGAAGTAACATCAGTGTTATAAAACTCCGTCCCTCTTCCCGGCCGGTATCAGGTGGTGAAGGTACCCCCGTGATGAATCACACCTGTACAAGTGTGCGAATGGATATTCCCACACCTACAAGTGAGCGACATTCATACACTTGCGTTTCCAGTGGGGGTACGACCTTCACGTGGTCGTTGTACCCCCTCACAGACACCCGTGCGGAGGGGGATACAGCCTTCACGTGGTAGTTGTACCCCCTCTCAGGTAAGTGTGGCATGGGGGGTACGACCTTCACGTAGTCGTTGTACCCCCTCACCCGTGGGGAGGGGGTACAGCCTTCCCGTGGTGGTTGTACCCCCACACGAGGGGGCCACCACTCGCGTAATCCTGTGTACAGGGGTGTAATCCCTACGTAATCATTATCTATTCCGTGTAATCCTTGACCAAATTTTACAACATTGTCACTAAATTTCACCTTATTGTCCAAATTTGATGGATTTAGAGCTTGAAATTCAACAAAATTCACATGTCATCTCTCAAAATTCACGTGAAATCTCTGTTATCACGTAATCCTGTGTACATCGTCAATCGATGTGGTGGCCCCCTCACCCTCACAAGTACGTGGCAGGCACCCGAGGATATTTGTCCCTAAATTTGAGAGCCCGGTCCCACCGTCATCGCTAACACCAAGTGCCACTCCGAGGCCCCAACGCAAGGAAAGCAGGTTGCTGTTGCGACGCCGACGAGCATCTCCAACAAGCCCCAGCAGATGTTATGGCTGTCTTTCGCCTATGTTTGGTGCGAAGAGATTTCGGACATCGAACGCGCACTTGCACGCGTCCACAAATGCCCCCCCTACACTCACACTCACAAGGGCACGCGCATGTGGGGCAAACTGCTACTGCAGACGACCCATTTTCACGGTTAAGTCGAGGACATTATAAGAGGCGTGCTAATAGTTGTCGCTTCCAGCGCGGCGGGTCTCACTGTTGCATTATCCTCTCCCCCCCTCCCTCCC
>NW_026267180.1:1374838-1376417 GCF_000697945.3 Frankliniella occidentalis
GTTTTATTCAAAGAATAAATTCCGGAAAAGGGTGCAAAGTGAAGGCGCGAGCTGCTCGGGGCGAGCTTCATTTCGTATGTGGGAAAGAGAGCAACTACAGTAGTAACAGCAATGTTATAAAACTCCGTTCCTCTTCCCGGCCCTGGCCGACTGGCCAGCGGGATGGCGGGGATATGACTCGCGGTCCAAAACAAAAAGTTACAAAATCAAAAGCGGAAGCGCCACTAGAGATCCCGGGTGGAAGAATAAGTAGTTGAACTACAGTCGGAACTATAGGTAGTGAACTGCACTCCGGCTCTACTCTCGAAAATGTACTTAAAATGTTCTCCATTACTAATTTCAAACGAAGTACTAAGTACAGTCCGAAAGCCAGCCCATACTGTAATCCAAACTGTAGTCGCTCTCCAGAGCATAGGTGCAGTGTTGACTGCAGTTTTAACTGTGCCTGATACCGAGTTATACTATTCTTACGCACTACTGTTACATGAGTACTTGTGCTTGAAGGTAAGCTTTAGTTAGAATTGCACTTTAGGGAGAGTCCTTACTATGGTCACATATGTAGTTTTATTTTGCTGTTGAAACTTTAGTTCAACTTACACAAATAATATGGTGGGCACTACATTCCTGTCAGTAAACCTAGCTTTGGGAGGATGACAGATTTTTAGTGTAATCGTTTTACACATCAATTATATTCATTCTTGTACATACAAACGTCCCTTTGCTTTGATCCAGCCCCTGCGGCCACAGCTCGGGCCACAGTGTAACTACAGTCGAACTGTAGTTCACTGCAGACAAACAGCAGTTTAACTATACCAATTTCGACAACACCTTAGTTCGACCACAGTTTGGCGTAGTTAAAACTGTACTCTTTCTCCAGATAAAACTGAAGTTCAGTTACAAATGGTCATCGGATCCGACTATATATAAACTTTAATGGTAAGTGCATTCAAAATGCACTGTTCCAGATTTGGTTCAAAACATTTAATTCCCCCTCTGACCCCTTTCCTTTAACTAGTTTTTAACTCGTATTACCCCATACTACATGTTACATGATAGAGTGCAAAGTACCTTTTAAACGCTGGATTTGCGAAGCTGGATGCAGACGGGAGTTGAACCTCGGACCTTGGAGCTGGGAGCCTCGCACGCTGACCACTAAGCCAGCGCGACACCATAGATCTGGTGCCGCAGGAACTCAATGTCATGCGGAGAGCCCCAGGCCAGGGGCCGGCTTATTTCAGTACAGTTCGACTACAGTTTGACTACAGTTAAAGTTCAGTGTTTCTACAATGCGGTGCGGTGGCTGTTTATATACCGTCCCGGTAAAGAAGAAACGGGAAAGAATACAAGAATGTGGAAGAAAACGGAAATGACCAAGTGAGAGGAAAGTGATTTCCGTTCACTTCGATTTGAAAAAGTAAAAATTTGAGGGAAAACTTTGCGTCAAACCGCGGTTTGGGTTATCAGTTACAAACAATAATTATTCATACACTGTGGCCCGAGCTGTGGCCGCAGGGGCTGGATCAAAGCAAAGGGACGTTTGTATGTACAAGAATGAATATAATTGATGTGTAAAACGATT
>NW_026267180.1:1377307-1379220 GCF_000697945.3 Frankliniella occidentalis
CCTCCCTCTTTCTCTCTCACACACACGCGCCGTTTCGCTCACGGCGAGATGCGGTTGAAATGGAAAAACAAAGGTGCTAAGTCGTGCCTTTCCATTGGGGGGGGGGGGGCTAAAGAGATTTACAGTTTAGTGACTCTATAAACCCACAAGAGATGCACGATGCTAAAAATTAGTGCCTTTGTCAGTAGTGCTTTCGTAAGGGCACTAAACTAACACCCGTGTGCCAAAACCGGCAAAATAAAAAAGGCACAATAATAAAACCTCCTTTAGCGCCCTTCCGTGCTTTAGCACCCTTATCCGTTATATATTACCCCATAGAAAGGTATCCGTTAGCACCTTTGACTTTTTGTTGTATTTTTTTTTTTTTTTAACTGAAGGGAAGGGTTCCGGCAGCTTGTGTCCAGATTTGTGGGGAAGAAGAAGGGTATGCGGAAGACCAAGTGGCGAGAGTTGAGTTGGCGCTACTATACCAGTCAACTCTTTTCCGATGGATGACACGATACGACACCGCGTCCCCTAGCCCCGCCCCGCCCCGCCCCGCCGCTTGTGTCAATATTCGTGAGCGACCTCCGCGTGACGACAGCGCTCCTCCGCCGGGCTAAAGGCGCGCAATCCCATCTGCGGCAGACGCGGCACCGAAACAGCCTCAAACAGCCTCAAATATAATTCGTTTGCCAAGCGATTCCTCACGCTGCTTGTCGCGTGCCGGGCGTGCCGCCTGCACTTACGGCAGAACAATAAAATGGCGCAACCTGACCGGGCGCTACAGCGTCAATATGGACTGAACAGCTGTCAAAAGACAGCCAACATTTAACAACAGTTTAAATCTGTCCAATAGAATAACGGTCAAAAATTGTGAAAAACTGCGCTCCATCCTTATGGGTTAACATGAATTTTAACAGTTAATTTAAACTGTACTTAACAGTTTAAAACCGTTATTCCCATATTGACACCTTAAAACTGGAAAACTTGGAAAATTTCGCAAAGTTCACCAGTAAACTAATGCAATCATAATTTTACGATTTCCTCCTCGGTAACACAAATATTGGTTTACAATGTTGTTTAGTTCAAAATTTTACAATTTGATTTTATCATTGTGCAGACACAATGTGCAGACTTATATGACTTACGAAATATAACATCGTAACTTTACGAAATTTATGGGAAATGTTCACGAACAAATATTTTAACAGTGATAGTGTCATATTGACTGACGGTTAAATGTAGGCAAGGCAATAGCTTTGCGAGACATCAGGAAGCCAGGTTCCGCGAGGCTCTCTTTCTCTCTCTCCCTCCCTCCCCCTCTCTCTCTCTCTCTCTCTCTCTCTCTCTCTCTCTCTCTCTCTCTCTCTTTCTCTTTCTCTTTCGAACGGCCTGAATCTGCAGGTCGTCTGCGAGTCGTAAACTATGCGGTTCAAGCGTCTTTTTATGGTACTGTAGGGGTCAGGAAGCGACGCGAAGAAGCAAACGTGTAACAACGCCCCTGCTGTAACACGCCTGTAATGTGTAACAACGCGCCGGCGGTTACACGTTTGTAATTGTTACGACGCTCCACGCCTCACTGGCGCCGCACAATGACTGACTGCGCTGCTTCTGGACAAACAGGGAATCTACACCGAAAAAAAATCACTTGAGCTGTTTTACACTCCGAACATAGCAAAGGGATTCTTTGAATATCACACGCACAAAAAACACAATATTTCTAAAAGTGTAACATCAGCAGGGAGTTTGACCTTTGGTACATCGCGAGGGGTCAGCCGGCCGCCGGTCGGGTGGCCGGGTGAGAGAGAGAAATGGAGTGTGAGAGAGGTATCTTGTCTCTCTTGCACACGCAGCTCGGTTGGAAAGTGCGGGAGGTGGGTGACTTGTGGGATAGAACGCGTCGAGCGGGTTATGTCTTGCCCCCCCCCCCC
>NW_026267180.1:1379679-1384060 GCF_000697945.3 Frankliniella occidentalis
GGGGGTCCAAACTCAGACACTCTTGTTTTCATCCGCGGCACGCGGGCCGGGGCTCGTGACCGCCGCCAGACATCAAGTCCATGAGCGCACATACCTTACATGACGCGGGCTGCGCACGACGCCCGCGGCACGCCAAACCGCGCAAAGGGGTCCTTCCGAACCTTACAGATATGACCTCCCTGACATGCGTTAATTGGGTGAACCGCGTTATCGTAGTCACTTCCTTGACATCGCCTATGATATCGTGTGCCATGCTATGGAAAAAAGTCCGATTTTTTTTTTTTCGGAAAAGTACGAAACGTTTCCAGAAAAAAATTGAGATATTTGCAGAAAAATTGGAAAAAAGGAAGAGATTTCTCATGACAAAACATAGATAACGAAAGCAAACATTCGGAAACTTCCTGAAGATACTTTTCCGGAAAATTAAAGTCTCCAGCCGTGTAGTGAGTCCTTACCATGTGTGTGCGCGCTGGCAGGGCTGGCAGACACCACCAGGAGCAGCGCGGTCACCAACACCACCGCCCCCGCCGCCCCCGCTGCCGCCCCCGGCTCCACGGCGCGGGGCCGGGGGGCGGCCGGGGGCGGCATGGCGGCGGCGGCGGTGTGCGGCCGCGACTTGTGAGCCACAATGGGGAGGATGTTGGGTAACGGCGGCGCGGGCGGCGCGGCCGGCGCGGGCCGGGCCGTCGTGGCACTGCTCCGCGCTCTTAGAGCCTCAGGTGGGTTCCCGTGCGTCCCGCCGCGCAAGTCTCCCCGGGGCGCGCGCGTCCCTCGAGGCCGCCGCCATGGCCGGGCGCACACCGCGGGCTCATCGGGCAGGTGCGGTCCGGTCGACGTCTTGGCACCGGGCAGGCGTTCTATCGGCTCCGGGCGATCTCCTTGGCGCCGGCCCACGCGCTTCCGGCGGGGCGGAGATACTGTCGCAGAGCTGCTGTGACCCCGCTGACCTCGTCACGGCATGGTGCACTCGTATCCACGTGTTGCACTGGGGTGTCACTTGATGGGGAAGCTGAGCTGGGCGATGTTTGGTGCCACTCGCGCCGAAGCCTGTCGCAGACAACCGCACTGATGGCTGAGGGAGTCCCGCACAATTTTCCACAAATAAATCGGTGATAAATAATGGGTCGAAAAAAATCCCCAAAAGCACTGCACAGCACACCCCAATCAAAACGTGCCCGGCAAAAATTCCCTTTCGAATATCTCAATTGATCTGCCCGACCCATTGGTCCACCCCACCCTCCTCCCCCAAATGATTGTGCGGGACTCCCGCACCTTCGCGTCGCGGTCCCGGCGGAGAGCTGCTGGTCCGGGCGTGCCGCCGCCGCCGATGACACTGACCGAGGCCCCCGTCGGCTCCCCCTCGCCGCGGAGCAGCAGCCCCCCGCCCCGCCAGGCTCCACGCGGCGCTCCGCGGCGGGCCGCGCCCCCCTACCCGGCGGGCTGGCGTGCCCCGGCAGCTGCAGCTGCGGCTGCAGAAGCTGCAGCGGCGGCAGCTGCTTCCACCCTCGTGACATGCGGGCGGCAGCAGCGCGCGACGCAGCCACGTGTCGAAATACTCCGGAACAACTACAAGGGGACCGAAGGGGACCCTCCCGGACGGACAGTCGCATCACATATCACATTCGACCCCTACTTTGTTTACCGAGATTTGTACAGATCCAAGCACGTGAAATTCTACGAGTACGACCCTGAGGTAATAAATACACCGTAAACCCAACAGTGAGCCAAGTGCACATGAAGAAAACCTAGGGTTTCAATCGTGAGACACCTGCAAGTGTGCAACTGCAAGCAAAATACTTGCGGTTGTTCGACTCCGTAGCTGTGCACTTGCAAGTGTTCCCCAGTTAAACACTTCCCACAAAGTGTCATGAGAAAGTGTTCAACAGAGCGATGTCGCACATGCACTCATGCAAACGTACAAACTGCCGAAGTTGACCACTTGCAAGTTCCCAACTGATGAGTTAAACACTTGCAAGAGCACAAATACGGCGTTGAGCACTTGGAAGAACACAACCTGCAGTTCCACACTTACAAATGTTTATAGTGTAACCCTTCGTTCATCATTGTGAACAACCTACGTTACACAATGATGGCGAATTGCAGAAAAAGAGGAAAAGTGCCCTCCGTTTCGTATTACAGCGATCTGGAACATGGGGGGAGTGGAATGGCAGCGTGCCTGTTCCCGGACCGCAGTTCACGACATGTTTCACTGCGTTAGCGGGAGCTCCCACAATCATCCGCAGCGCAGCCGGGCCGACCACATTCAAACGATCGGCATCCTCCCGCCGCGCCCCTCACGCGAGTCCGGGTCCGGGCGGTGCGGTCACGGGGGCACCCGAGAGAAGAAGATGGTTATGCGGCAGGATGGGGTGCGCTGGTCGTAACGACATCACTTTGGAAGCTTGACACAACTTTGATATTACTTTGACGTCATTTTGACTATTGTGTTCCTCCCCGCTGCTCGCGCGGAGAGTCCCCTTGACACACATTCGGCGCGCCATTCCCTGACCTACCGGAAAGCATTAGCCCTAGCCGCACCAAAACATCTCTCTCTCCCTCTCTCGCTCGCATACAATACCGTGACGTGTAACGCTACGCGACACACACACAGGAACGAGGAAGGAGGAGAGAGGTAACCATGCAGGTTGCCATGGCGACGGGGCGAGCGCGCGGGCGGCAACGCCTCGCAAGCAGAACCCGGGCGTACCCCCCCCCCCCTCTCCGCCACGCCCCTCGGCGGGCACCCGCACAGCACACAGCGCCAAAAGTGGAACAAAACACGGCGGGTACATCTCCCCTCTCTCTCTCTCTCTGTCCTCCCGTACCGCCAGTTACGCGCCAAACCTCTCAGGACCCGATGACCGCGAGACACAAGGAACAACTAATGTGACAAGTGTGACATCCCTTGGTGTGTCGCATGTGTGGTGTGACTACATTTTTGGTCACGTTTTGGTGTGACCTCTTGAGTGCTAATACCTCGTAGTTCTAATGTTGCATCAATTGATGTGACCGAAACTATTATCACATCATACATGGTGTGGCCTAAACTGGTCACATCAATTGACGTGACACATGTCACGTAAGTTTTTACAGTGAATCCGAAGACCACGAACTCGGCCACACGTAAAAGAGCGTAGGTAATTTGTGCTGCAAACCCACTGTATGTAGGCAACCCCACCCTGCGTTGCATCGTCCCCTCTGTCAGCCGGACCTCACACCATGCTTGGCAGAGGTAGGGATGAGCGTTCGGGTCGGGTTAGCCTACTCCCTTCGCGCGTAAGGCTCCCACAGCCTCTAGCGAGTATGGAGCCCCGCAACACTGTAGTGTCCGCCGTGGAACACCCAGCACTATACCGTGCGAATGTAACATGAAGCCTACTTCGGTAGCCGCAGCTGACAGAGGGATACAGTAAGAGATCATGATCATGTAGAAGGTAGGTCCGTCATTTGCCGTTTCATTCTCACTACAAGCCCTCGTAGCGCCTGGTTGCTAGGCAACATCTCGCCTGCCGTGCGTGGGTGTACTGCGGGGTGGCCTACCCCGAGTCTCGCAGGCGCCAAGCTCCCGGAATTTTTCAAAACTGCGAGAAACGGACGCACTTTCTGGACGATCCCTGCTTCAACTATGGAAATCGGAAGCGGTATGCGGGATACTGCTATTCAAGAGGGGGTAAAATTTATAGAATAAAATAGAGGTAGTCAAGATGATGAATTAGAATGAGAATTCCGTTGGTTTGCGAGACAAAAGCATGCTTCCCGACCTCAGCCGCGTGTTGCTTCCGTTCGCATTGATCAGGCGCGCTGATCTAGTTCGCGAGGCAGTTGTTCGGCTGCTGCAGGATCGCGCAACGGGCGGGCCGGCGGCCGCGGAACGGAGCGGATCCGGTCGATTTGAGGTTAAGCAGGGCAAACAGTCGGGAGGGAAAAGTGAGGGCGGTAGAGCAAGGGATAGGAAGGGGGAGGGGGATGTGGGAACGGGGTCCAGAGCGTAGGCGCTGGGTGAAGCTGAGGGGGGGGGGGCGGATTTTTGGACTGCGAAGTACACACGATAGGGTGAGGTACGTCTAAGCTGCACCATCTTCTCGTTTCTTCCTCTTCCTCCCTCTACTTGCCCCCTTCACTCCACTCTCTCTCTCTCTCTCTCTCTCTCTCTCTCTCTCTCTCTCTCTCTCTGTTTCTTCATGTCACATAACGTCGTGTGCCGCCGCCGCCAGCACAAGAGCCCAACCAGCCCGACGCACAGAGGAGAGGGCCGCGGCGCGCGCATTCAAAGGTCAAGATCTTCCAGCAGGGCTCATAATGCAAAATAGCGACCGGGCATCGCAGGCATTCGGGTCGCGACTTTCACTCTACATCTCGGAAAAATAAGAATAAGTGGAGG
>NW_026267180.1:1388100-1389256 GCF_000697945.3 Frankliniella occidentalis
AGGAGAGAGGTAACCATGCAGGTTGCCATGGCGACGGGGCGAGCGCGCGGGCGGCAACGCCTCGCAAGCAGAACCCGGGCGTACCCCCCCCCCCCCTCCGCCACGCCCCTCGGCGGGCACCCGCACAGCACACAGCGCCAAAAGTGGAACAAAACACGGCGGGTACATCTCCCCTCTCTCTCTCTGTCCTCCCGTACCGCCAGTTACGCGCCAAACCTCTCAGGACCCGATGACCGCGAGAACACCAAACGGACACAAGGAACAACTACTGTGACAAGTGTGACATCCCTTGGTGTGTCGCATGTGTGGTGTGACTACATTTTTGGTCACGTTTTGGTGTGACCTCTTAGGTATGATGGTGTGAAGGAAACTATTATCACATCATGGTGTGACCTAAACTGGTTAAATCAATTGACGTGACACATGTCACGTAAGTTTTTAAAGTGAATACGGAGACCAGGACCACCGCCACACGTAAAAGAGCGTACCGGGTGATTCAGAGTAGAGGCGGGTGCGGGCGGGTTAGCCTACCCAAGGGGCTATAGCGCCTTACGGGTAGAGCGGGTAGGCAAAAACCTGCCCGCACCTGCATCTTCTGTGAATCACCCGGTACGTAATTTGTGCTGCAAAAGCAAGACCCACTGTGTGTAGGCAACCCCACCCTACGTTACATCGCCCCCTCTGTCAGCCGGACCTCACACCATGCTTGGCAGAGGTTAGCCTCCCTTCGCGCGTAAGGCTCCCACAGCATCTAGCGAGTATGGAGCCCCGCAACACTAGTGTGTCCGCTGTGAAACACCCAGCACTATACCGTGCGAATGTAACATGAAGCCTACTTCGGTAGCCGCAGCTGACAGAGGGATACCGTAAAAGATCATGATCATGTAGAAGGTAGGTCCGTCATTTGCCGTTTCATTCTCACTACAAGCCCCCGTAGCGCCTGGTGGATAGGCAACATCTCGCCTGCCGTGCGTGGGTGTACTGCGGGGTGGCCTACCTCGAGTCTCGCAGGCGCCAAGCTCCCGGAATTTTTCAACTCTGCGAGAAACGGACGCACTTTCTGGACGATCCTTGCTTCAACTTTGGAAATCGGAAGCGGTATGCGGAATACTGCTATTCAAGAGGGGGTAAAATCTATAAAATAAAATAGAGGTAG
>NW_026267180.1:1395122-1396463 GCF_000697945.3 Frankliniella occidentalis
GGAGCCGGCACACGACCCCGACGGGTTCACGCTTTAACGGCGGTCATGCTTCTACCTGCATCTTGTTTCCAGACCTTGACCGGCGCGGGCTGGCCAAGGTAATGCCCCAGAGCCCACCGTGCCAAACAGACAGACGGACAGACAGACAGACAGACAGACAGACAGACAGACAGACAGACAGACAGACAGACAGACAGACAGACAACCGCAATCCTTTACGCACGAAAATAATTAACATTCAGATTCTTCTGACTTCTAACGAAGCGCCGCATTGCCGGCCGCCACCACACTGCTCCGCTGCCCGTTGCGTTGTCCACCCCCGCCAGGGCCCCCCAGGCCACCCTTATTTTAACGCGCTGACATTCCAATTTCCCGCCATAAGCGCTCAGTGCACAAACAAGAAACCTGCGACTGCGAACAATTGCGGTTTACGCGTCTGTTTATTTTTACTTTCACCCCCCCCCCCCCCCCCCGTCTCTTCAAAAGCTTTACCGAGCGGGACGCGACGCGATGTGAGTGCGTCCAGAGTGTTAAAAGCGAGCGACAGAAACAAGAGCCAATAAATAAGTCGTCAAGGCTCTGAGCCTCGCTCTGAGCGGTGCGAGCAGGGTGTCGCCGTGACAGACAATGCCAACCGGTGGCATCATAGCGCCCGGCGCGTGACACTTTCGGGGAGCGCGGCGCATAGTAGAAGTAGTTGGGGTTGGGAGACGGAAGAGCCATGCGGTCGGGTCAGATATGACCCAATAACCGATCCACGGTCGGAGCGGTCGGCCCCGTCACATGTAACCGGGGGCGGGGCGGGGTTTGGGGCTCGGGCCGACTGCTATGCGGTGAGGGGCGCACACCGCCGCCCCCGCCGCCCCCGCCCGGCGCGTGGAGCCCTGGTCGAGCGGCGACTTCCGGACAAGGGGCGGGGAGGGATAGGGGGCCAGGCCACCCCCGCGAAGAGCGGGTACCCGGCCCAGAAGACCCGCCCGCGCCCCGCCCGGAGGCACACCGTCCGGTGGCGCCCGGGGAC
This sequence comes from Frankliniella occidentalis, assembly GCF_000697945.3. Taxonomy (NCBI): domain Eukaryota; kingdom Metazoa; phylum Arthropoda; class Insecta; order Thysanoptera; family Thripidae; genus Frankliniella; species Frankliniella occidentalis. The sequence continues at coordinate 1,396,144 of NW_026267180.1, forward strand.
TGCCGGGGGACTGAGGCGGAGTCACCCTATGGTGCGGCCCGCGACCTTGACTTCGCGACCTCTGCAGAGAACGGCGGCGAGTGTCGAGAAGGGAGACAAGAGTGCAAGTTACAAATCAGACACACTCAATACAATAATTAGAGCAGGGGGGGGGGCAGCAGGGCCCATGAGGGGCACAGAAGCGGTGCTGCTCGTCAGCGTCGTTGTGGTGAGAGAACAAACTGAGTACATTTTATTTGTGCGGTAAGGGGTTGTAAGCAAACCCGCTTATGAAATAATTCACTGTTACATTTTTGGGTAATTTCCCGAAGATTCACTCT
>NW_026267180.1:1396513-1399007 GCF_000697945.3 Frankliniella occidentalis
ATACAACTGTAAAGGATTAATCCTCGTATAGGCTTAGATTATAATCACACAGTAGTTGCATAAAGCTCCTAACATTATTTATGAATCGACTTTATTTTCTACAAGCAGAACTCGAGTTGCGACTGCGTCCGTGAGTTCACGTCAGGAGTGAATCGAACAATCACGAAATGCAGATCGACAGTTTCCAAAAGATATTTCTCCCAGTGACCACTTTAATCAAACAAGGCCGTTGCTTCTGTTTGTGCCGATCCAATTCGCGCAATGCGACCAGTAAAATAATAAAATTGACTAAGTCACGGCGGGACCTTCTCTTGGGAGGGCGCCTCCGGCTGCGGCCGGGCGGCAGCGGAGCGGACCGTGCGAGTATTGAACTCCACGCCGCCTCGTCATGCCCCTGTTCAAGCTCGCGACCTTCCTCGTGCAAGGCTGCGCCCGAGCGCCCCGGGCCCTGCTGCTGGTGGAGGTCAGCTTCGGCCTCTACCCCCGCGCGCGGAGGCCACGGCCGCCGTGCCAGCAGTTCCGACGCGTCACGCAGCTGCAGGGCCTTCTGCGGCCCGGAGCCTCCAGAACCTTCGCACTGGGCCCTATAACCTAAACCTGTCCTCAGCCGCGATCCAGAAGCCATCGGCGTCGCAGCCTTCAGCCCTGGAGCCGCGTCGAGCCTCCACGTTCAAGGGAGCTTCGATTTTGAAGAGTTCCATAACCCTTTTGAAGTTGAAGCGAAACGTGATGCAGCCTCCAGCCCGAAGAGTTCCCCATGGATCCTTCAGCATGAAGAGTACAATCTGAAGCAATCAAGGCAAGAGAATTCCGCAAAGAAGAGCCTCCGGACTGCCCAGTTCGCAGCGTTCGACATTAAGTAAGCCTCAAGTCGAGATATTTCCTCGTCCCCACCTCGTGGAGCCTGCAGCCCGTGAGCCCTCGGCCAGCGTGGAGTCCCAGAGCCCCACCAGCCGCTAATTATCAGCTCGATTATTTGGAGCACGTCTGTCTCTCATTGCCCTGGCCTCATCGCCGACGTCGGCATGGAGATTTCCTCCGGGACCTCCGCGGGTGGGTCGGCCTGGTCGGCCGTGGGCACGGGCTTATCAGTTTAGCCCCCACGCACAAGTCGGCCCTCTTTCTCTCTCTGCCGCTGACAGTGAGGTGGGCTTTGCGCTCCGCTCAAAGTCGTCGTCCTGCTCGTAATGAAACGTGTTGTCTGTCGAAATAACGCAGCGCGCTCGCGTGATTTACTCTCGGCTCTTACAAAGGGGGACTCATACAGGTGTAAATTTCCTAATCGATTCAAGCTTTGGGGGTTTTCAAGGTTATCTGTAGACTTAATGATTGCCGAAAAAATTGAGGTCTAGATCTAGCTAGAAGTCTAGGGGGAGCGTCCAATGACTCAGGATCAGAAAATGAATAACAAATCGTCTTTTTTCATTTCAAAAAACCATAAAGCTATCCCGACTTTCTATTTAGCCCCAAATCGATGTTTGGCCAATAGTATGGTCACACATCCCAGTGCACGAAATGCACACCGCTGGTCGATTTTGACGTTCGACTGCGTCGATCAATCTGACGAACGCCCGTCAGAGTTTCTGGAAGTCCGTCTGCGTTCCCAATCGATATGAAAGGCAATGGGGCCGGCACGGCTCTGCCCGGCTCGCGGCGCCCCCATGGCTGCCGACGAGGCTGCCGACCACCCCGCATGGGAAACCGACTTTCACCTGTTTCGGCTTGTTTACGTCTACAGTCGGCGAGTGGAGAAGATAATGTCTTTTTGAGAAGTGTTCAAATGAGATTTGTTAGCGGAATCAGCGGGGGAGAGGCGGGATGGGAGTAGGGAGGCAGAGGAAGGGGCCCGGCGAGATCAAGATCGCAGTCGAGCAGATAGCTGTCATTGGTGACGCCACAGCATCCACGCGGCCGGACCACTTCCACCCCCAACCCCCTCGGACAATGGCGCCAGCGGAGCGGCGGAGCGGCGGACGCCAGCGCAAGAGCTCCGGAGCAGGCAGAGCACGCACCAAGTCAGCCGTGGAAATACGTTCAAGGTCACCCTGGACGCGACAAGCGCGCAGCGGTGCAACCGGCGGAATATTTCGTGCCGCGGGCCGAACGAACGAAGACTTAAAGTACCTTGAACGGCCGTAGTGTGGTTGGGCGACAGTGTATACCGGGTGATTCAGAGAAGACGCAGGTGAGGGCGGGTTTGCCTACCAGCTCTGCCCGTCCCGTAAGGCGCCATGGCCCCTTGGGTAGGCAAACCCGCCCGCACCTGCGTCTTCTCTGAATCACCCGGTACATACGCGGGGCAGTGTAGCCGCGCGCGGCCCTGCTGGCGGGAGGCCCGGGGCCCGGGAGGGCCGGGAGGGCCGGGAGGGCTCGGCCACGGGAATAATTCATCACGGTTGGAACAAGGAATTCAATGACTCGCTCATTTCTTTCCGGACGCTGGGCGGACGTCACCTGCAGCAGGGCCGCGCGCTGCTGGGGCGGTGCTGCTGGG
>NW_026267180.1:1404816-1406241 GCF_000697945.3 Frankliniella occidentalis
CATTTTCTTTTTCTCTTTCTAAAATTTTCCATAATTATCGTCAGGTTTGGTTTTTGCACATCTCGCTCGGTCGGTTGTGAAACACCGCCTCGGTCTCTCCTCACTCGCGTACCCGCCGCCCTGCTCACTATCCCCTCCCCCCCTCTGCCAGAAGTCCTAAATGCGCGATGTTCCGTTGCCTAATTTCGCATTGCTCAGCCGTTAAGCAAACGCGAGCTGGAGGCTCATTGTTTGGGCCCGCCCTGCCCTGAGCCCCGCCCACCCGACCCTCTTTTTCCTTTGGCTTCGGATTGGAAGACAGCTGCCTTGAGGAAACGACTAAAACGTCATTTTGTTTTAATACCCCCCGGTTTCGCTGGAAAAGATAAGCAATAAAATATTGACTCGGATGCCGCTCGTGTGAGTAAATTGGTAGACTCTTTACTCACTGATAAACTAAGTGTGTAACTGCTAAACACTTGTAGGTATTGAATCACAAGTCGAATACTTACAAGTGTGCAACTGCACGTTGAATACTTGCAAGTGTGGAACTCCGTAGTAGTGCACTTGCGGGTGTGCAACTCCTCAGTTGAGCATTTCCTAAGATTGAACGCTCAATGTGTAGGAAGTGCTCAAATGAGGATTTGCACACTTGCCAGTGCACACCTACTGAGTTGAGCACTTGCAAGTGTATACAACTACGGAGTTGCACACTTGCAAGTGCACACCTACTGAGTTGAACACTTGCAAGTGCATATAACTACGGAGTTGCACACTTGCAAGTGCACACCTATTGAGTTGAACACTTGCAAGTGTATACAACTACGGAGTTGCACACTTGCAAGGTTTAACTTTCAGTTGCAAACTAACATGTGTTACGCAGTTGCACACTTAGTTTATCAGTGCTGTTTTTGAAACACGCTAGATTAATGATGTGCTATTGTGCGGTTTCGAACGTCGGGTGTCGGGCAACAGCTGCGGACTCGCCGAGGGTAGCCTCCAGTTCGGTCTCCAGCGGCTCAAGTACATCTCGGACCCCGCCGCTTTATCCCGCCCCGCCACACCAGACCAGACCCAGGCCACGCTAAACGTGGCCAAAGCAGTCGATTTGTTGCACAACGAACGCCCCCATTATTTTGCGCGACGCGAATTCGACGGCCGCGCGACCCGCCGACCTGGACCTAGCCAAAGCCCTGTAAAATGTTTTTCATGCTGTGTTAAATCGTCAACTCATTAGCCGGTAAAAAAAAGGGACTTTACACAAGTAAAGTCCTCATTGATTTATAACTTTTGCAATTTAAGTTGTTTGCGATGCGATGCGAAGCGGTTACATTCATTATAAACTAAATAATTGGTTCACTTACGAGCGCCGTTTGTAAGGAAGACAATCTTTTTCACAAACAGATTAATTTGTAATGAATAAATTATCTTAATACAATTTGTTTT
>NW_026267180.1:1407898-1409765 GCF_000697945.3 Frankliniella occidentalis
ATGCCAGTATGGTGGGTTGCATAAGCAACTGCTCGCACGGGCTATCGGCAGCACGCAGGATTTCGCGCATCTCCGCGGAACGGCGAGCCCGGATGTTTGTGACAGCGTAGCAGGTTAGAGAAATAATACGTTGCGTCTTGGCTTATATATTAAGACTCCGTTTATTCGAAACGATAGGGTGTACTAACGTGTACTAACCTGTACTAACGTAACTAACGTGTACTAACGTCAACTAACGTGTACTAACGTGCACTAACGTGTCCTAACGTGTACTAACGTGTACTAACGACTAACGTACTAACTCGTCCACCTTTATCTGGAGTACAGCATAACCACAACGATTGCCGGGCTTGCCTACGCTAGACGGCCGTGGCGCCTTACGGGCTATGCTAGTATCCAACAGGCACGCCTGCTGCGGTACAGGATTTATCCGAACTAACGAAAGCCTCTTGGGAACCTAGTGCACTAGGACAAGGTCTACACGTTTGGACACTGAATTTTGCAAGATGTGCGCTGAGAAGTATCTTGCAGTCAACAAAAATGATCCCTGGGCTTGGCATTGAGAGTGTAAGAGAAACTCACACGAAATTGTGCACACAAAGCGCTCACCGTGTCACCAATCCAGCCCGGCCAGCACTGCTGCGGTATTGGACGACCCAAAATTTATGAAGAGCGTTTTTAAATTTTTAAAATCCTTGTTAAACGCCGCCACGCACCCGCCGGTGGTGGGTGTGGCGTGGTCGGCGAGTGGGCGGCTCTAGCTGGCTGGCGCCCGGGCTGGCGCCCCCTCCCTCCTCCCCTCCAGCGCCTGTTGCTTCGCGGGGGATGATAAGACCCAGGCGACTCCTGCGCCGCGACCATTTCATCCCCGTAGCCACCGGCGGCAGACGCAGCGTGCGCTCCGTGCCAGCCCCGCGCGCGCCACCTCTTGGTAGCACGCTTCACCTGCGCCGCCACCTCCGTCACCATCTCCACCAGCGAGCGCCATGTCGCACGGGCCCGCGAGGACCAGCGGCCACTGCGAGTAGTGAGCGACCAGCCGAGCGTGCCCCGTGAGTGCGAGTGAGACAGAGAACAAGTGCGCCGTCCGTAGCCAGGACCATGAAGACGGCCGCCATCACCCTGGTGCTGCTGGGGATGCTGTGGGCGGGGACCACCAGCGCGGCACCCCAGAAACGTAAGTGCCAAACAGTAAGGACAAGCTTACAAAGGTCCCTGCTTCGTGTGGTACTCGGCTAAATGTGCTACTATCTCACAACGTTGAATATGGTCAATGAAGAATTGGCCACTAACTAGTTAAAAGTACTCTGAAAATCCAAAGCATATTTTTCCACTCTCAGATTCGTTCTATTAAAAATTCACTGTAAAGTTATCGACACTCCCAAACGGCCATATTTTAAACTGTTTTCCACCCTTACTGTAGAGGAATCTGTTAGTAACCCATAGATTAAAATGTTTGCCCTGCGGTCCTGTAAAAATCAACAAGTCCAGAGGAGGAATTATCCAGCTCAATCGATAAATTGTCTGTAACAGAGGTGGGACGAAATGTCTTGAGGCTATGTGCTGGAGAGAGGTTGTCCTCCGTATCCAGCCCAGCCTACCCTGAGGCCCGCCCTCAATATGCTAACGCGGGCAGTGACAGCGCCGCGCTAGGGGACCAGCCGTCAAAATTCTTTTTTTTTCCTACAATAAAATTCCCGCGGTAATTGTTTGGCTCAATCTGATTTCGTAATACTTGTGAGGCGATAAAATACTAGCGACGAGCTCAGTTAAATCGTTTATTTTATACAATTTATATCCCAAGATTTTGTATCAACCCAAGGAGGAATTTGAGCAGTGACTGTTAGCATAACGTCAAAATGGTCCC
>NW_026267180.1:1417075-1418756 GCF_000697945.3 Frankliniella occidentalis
ATGTTGCCTACCGACCAGCCGTTCCTCCGGAAGCGCCCGTCTAAGGTTGGATAGGCCGCTCCACACCACAGCCGTGCATAGTGCGCTGGCTGTTGCCTACCCCCAGCAGGCACTCAGACCACAGAGGAGCCGGAAATTTAAATACAGCGGGTGGCGTTTAGCGTCCCACGTGTGGGCGGGGCGGGCAGCTAACGGTGCCCCGTGCCGTAGGGAGGCCGTGAGGGTCATGGTTCAGGGGCGCAGTAGAGGGGCGGGGGCGGGGGGGGTCACCACCTTGATGAGGAGGAATGCCACTCAAGGGAGGACCGCGCGAGGGCTTGCCATAACCTCAATCTCCATACCTAAACTCCTGCTTTTAAAAATAAATGAAGCATTTTGTTCTCTTTTGTTTGTCTGGTGCGGTAGTGGTGGGGGGTCGGCCCGAGGGCTCGCGAGGCAGGTTTGCGAGCAGAGAATGCTGCAGCCACGCATTTCTCTCCCATGCGTATGAATTCGTATCCAGGCGACTGGCAGGAAACCAAATCCACGCCGAAACCATCACTGCGATCTCACTCCACATTGCTCGCCCGCTCCCGCGCATCGCCTGCAGCAGATTGCCACCCCCGCCAGTTGAGAACGCTCAGTTTGGGACCGGCTGCAACGGTACCGCCGCGTCCTCTGGAATTCCACAGAGGGGGTGGTAACTTGTTTGAATTCCGCCAAGTCGACTAGCTCTTTAGCGAAGGGCAGGGGAAGGGGGTGTTTGGTGTAGCGAGAGGCTGACAGGTTGTTGTTGTTGTTTTTGTTGTTGTTGTTGTTGTTGTTGTTGTTGTTGTTGTTGTTGTTCAAGTACCTCGGGCGCGCGGAACGTGAGACTTTGCAAAAAATAAAAACATGACCTTTTGACCAATGCGCGAGTGACTTGGGGACGCGGATGGCAGCGGAGACACACTCAAATGCATCTTACTCTGTTCCAGGAGGTGAGCATGAGAGGCAGACGTTGGGGAGGAAACTGCGGGGTGAGAGGAGCTTTAGCTATCGCTTGAGCTTGTCGCCCTCACCTAGGCCCTCCGCGTGCACCGCGTGCACTGGCGGTATCTAGAGGACTTTCTGTTTGATCCGTAGAGTATATTAAGTAAATATCAAACCAATTGACGTAGAGCACTACACTCGCAAACTTTGATAGAAAATGGTCAAAAGATGTCGCAAATCATGCCACATTTAAAATCGCGCGAACACTGCAGAACATTGTCACAAACTCCGTACAAAATTTGCTTAATGACTACGGAACACTTTATTTAATTTGTTTCGGAGCGGCCCATATATACTTTCCCTGAAAAAACTCCGTTGTAATTTTTGACAGTGCGTTTCGTGTACTATTTGCGTTTTGGTGGATTTGTGACATTTTTTGTTTGCGTGCGTGTGTGTTTGTGTGTGTGTCTGTACGTGTTGAGCTGTAAGGGTGTGGTATTTGACCCAGGCGCATGGCAGGAGATCCAGAACCCCATCCTTCCCACCCAGCTCTAGCCAAGGTCACCCTGGCCGAGGAGAGTGAGGTGAGAGAAGGGCGACTATGGCGTTATAGGTGACTGCAAGAGCGATACGAAAACAGAAAGTTAACAATCGTCTCTGTCTCGAATGCCCTCCACAAAATCTGACCCCCCCCCTCTCTCTCTCTCTCTCTCTCTCTCTCTCTCTCTCT
>NW_026267180.1:1419966-1421412 GCF_000697945.3 Frankliniella occidentalis
CACACTTGTAATGTGACTGACACATGTCCCTATAGTTTTTACAGTGATGGTTCCTCGGGTAGGTACACCCTCACACTGTTGTGTCGTAGCCCTAACACACTGTATAGCGTCTAGCGCCTTGTTGTTTTTCACGCTTCTGATTTTGAGACTTCTTTACTTTTCTGATGCCATTACTTTGACAGAAAATGAAAATTGAAAGGCCATGCTAAAACCAAAACTCATGCGTGTAGCCACACGTGTATGAGGGGCGAGTGGGTGGCCTTTTTCTTTTCGGACATGTGCAATGCGTCTTCGCCTCTCGTGTCGCAGGAGGCTGTTCGGCGTACGGCCATTCGTGTTTCGGCGGCTACGGCAAGCGCGCCGGGGGTGGGGCCGGCGTGCTGGTCGCGCCCCTGCCGCCGCCCCAGCCCCGGGGCGCCGACGGGGACCCCACCCCGGAGAGGCTGCCCTACCTGCGGAGCCTTCGGAGCCCCCAGGACGACGATGAGGCCGCATTCATCGTGCTGAGACAGTCGCCAGGTACACCATACGCAAAGCCATCCCGACACTTCGCCGCGTCTAGTCAGGAATGACTTTCGAAACGATATCATCGCATCGACGTCAAATTTGCATTTTCGATGTCGATCCGATGTCGTTTTGATGTCCTGTTTCTCACGGTGTCTGGTGTGCAGTGAGCTCCCGCACCCCGCTGTGGGGGAGGCCGGCGGCGGCCTCTACCAGGACGTACCACGGCGAGGACGACGACAACAACGGCGAGACGGTCAGCGTGCTCGAAGGCGGCGGTGGCCTCGGCGGCGGCGCGGTACCCGCGGCCGAGCGGAGGGCGGACAGTGCCGAGGAGGCGGAGCAGGCCGCCGAGCCCTACACCAACATCAACCACGCCGACCGCCTCTTCCTGCGCCGCTGGGTGAGTTTCATGTCCCCGGGATCCGAGAAGGGAAATCTCTTCGTTCGTAGCGTACGGGCTTTTTCGTGGCATTTCTCCTGCCATTTCGGTTATGTCACGGTTATTTCGAATTATTTCGGGGCATTTCGCAGCATTTCGGGGGTATTTCGCGACTATTTTACCAACTATTTCGCGTATATTCCGTCATTTCGAACAATTTCGGGACCTGTACCTGAACGACAACTCAACTTCCGAATAATCGACGTCGTGTTGATATCGATGTCAGTTTTCTCACTGGTTTGGTTTGTTTGCCGTTGTTGTACTCGCCAGCTCACGAGTTCTGCCCGATTTGCTTCCAGCTGAGGACTTACCGGCGCGCGAGCGACCGAGCTGCCCGCGGCTCCGCGCGGGAGTAGCGCCACGGGGGGACACCATACCATGGTGACACAGAGTCACTCCGCTGCTAGACAGAAGAAGAGAGGAAAACTATAAAGACGTGTTGTGAACGCCTCATGTTTCACTTGACACAACACTACCCCCTGGTGCTGCTGCAGCTGCCA
>NW_026267180.1:1422242-1425879 GCF_000697945.3 Frankliniella occidentalis
CAACATCTCGCCTGCTGTGCGTACGGGTACTGCGGGCTGGCCTACCCCGAGTCTCGCAGGCGCGAAGCTCCCGGACTAAGGCGAACGAGTCTGAGGAAAACGGACGTTCTTTCTGCAAGATCCCCACGGGGGCGCGCACCAAATGCAATGCCCCTTTGGCGGCTCTTGTGCTGCTTTACTTCCGGCTGGTGCCGATGTACCACACTACCACACCTAGAGGGCCGCCGCCGCACGAGGGGGCACGACAAGGTTGCAATAACAACATTCTGAAATTTTGGCTTAGATTTAGTGTCCATTACTTATAGTGACTTGTTACTTGACATTTTCGCGAGTCATTTGCACTAGGGGGCCCTGTCTGCGCCAAGGGTCAAGGCAAAGATTGACTTCGCTTACTTGGAAATTGCTTCCTTGCCAAACTACTGCTTGTCAATAGAGTTTTACAATAATATGGAGGAGCTTGGTAGGTTTGATAAGTTGGTTTTCTATTACATTGCCCTGCATAGCATTTCATTTTCAGAGATTGTATTATTTTTAAAGTACCTGAATGGTTTAGATCCTTGTAATGTACTGGTTCATATTCTTTTGTTTCGTGTTTGTAAAGATCCAGAACTCCATATTTGAAGAGTGGATCATAAGAAGTGCATGTTGGACTGGATTCCACAGGTTTGAAGACTGGTTTGAGAAAAATAAACAGTGTCATGCAAAATTATGTTTATTAATTTAATAATAATGCATTGTAAATAACTTAGTTCTTCTAACTAATGTAAACTGAAAATTAAAACAAATCAACAGCACCAAAATTCACTTACTAAGTCTTTGTATCCCAATTCTGCATAATATTTTTTGCAACATAGCAAACCCAATGTAAAGAAAACAGTGTCATTTTTCCCGTGTTTTCAAACTAGGTATCTCTCAGTAAAAGTAGGGTGTATGCATAGACTTGGACAATCCTCCAGAAGCTAAGGTACTCAATCACAGATAACTCCAATGGAAGCTCTTTGTAGAACCAAATGAGGTAGGTAGTATGAACAGGGATGCTCCAAATGACTCTCACATCATAATAATAATAATAAAATGTAAAGGTGCAAACAGAAAAATCAAACAAAACTAACTAAATTAGTGACACAGATCAACACAATCAACACAATTTGATAATTAAATCATTGAAATAAAAACATAAACTTGACAGTCTCATTCAAAACAACAACATAAACTGACAAAGAGAATGTGTATATGAGAGATGCAGCCAGGATGTTCACACTTACAAACACATCACATGATATTGCATTGGTCAGCTCCACTGTCTTTCAGCATAGCATCAATTTTAGTATCATCAATGGCATTTCCAAGTTGTGCAGCAAGGTCCGGGGGAGGTTGCCCAAGATCTTGTGCCTGAAAGAAGAGAAAATTATATTCAAAGTACTTTCGTATTTACAAAATACAGAAATGAGTAACACAATTGTTATAGAACTTACCTTTCCCATTAACTTCACCATGGTGTCCAAATGCTGTTTATCATCTTCTGATCCTTCTTTCTCAAGCTCTGCTACAATTTCTCGAGTAACTTCCAACTGTTCAGTGTAGCGCTTAAAATCTTCTTCACTTATTTTTGACTTATTCTCTTCAAGCCAGGCTGGGTACTGAAACATTAAGTGAAGTTGTTAGCCAATTTAACTACCTGTGCTTAAATTTTAAAACCAGCAAAAAGACATCTCATCACATCATCAGTATTTTTAATATACCACTAGAAACCTCAAATTATTGCATTCTTGTTAGCAGGAATTGTCTTAGGTTAACCTGGGTTTAGTATGTACGATACTTAACATAAAGGTGTTAAACAAATGTCAGACAAAATTTGTTGGTGGAGAAACAATTTTTCATGTTTAGATATGTTAATTTTTGAAAAAGAAGAGAAAGAAACACAGGCAACTGCATACCTTTTCTGACAATTCTTTAAAAGAGGGAAGCATCATTTCTTTTGACAGAAGAGATTTCATGACATTACGCATGACTGATGAGAATTCTTTTAGCTCTGCATCACATTCTTGAAGAGACAGCTATAGAACAGCAAGATACGTGTTAATGCTATTTGGGACCCTTATACTTACTTTTTCTGACAATTCTTTGAAGGGGGGAAGTAAAAGTTCCTTTGAGAGTAAAGATAGCATCATTTGCTGCATAAAAGTGGTTAAATTCTCCATCTCGTTTCCAGATGCATCTTGGCCATCACCTTCTTCCCCTTCCTTCTGTCACAAATTTAACATTGACTTACTACATCACATAAAGAAAAAAAATATTCAGGAATGCTAAAGCCAAAAAAACAGTTAAGAGAAAAATGTGCTTTATAGTCATTTCAATTAACAAACTTGGCTTCACAAATTTATTCTGTTAGTATAGTTAGTATTTTCTTACCGCTGCTGGGAAAGCTTCACTTAGATTGGCTTTCAAACTCTGCATAGCCCCCATGATAGCCTCAGAAAAATCCTTATCAACATCCGCTCCAGACGCTGCAGCAGCACCAGGGGCAATTGCTGATTCAACTAACATATTTAAGCTCTTAAGACGATCATTCAGCTCATCAGTAGATAGGCCACTTTCAGCAGCAGCTGCGAAAACAATACAAGCAAACAGATGCTTCAAGGTCATATTAATTAGGGTCCTATTCACTGAAGGGGAACAGATCTAACCTGCCGCAAAACCTTCTTGTAACTTTAAGCCAAGTTCCTTGCCTAAATCAGAATTGGCAAATTCTTCATCAGCTTTCTTAGATTCTGAATCAATGGCTTTTCTCTGGTCTTCTTGCCATGCCTTCCACTTCTCAGCATTGAAAGATCCATCAGGATTCAGCATCATACTTGGATCAAAGTTTGCAGGAGCTGGTGTTGATTCTGGTTTGGCTTTGGCAAAATCAGCTGCTGCCGCTGTTAATGAAAGTTATGATGTTAAGTCCAATCAAATTCAGCGAGAAGAACATTTTGCACAGTCACTTCACTTACAAGCCAGCAGCTCATCTAATTCAGGGTCAGGTTTCTCAGCCATAATTGAAGAGAAAACAGAACTAGAGAATGAAACAATGGGGACACAGCCTGAAACAGAAACATTTAAGTCATTCACTACTACCATGACGATCGTTAATTCAAAGGAAATATGATATCAGATTCTGAAATGAGCAATCACTCGAGTAACTAACTAGCGGAACCGACAAAAGCGAAAAATAGTTCCTCATTCCTAAATAATTAAGTTGATCAAAGACCAAAAAGAGAACTGAAAGATTGAATAAAAGTGAGAAAGTAAAGGTGGGATTGCGGCATCAACTAATTAAGCACATCATGGTGAGAGGAATAGGAAAGTTGGCCTAGCTCTCACCTTAGTTGTCACTACATCCGAATAGTACACAGAAAAACTAACAAGATTAATATCAAACCAGTAAGCAACAACAAGAAAAGAGTATTTGAATGTGCAGACCGGAAAACGTTCAGTTTTGATTCAGGGGGGAAAGGGAGGAAGTAGGAGAGGGGCAGGGGAGGTCATAGGCGGGTGCAATGTGCAATGATATTGCAAAGTTCGAAGGTGCGTTGAAGAATGATAGAACGGGCTAAACGAAGCGTGTGTAAGAAAGAGCTAAAAGTATATTTTA
>NW_026267180.1:1425929-1427214 GCF_000697945.3 Frankliniella occidentalis
CTCTCTCTCTCTCTCTCTCTCTCTCTCTCTCTCTCTCTCTCTCTCGCACTCCTTCTGGCCCGTTCCGTCCCAATGCCCCTTCCGTTGGCCGCTTTGGAGACTTGGCATGCAGGGAGGCTGGTGGTGCTTCTCTCGAGTCTATTCATGCAGTTTACACCTTGTCTGTTTTGCAGAGAGCGAAGACTCCTTTTTTCGACAGCTTAGGTCACCCTTCGAAAGAAAGCTGAAGGGAACGAGAAGTGAGTACACACACACACGTGCCACGGGCGTTAAGGCACGCCGACTTTAACACAGTTTTGTTTGATCTAATGTACTATGCTGCACTGTTGTAGACTCTTAGCGGGATGGTTTGCATTTCCCTTCATAACTTTTGAAGAGCACGGGCAAAACTGTGGTAAAAGCGCTCAAAATAAAAAGACGTGTAGGCATGAGAACGGACATCTCACCACGAACTCTACACTGAAATGGTGGTTAGTGACTCCCAAAAGCTCCACACCATGAGCTGAAATGGCATCAAATTTCATCAATTTGATTAATAAAAACAACTTATTGAGAATGAGCTGATTGATTTGGTGCTTTGTTGATAGAACCGGCGCCGCGCCGCATCACGCCTTGTTTGGCGCTGTGTTTGGTTGTTGCTGCATGCTCCACTCGGCCTATTCTTTCCGCTCAGCTCACAGGGCTTTTAGTTGCTGATCATGGTGTATTCTTTTTGCCTTTGTTGTTTGCCTTACTGTTTTAACTGTACCGTGTGTCAGAGCTGCGACACAGCACTCGCTCCACCCGTAAGGTACCATCACTACACTCTAAATGTCGAAGGACAATTTTTGGAACTAGGACCGGACTTCTGTAAACATAACTAGCTCAGATACAACATTGTAACTAGCAATAACTCACATTTAGTGCCTAGCAAGTTACAATATTGTATCTGAACTCAGTTATGTTTACAGAAGTCCGGTGATAGTTACAAAAAGTGTCCTTGGCATTTAGACGGTAGAAAAACTAATGTGATATGTGCCACGTCAATTGATGTGATCAGTTTAGGTCACACCATGAATGGTATCATAAGTTTCGGTCACGCCAATTGATGCAACAACGTAGGTACTAAGAGGGATAGGCATAACACAAAAGAGGTCACACAAAAACGTGGGCCAAAAATATTACAACACACTGCGACATACGAAGACTGTCACACTTGTAATGTGACTGACACATGTCCCTATAGTTTTTACAGTGATGGTTCCTCGGGTAGGTACACCCTCACACTGTTGTGTCGTAGCCCTAA
>NW_026267180.1:1433429-1457386 GCF_000697945.3 Frankliniella occidentalis
TGATGATATGGCAAATTTTTACGGCGGTTTCAAGAATGTGAGAAATTAAGCTTTAACTAGGAGGCTCATCAATCACTTGGATGCATTAAAATATAATAGGGAGCTTTCAGTTCAAACATTGAACATAAACGAGTTTTATAGCTTTATTCCGTTCTGCTTTCATCTGCATCTGTAGAAAGTTGTGGGCCGTTTTTTCTTCACCGGCAGTGAAGGGGAGGGGAATGGGGGAGGGGGCAGGAGAAAGAAGAAGATGTACAAAAATGGCTGAAGACATTTTGGATACGGTTCGCGAATGCCTACTAAAGGGACAACAAATCAGGGAATTAAATAACAAAATTTGTGTGGGGGGCAGAAATTTCCTCAAAACTACTGAAACAACATTTCCAATAAAACAGTAAGTTCTCCTCTAAATTTCTAGTAACTACTCCTATAGAGGTTAGGGCTCTACTCCGTTTGTTTGTTGTTGTAATTCTTGTCACTCATTTTTATTTCTAGTGGCTTACCTGTCACTTTATTTTGTCAAATTCCTTTCGGATAATCTGTTTTTCCCGCTAACAATTGTGTGCTAAGATCGAACATTCATGGCTGTTTTTAATGAACTTGACTGAAGTATTTTGAAATGTTGTTTTCATTTGTCTATTTTAGAATCAAAGCTGGAAGAAAATCAAATAAATGCAGAAAGTTTTATAATCTTGAAGAAATTTCTTTTTTTATTGAAAATGTGGAGCTTCCTCATTATCAGTACACTAAGAAAGCTCAGGTAATACTTCTCCTGTTATTTTTGAAGCATTGTTGTAGAGAGAAACCGCAGAAAAGCTTATGCTTGGATCCTGTTGTTTTGTTTGTGTTGTGTCCTTAGGATAAAGGAGTAGAATGTGTGAGAAAATTAGATCGTAAGCCTTTGCTTACCCGCATTGGTGGTGAGACTTTACTTAAAAGAAAGTCAAGGCCTATTAAAAGGACCACTGGTGGCGGTAACAAATCAGAAGGTTTCTCCACACCTATACCTCTCGAGCCAGAACCTGCCAATCGAAAACAAGCCGTTGAAAAGGACAGTGGTGAAAGTGGTGAGCGTCAGAAACCTCATCTGAGAACATACTCAAGGTACGCTCATTTGTTACGGCTTAAGATAAAACAATTCTCTTGAAAATATTTGAATTATCTACCCGTAGAATGTGAACCACATACTGCTTTTTCCAGAAAACGCTCCTCACGTTCATCCTCAAGGCGTCAAAGTTTGGCAAGTGAGGTGAGATATATTGTGATTGTGTCACAAATTTGCTTTATTTGCAGAGCCATGTATTTTTGTTACAAACATGGATATGATTTTAATCTCTTTATTATGTAGGACCAACTCGATGTGGATACAGGTGTGGTCAATAATGACATTGCCGAGGAACTGATATCAATTAAGACTGAAAACAAGAACTTGGAATGCTCTCTGAGGAACATAATATCATTCCTTAAGGTAAGTCTGACATTGTGAACAACAACTTCCGTGAAGTTGTTTTATTGCAGCTTTGTCTGTATTTAATTGTTATTTTGTTCTGTAGGACCATTTGGGAGCAACCGAAGAGCAGCTAACAGCAATGCAGGAGTGTGAAAGCAACACAGTGGAGCTTAGCAATATTGCTTCAAGCATAAAAGATAAGATTGCTTATTCAGGTGTCTTACCAAATGGTAATACTCATAGTCCAGCTAACTTTGAATCCCCAAGTTTTTGTTATAAAGCTGTCAAACATCCCAGTCGAGGCTGGGAGATGAGAAAACTACACTTGTCATCTGTTTTATCTGGTCATGAAGATTTAAACTCAACAGAAGTAGAAGAAACCAAATCATCAACTTTTGAAGAGTCTCTTTCCAAGGGGACTGTTCTCTTGAAGAGAGTTTTTTCCATGTTAATCTCTCAGATGAGAGAGTCAAATCGATTCACGACTCATGAAGAGTTTGACCTATTTTGCCAGAAAATCATCACAGATTGTCTTGCAGAGTCAGTTGAAAGTTTCAGAGAGTTATTTAGTGGATTGTGTTCATCGAAACTTGTTGAAGATGAATCGGAAGAAGTTGATAGATGGGTTGCTGTCTGCAGAGCTGAACTTGGAAAGCTCTTCCTTTCATTAACAAAGACTCTTCAGTCATTACGTGACATCCCTAATATTCAACAGAAACAGCCCATTTCACTATTTCATCTTCCTGAACCTACATTTAGCTTGGCTCTCAATCCTGCCAAAGTGACTCATAGTGTAGTCCTAGAAATGTATGTTCGCTTTGGAGTGGCTGAACTGCAAGGAATTCTGAAGAATCTTCTAGGGTGTGGTTCTATTAATCCTATGAACAATTCGTTCACTAGTTTTTCGCCAAGTGCTAATAAGAAAATTAACAACACTAACAACAATGAAAGCAAAATTGAGCATAGCTGGAATCCAAGTACATCTGAAGAGATTCCTGAACCTGCACCCCCTCAGCTGCCAACTGATGTATCACCCCAGCATCCAAATGATATTGAGTTTGTTTCTGTATCTGGATCGCCAACCTCACAGGGCTGCAAAAACGATTTCAGTCCCCATTCATTGAATCCAGAAACAATTGTGCCAGAAATAATTGACGCAGAGTCTTCATCTGCTTCATCAACAAGTTTACCTTGCAGCCCACAACCACATCCAGTTAATCGGGTTTTGTTTCAGCAGGTGAGTAAACTTCTTCTCTCATATTTTTCTAAAAACTTCCCCCAATTTTTTTTTGAAACACCTTTTTTTAAATTGGTTACAGAATAGAAATTCAGACAATATTCTGAATTCTAATTCAACATATCAAACCAGACGTTCATCTGAAAGTGACCGGTACAGCAGTCAGTACAGTGTGTTCAAAGCCTCTCTTGGAAACGTATTGGTTTCATCCTTCAAGAAACAAATTCAAGAGAAAATACAAGCTAGAAACTCAGATATATTATGAAACAAAACCTATATGTTAAAGGAAGAGTTATTTTTAGTAGATGTATTCATCACAAGTATGTTTAGCATAGAATTTTATTTTTTATTCTTCCATGTATTAAAATGGTAAGACCTAGAAACATGTGCCTTGTTATAAAGAGCTTGTTTGTATAAAAGAAAAATATATATATACCCACTGTGATGAGAAATGACCAAAGTAGTTTTGAGAAAATATATATATATTCTGTAAAATGACTTTTTTCATGAAAAGAAAAGATGGTGGGAGGTATAGATTTAATCAAACTCTTTTGGGGAAGTAAATTTTATCTTTCTGATGGAAATTAATCATTATTTTCAGGAGTACTGTCCCTGAAAGATGTTTGTTCTCCTGCCTACCACATTTCAATATATTTTGAATCTGTACAAAGAATGTCAGTGAGTAGCGCATTATTTGTGCATACTTGTGGAAAAGATAAGAGTTCATCAAATACAGCAAAAGGATGTTGCTGCTCTGATCTGAAATGTGTCTTCTGTTCAATCGAACAAATTACTTTGGCATTTTGATGT
Source organism: Frankliniella occidentalis (assembly GCF_000697945.3). Classification (NCBI taxonomy): domain Eukaryota; kingdom Metazoa; phylum Arthropoda; class Insecta; order Thysanoptera; family Thripidae; genus Frankliniella; species Frankliniella occidentalis. Next base: position 1,436,927 of record NW_026267180.1, read on the forward strand.
CTATTGTTAACATATTCATGATAAATATTTTTTGATGCTCCCTTTTTGTGTTTTTGAATTCTAAGTAACATTACTTCAGCTGTAAGACGATGTTTTTAAAAATAGTTTTGGTTATGTTTTACGATCTTTTTGTATGTTAATAAAGATTGAAATTTATAGGTAGTTTTTTTTTGTGTTTCTAGTATATATTAGTGCAGTCTAAAAGCAGAAATAGTATATATTTAGTTAATGCTCTGCACCTACATTTTTTTAGGCTGCTTTGTTATTGTTTTATTTGTTGCCTCTGGAAGAGCAGTGTTTGAGTATCAGACGCATTACATCACATGTTTTCCTTCATCGTTTATTTTAGAATTACTGTTACAATTGTTTGAATTTTATGCAGATGGGTATTTCTAACTTCTTTACTCCATTTCATTTATTTTTGTGAAGCACCAACAACGGAGTTTCTTATTTCTGCTTTATGATCTCTTGGTCTGTGAGAAACTTACCAGTGTTTGTTTGGATTGGTGAGTCAAAGAAGTCTGAGCAGTAACTTAAGTTTTCCAAAGTCAAGTAAACCTTTAGTTCTTTTAAAGAACTTACTAATCTTAAAATTTAAATCTGAAAATATTTTGAACTTCTCTTTACTGTATTTTATACTTAGGAAGATACTTATTTATCTTTACTTTCAAGTGACTCCCTTTTTTTAAGTTTTCATTTAAAATGGACCATGGTATGTAGTGACACATTCATGTACTCCAAATTCTACAAATGTAAGAATACATTTGTGAATATGGCATAGTAATTTGTTAGCAGCATTTTTTTTTCTGTTTCTTTAAAATCCTTGAATGTTTTGAGAAATAATGATTATCTCTATCTTATACATGCACGTAAATGAAAGAACTTATTAATATGACTGTTGAAATTTATATACTTCTCGTTTTACCTGTCTTTGAATGAAAGCCTTCGTGGAGAGCAATGGGAGGATGACCTGTAGGTACTCTTTCACTTTCTTTTGAACATTGAAGTGAGAAGGACCTAAAAAGATGATAATCATTTTAATGTGTGTAGGCATGTAGACTGTTTGGTAACCTTGAAATGCATTTTGCTTAGCCAAACAATATTCTCATAATATTGTTAACCTGCAGCTATATTGAAAGAAATCTTCCTTTGAAAAACAGGAACATAGAGGTGGAACTTGTATTAGGTGTTTGGCACAGAAAGAAGTTTTGGGGCCGTTGTGTTGAGTACATGCAAGAGAATAACATTATTGCTGATCGTGCGAGTTCAAGTGAAACGGGTTACTGTGTCTTCTGCCACCCATGTTTTTACCCCGCTGAATCACATATTACACTGCATATGCATTTTGTTGTATTTTTCTTTTCTTTCAAACTTCTGTTTTATGGTTTGATTTGCATCAAGTTATTAACTCAATGTACCATCGCTTGTTATTTATGTTGTAAGTCAAGATTTGTGTTCAAGCTACTTTGTAAGCTAATAAAACACGCTTTATTCAAGTACCTATGTTGTTTTTCTCAGGCACCTGAGCGTGCGCGCCGGGACGACACCTGCTCTGGCACCCCGCCTGGCCGCAGGTGGCATGTTGACGTCTGCACTTGCCTGCCCCGGTGGTCTCTGGTCACTGGCATCAGAGTCCTCGGCTTTATCAGCGATACCGCCAAATGCCACTCGACGCACTCGACGGTATCCCGGGGCCCGGGCTCGGCTCGCAGTTATAAAGGCTGAGGGTCGCGTGCACCTCATACTGCAACGCCAACCCCACAGACGTAGCCATGATCGCCGCCCTGGTCATCGTCGCCCTCGTGGCCTCCGCTCAGGTACGGACCGTCACTGCTCAGAGAGACAGCTGAGTAGCTGTCCAATTCCACGGGGTCGCCCCCGTCCTTGCACGGCTCAGAACGGCCACCCGCCGCACAGGGAATTCCGCAATTCGAATGGGGTGGTGGGCGCCCGCGGTTGGGGCGAGACAGGTTGACGTAAAGTTAGAGAGCCTCGGACGGGTCTCTGCACCCTAAAGGTGTAGGGTAGAGTCTCTCCGCCTAAGATGCGAGCACATTTTACCTCACGTCAGGTTCACCCCTCCACGCGCACATGCTAGGAGGAGCCCCCTGCGCATCCTCTGGGTACCGAATCTGAGCTTCACATTTGTTACGGATAGACCAAATGACCAACGGGGAAGTGCTTAGTTACTGAGAGAAGTAAAGGCGTTGTCTGCGGAAACTTGGGCATTTGTGATGAGAGACGAAGACACTTGCTGGCGAAGCTAACTATCGGCGTTTATCTGATGGTTCTAGAACGGAGTCTGATAGCACACGGCATGTGGCGTAACGTGAGACAACCTTAAGTCGAAATGAAGCCCACCTTTTGATCCAAATAATCCATGAACTAATCAACCGCAGAGATTGCCTTTCGAGGGGGATGACACATCGCTGTATTGACCGACAAATACTTGAGTTCGATTATTTTCGTAGAAGGGGGGGGGGCGAAAAGAAAGACAACACCCTGACCTTATAATTTGCTCTCCTGCAGGCCTACCCTGGCAGCGACCCTCTCGAACAGATGCTGTCCGTCCAGTACGAAAACAACAACAACAACCTGTTGACGAACTTCGGCAACTCCGCCACCTGCCTCGTCGCCAAGATCTTCGAGGTAAGGTCCTCGTCGCCGTGGCGTGTCCTGCCGGTGTTTGTCTGCAACAGACATCAGGTACTCACATTCTCGGTGTTTAGGTGAAAGACGCCATCGACGAAGCCAAGAAGGACCTGCCCCTCCTGCTTAACATCCCCCCTCTGCTCCTCGCCAACCTCGCCAAGTGCCAGCCCACCGACGACTGGCTCGACTGCCGGATGCAGGCCATTCGCGACACCTGGGAGGGCACCCAGAAGGATCGCGACCAGCTCGCCGCGGGAGGTGCCAAGATCCTCAAGGCCGTGCAGGACATCCTGGTGTGCTTCCAGGACGACAAGGTCCAGGCCAGGAACGGAGCCATTCGCATCCAGACCTTCCCCGCCCGCATCGAGCAGTAGGCCTAACTGTTGATGACGAACAATAAAAGTAAATGGGGGTGGTTACCACCCATTTCCCACCTGTACGTGGATGCAGCAATACTCATTTCCTAACTCAGGCTCTGATGAAAACTTCCCTTACAACACTTGAGAAAAGGCGGCCCTGGAAACGAAGCAGCGGGCCTGGTGAGACCTCTGAGATGACCCCCCCCCCCCCACTTGGACCCCTTCCTTTCGTTTTGCGGTTTGTGTTTGTCGGACGGAGATGGTCGGGCACTCGTGGTGCTCCTTGAAACCCGTTGCTTCGTTTCCAGGCGGCCCTTTCTCAAGCTCACATCTCAAGCTCACATCCTCGCAATACGCCGACACGTTTAAATGTAGCCGGGATGACCGGTGTATCACAGATGCACCAACTCTTGAAAAGTTCACGGGACACACTTCATGAACTAGGAAAGTCTCACACTTCCCTAAAGTATACATTTTACACTATGAAATCAAAATTTTAAAGGAAATAAAGTTGTGGGGGGACTTTCCTCGACACAAATATATGGTTAACACAAAAGAAATTTAGCACATTCACATTTGAGGTTGGAGTTTCTGGAGGGAAAAAAGGGGGAGGGGGATTCGGATAAATCAAAGCAGACAACTACGACGACCATCTACGCCGATTACCGGGCCAGATTTAACATCCTTTTAACTCGTTAACGTCGGGCGGGACGTTTCAGCTCATGTGTCTTTTCTCATCAAAAAATCAGGAATGGGGAACACCTTCGATGCTCCTGACCCGATAGATGAAGACTGTAAAAGTGGGATCGGACCGCGAGGCAAAGGTACATGCACCGAAAACATAACCTAATGGAAAAGTTCTCTTTCACCACCTGACATGCCAGTACTTAACATCCTCTTTTGCATGTGTCAAGTGTTGAAATTTTCTTTTTAGGGGATCCAGATGACTTCACTTTAAGGGCCAGAGAACTGAAAGTCCACATACCGAAATTTCAAGAGGCAGCTGCCTTAAAGGTTCATTGCAAAGATCTTGCACAAGGTATGTTCCGAACTAATCCAACTATTATTTAACAAGCTTAACATCACCTTGTGGGAGAGCCACGATTAGCACTAATACTAGTTTCCTGTTTCATTACAGAGCTTCAGCATTGTATGGATAATAATTTTGCCTTACTTGCTTCTTGTTATCACTTGAACACCAAACTGAAAGCATGTACAGAACTTTGGACAAACGATTTAGAGTACAGAGAACAAATGATAGAAGAGTATCTTTTAGTACGACAGGAATTCAGGAAAACAGGTAGAAATAGATTGTATCGTGCGCTGAAAGGAGAGACATATGTGACTGAAAGTGAACGGAAAGGCTACCAAGTATAGATGAAAATTAAAATAAAGAGTTTTATAGTAATTTAATTGGATTTTAATAAATCTCACTTAATTGTTGGAATTTATACACTTTATTGTTATCTAATAGCCTACTTTGAAACAGCTGCTTTCTTCTTCTTTTTAGTTTTCTTTATAACTTTAGTGTGTCCGGACAATTTCTTCAATTTATCTTTTGGTTCATTTGATAATGATAAGCATAGATCATCCATTGCAGTAGCCACAGTATCCATAACAGATGAACTTGCCACATTTGATGGACTTTCATCTTCAGTTGTGGATTCTTCCTTCTTCACGGGAAGAAGAAGAGGGCGCTTTGAAAACCTGTTTGAAACTGAAAACAAACGTACACATTTTAGAAACTGATCAGCAATCCTGCAAACATAGCTCAAAAATTTTGCCACACCACAAATTTTACCTGCTACGTTATCACAGAGATCCCACACTCCAAAATTTCGGCTCTTTTTATCTCCTCCAGCAGCTAATGTGAAAGGAGCATCTGGACTTGATCCAAGACATTGTAAGTTACCCAGCTTGACATCATTTTCCCAAACCCATACTGGTTTGGACTGTTCCTCTATATCCCACACTTTTACAAGGCCATCACTTGATCCAGTAAAGAGAAGACCAGGGCAAGCAGAACTCAAACTAAGACCTAGGTAGATAAAAATAAAATTTTAAGTAAAATAAAATATGGAAATTATAAAATTTCAAATCAGTATACTAGGTAGCTGACTCACGCCGCGCACTTTCGTGGTTATACTATACCGCATGCACGCATACGGGCTGCCTATCGCACGGGGCCGTAAGGAGCTATGGGCAGCGAGAATAGAAAAACCCGCCCGCACCCGTGCATGCGATACAGTATAACTACGAGAGTGCGCGGCGTGAGTACACCTGGTAATATACCTGTCACTTCTTTAGAGTGTGCAGAGAGCTCCCAGACTGGTTTATCATTTCGACAATCAATGTAGTGCACTGTGCCTTTATCTGTGCTGGCCTGGGTGTACATAAAAACACATATTTACACATTTTTGAATAATATTGAATGTAGACAATGTTGGAAACACTAGCAGCACAAAAGTTTACCAAAAAACAGAATGGATTGTAGTGGTTCCATATCACCCGTTCAACTTCACCAGGCATTGACCAAGCCTTGTAAGAATCTTTACTTCTGCAGTCAAATACCCGGACAGCCCTGTTAAACAATGAATAAAATTGAGCTTTCATTGAGTTTCAAGTTTTACAAATAGAAGTAATACTACGCAGTTTTATGCAATCGTACATATCACAACTTCCAGTTAACAGTGTTTGTCCTTCAAAGGGGTGCCACTTGATTGTCTGCACCTTTTCACGAAAGGCGTCAAGAGTGGTATTTACTGTGCCATTCTCAAGGTCCCAAAGAATGACTGTTTGGTCCACTGAACCACTAGCAAGCACATGACTGAAACAGTGCAAGAGGAGAATATTATTTCACTGAAAACAAACTTACATCATTTCATCTTGCAAGAACCACTTACGTAAAATTAGTGTTCCAAGAAAGGTCGAGAACTGCATCTTTATGCCCAATGTGATCTCGTTTCTTTTTGCCCTTCTTCTTCTTCTTTTTAAAGTGAACTGCTACAGGGTCATTACTTTCAACATCAGCAGACCCAAGTACATATGCAGGTTCCAAACAATCAACAATATCCAAATCAATTACATGAATAACTGGTGTCATTCCCCCAACAGCACAAAGATTGGCTAAAACAAATGAAGCAGTTATAGGTTTAATAACTATTTTCATAATCTAGAAAATAAAATATAATTAAAATTAAAAAGTATCTTACTATCAGTTGGAGATGATGGATCATAATTTAACCATTCTAAACACAGGGGTATATCAGGCAATAATATATCATGATGAACATATAAGGAGCCTTCTTCCTCATTTTGAACTGTAAAGAAATTTTTATACAAAACGGAATGAGAAGAGTGATTAACAGAAGAACCAATGAAAAGTAGAACTTCGAGGAAAGGCAATACCATAAACTTCCAGAGTAGCCTGATCTCCAATTACATGCCCCACAAGCACAAGGTTGTCATTGGGTTTTATTAAGTCATCGCCCTGTTCACTATCATTGTCAGAATCATCTGGTAGTGTAATATAAGGGTCATCCTTGTTACTAGAGTAGACCGTAAGACCAGCTATGCCTCCAATAACATCGGGTTTCTCTGAAAATTCATAGAATGTGACAAAACCATAACAGCAAAATTTAAAAATATTACACAAGATGTTGAGAGTCACACTTACCTATTTCATCATCATAACCATCAAAATCATACTTATTTTCCATGTCATCACCGGAATTGGTGGCGGTCTCTTTTTTGAGGGACACTGAAGTACTTGGTGTTTCAGCTGCTTCATCTTCATCACTATTGGATTCGTCCAAATCATTTTCATCAGATGGCAAGTCACTAGAAGAGGAGATTGAAACGGCTATGATGAACTAAAGCAATAATGATGATGATTTTAAGTTAACAAAGGAAACTGCGAAAAAACTGCTTACGCTTCAGATTCTTTCAATAAAGTGGCCAACTCTTCTTCGGAAAGTTTTACCTGAGAAGAAGACACACAGCAATGGTATTAAATAAAGCACCATAATTAATGATTAAACATTAATCAAAGGGCATCGAGAAAAGACAGACACAGACAGAATATACTGCAGGGACAAGATAAACTAAAATAAAAACATACTTTAACCCCTACGAACAGTTAAGACACCTCACCTTATCGGGTTCTGCTTTTGCAACCCCTCTTTTGACCCAAGTGAGACATGGGATGAAATTTAGCCTCTCCTCTTGCCCCGCTCCCTCCATGACGCTATCTCCCCAAACAAAATAATTCACCCAAGTAACTTAAAATATATACACATGCACACGTGAACAGGAGGTTGGGTTAGGTACGCATTCAAATGAGTATGAGAAATAGCAGGCATGACGCATAGAAAAAAATGAAAAACTTTTGTTTGACAACACTTGCAGCTAGCAGTAGATAGAAAGTTCAAATTTGAATTTTCCGCACCTAATTTTACCTCTTCTTAAAAGAAATCTGAAATTTAGACTGATTTAGACTTGTGAATAAATTTTCTAGCATTCACAATGCCTGCCTCTTCAAATTTTACATTGCTAACTAGGCTGAGGTTATTCCATACCATGAGTGCGATGAGAGGAGAACTTGTGAGTGTAACAATGCAAGATAACTTTGATACATCTTTGGACCAAATAAGCCATCTTGTACTTCATAAAAATTGACAATAACAATTTCAGAACCATCGTCATCATTCATCTTCTTCCATTAGAAATCAAACAGACCGCAATGACCTGAAGTCACGTCAAGCTGAAGTTATGGCAAGAGGATTACCAAAGAGAAAACCAATAGTTGGAGTGAATCATATTCTTCTTGTCGCATCCGGGAAAGGGGGAGTAGGCAAGTCAACCAGTGCAGGTACGCAAACCATTTTCTCTGAAATATTAGAAGTATCCAATTAAATATTTCTTATTTAACCAAAACCTTTTGTGTCTAGTAAACATAGCCACAGCACTGAAAGCAGAGAATCCAAACAAACAAGTAGGTTTATTAGATGCTGATGTATTCGGACCATCTGTTCCTCTCATGATGAATCTGGACGACTCTCCATTATTGGATAATGGTACGTAAATTCAAGTTCGCACCTGCAGGTTTTCAGTTATTTGTTTCCTTTCAGAATGAAAAATAACTGTATTTGTGTTTTGGCAGACAATTTAATGATCCCACTCCAAAATTATGGTGTAAAATGGTAAATATACCATCTAACTCAAATTTCAGCAGAGTATAATATTGTTTTAACATCTATTGAATTTAAAATACAGTATGTCTATGGGATTCCTTGTAAACAAAGATGCTCCAGTTATATGGCGAGGATTAATGGTTATGCAAGCTCTTGAACGACTCTTGCGCCAGGTAGCATGGGATCCTGTTGATTATCTTGTAGTGGATACTCCACCAGGCACAGGGGACACTCATTTGTCTCTGGTTCAAAATATTCCAGTATCAGGCAAGTTTCAAATCTGTCATTATTACTAGAATCAAGCTTAGCTGACATTGATGCAGCAAATCAAAGATCAATCCATGTGCATTTTTCTGTAGGTGTGCTTTTAGTCACTACACCCCAAACAGCAGCATTACAAGTGACTCAGAGAGGAGCAAATATGTTTAGAAAGCTTGAGATACCTATAATAGGTGTGCTCCAAAATATGAGTGCAGTTGAGTGTCCAAAGTGCTTGAACAAAGTATCCTTACATAGCAATTCATCTGAAACCCTCATAAGAGATCTAGGTAGGTAAACAATACCCAGAAAGAAATGTTATTATTCAAGAGTGCTGCTTAAATTGTCTCTTCTTTTCATTTTGCATAAGGTGTGTCAATACTCGGGGATATTCCAATAGACAGTACCATCAGCCAGGGATCTGACACTGGTGTACCTGTTGTGATATCACATCCAAACGGAGCAGTGGTAAGATGTCTTTCCAACTATTTTGTACTGTCATCTTTTTGAACCAACTAATATTTTACATTGACATTTAGGCTACAGCCTATCTTGAAGTGGCTCGGGAAATAATGAAACAGCTCGACAAAAAGTCATAGGACATTAAATATAACAAACCATTTGTGTACAATGTCTTGATCATGTTTTTACTCGTTATCTGTATCTGAATTCAATTTGATTGATTGATAGAAAACAGAAAATAAACTGAAATAAAGCAACAAGTTACTTTCACAGTGACAAGTTGTTTTTATTACTAATCCATTGAATGCGAAAGAATTCCCATCAGCTCTGACAGACTAGCAGTAGTCTTGACTGCAAGAGGATCAAAATGAGTCCTGCTTGCCCGGAAACCAGCCTTTTGAAGATTTGATACTACCTTTCCCACTTTAACCATTTTGGGTCCTTTTGGACAGTGCTTATGTAGATTAAAATAGAAGGGTGGTTCAGGTTGAGATGCAGCTATCTCTTTGATGTTTTGTGTATCTTCCTTTTTCTTCTTCACTGGAGGCTCCTGATTTTCACTGAGAGGTTGATGAAGAGTATTATTTTTGATTTTATCGTTTACCTTCTTAAGTAACTTTTCTCCCTCTAAATTAGGACACCTGTGGTTTACATTTTTAAAAAAATAATTAAGAAATGAAAGAATAATTCCCAAGGATCCTGATGCAGAGTATTTTAACAATCATAATAAGACCTGTTCTCACCAAGCTTCATAGAGAAGTGTTTCCATGACTTCTTTCATGCTTTTCTCCCATGGATATTTATTCATATGAGAAATCATAGTCCTCACAAAGTTGGCATTAAAGAGACTCCCAGACCAAACTGGTCCAACATTTACTAAAACTTTCCCTGGGGTATTTTCTAAGCACTTACATGACAACAGGCTTCCTGGATTTTCTGAATTAAATAGTTAGATATTAGATTTATTGTCCTTTGATTTTCAGCTTGACTACAAGTTAGTGTGAACATACCAACTGGGTACACAGAAGACGGGTAAAATCCGCGGTCCTCACACATGTTGCAATGCACAAGTGGTTTGATCTTTGCCATACATGAATTAGCCTGAGCAGGCCCTTTCAGAATCTTAACAAGTATGGTGATTGTTGATTTTACTGATAGCACACAGAGAACTTCAAGACCTTTACTGTGGACAGCAGCGGACCTAAAACATATTTAAATTATCCAAGTTAAAAATACAGTATAATGTGATAAAAAATACAATTAAGAATGCCAATTGTTTGTATCATTACCTTACCATCCCTGCTACAATCAACCTAGCAGCCAACTCTTTGGAATAGAATGTTTTTGTAATAGTGCCTCCATAATTCCGAAGTGCCATGTCTGGTGTTCTGCCATACAGAGCACCATCGTCCTTTGTGTTTATGGCAATAATTCCTTGTTTAGGAATATTTCTCATTAATGAATCAAGATAAAAAGAGGCATCGGTGTGACAATCGAGGTAGCTATGTAAAGTGAACGTACAAAATAATGGACATATGAAATAAATATTATAGTAGTACATACAGCTAAATAAATTTTTATACTCACATGAAGCTAAATGGCATTTCATGGAGAAGCACACATGGATCTTTTCTATGTATATCAGTTTCTAAGCCGTTTCTTTGCCTGTTGTCTAATATGATTTGATGCGAATTTTCATGAGGATCGTTGATATGGACATGTACATCACTAGCAAGATATTTTTTCCAGAGAAGACCAGCAACTCCAGTGGACCCAATAACATCGATACATCTTACTGGTTTGAATACTGAATGTCCTGTTTCGCAGAAAACACTGAGCGCTGTTGTTACTAATGCTCTGTAAAATAAATGGTTGTTACAAGTCACAAGTCAAAAGAAGTCATGGAAATTTTAATTAATATAATATACCCTAACAGAACCTAACCTATTGACATCCATTTCTTGACAATAATATCCCTCATTTCGCTTTGGAGATAGTGAATCTCTATTGACTTTGAGTGAAACACCGAATTCAGTCACTTCAGCGAGTACAATGGACTTGCTTTCAAGAGAAGACACATCACACTTTGCCATTTTAAACGAAAAGAGTAAACATGTGTTTACATTTAGCAGACTAAAGAGCAGTTCGAAGACAGCGCGAATTTCGGTTGCGTCCAAAGAAATTTTTCATAGATGCAGCTGTCCTCGCCCGCGCTAACCTCTTTTAAATGAAATTCTAAACTGCTGAAACAAGCCGAAACCCCCATTTGTTTACCATTCACAGATCGAAAATTATACTTGCGGACTGTCAATAGATGCTTCAAGGAGCTGAAGTCGTTCTCCACTCTTACATCTAAGTGATCCGAGAAAATTTAAATTATGGCATTCAATTTTCAGCAGAGCAACTTTTCAACGCCAGCCTCATCTGCTCCTGCATTTGGTGGATTTGGAACAACAAATACAGCAACAACGAAAGGTATGTCATCTTTTAAGACACATTTTTTGTAGGGACCTCAAAATTTAATTACATTACCTGTATAGCTGACTAAATCAAGTGTCATCTACATTTTATGTGGCCCAGTACAAAGGTTAGGTTTTCTATAGACTTTTGTGTTGTTTTTGATGGTTTGACAACTTCATTCTTTAAAATTCTCAACCCGCCGAGGTTTTATCCAGAGTTCATGTGTTACTCAGTTGCACTCCTTAACAAGAAGCTATCAATGCTACTAATCTGTCTTGTATTTCCAGCTCCATTTGGTGGCACAGGGTTTGGGTTTTCTGCCCCTACAGCTGCACCTGCATTTGGTCAGACTGCTGCTCCTGCAGCTGCAACACCTGGGTTCGGCTTTGGTGCAACTACCACCACAACAAGTAGCACTGGTTTCGGTATGCATTATCCACTTACTCCTGAAATATATGATATTTTTTAACACATTGTAAATGATACATTTGCTATTTTCTATTCGGTTTCAGGCTTCGGTCCATCAACTTCCACAGCATCCTCAGGATTCGGAAGTTTTGGAACAACGCCAGCTTCTTCAGCACCTGGGTTCAGTTTTGGGTCTTTTGGTGGGGGTACAAATACATCCACAGCAGGAAATACAGGTGGCACTTTGTTTTCTGGTTTTGGAGGACAGCAGACCCAAACTCAACCCCATACCTCAACAGCAGGTTTGTAACATTTTATGTTAACATCAATTTTCAGCGTTACAGATTGTTCTGATTGTATGCCCATCTTTTCAATTTTCTTTTCTTTTTTCAAGGATTTGGGGGTTTGGGGTCATTTGGGGCTAAACCCCTGGGAACAGGTACCACTTCATTTGGTGGATTTGGAGCAACTGGAACAAGTTTTGGTACAGCTGTTGGAAGTAGCTTTGGTAGTTCTGGAACTGGATTTGGAGCACCAGGGAGCTCATTCGGAGCACCAGGAACTGCATTTGGAGGGGCAGGCAGTGCATTTGGGGGGACAGGAAATGCATTTGGAAGTACTGGTACAGCATTTGGCGCTACTGGTACAGCATTTGGAACAGCCTCCAACTCTTTCCCTGCAGGTAAATTTTTATCTTCAGCAGATAACTATTGATCGTTTTTCTTTTTACAATCATAGTAATTGTGAGAATTTTGTCTTTCCAGGGTTTGGTCAGCAACAACAGCAACAAGCTCTACAGCCAAACCAGCATGAGGCATTGTACAATGCGTTAGTTAATGTCAATATCTTTGGGGATGAACGTGATACCACCTTAACTCGTTGGAACCAATTACAAGCTGTTTGGGGAACAGGTCTAGGTACTTTGTGACAAAAGAGAGCTTCTATGGAACTTTATACCAACTGTCTCCTTATTTCTGTGAAATGTTATTGACTTTTTTATTTCAGGTTATTATTCAGCAAATGCTCCTCCTGTGGAATTTACTCCAAATAATCCATTTTGTCGTTTTAAGGCAGTAGGCTACAGTGTAAAACTTGCTGCTGATAACAAAGAGGGATTGGTAGCCATAAACTTTAACAAGAAAGAAAGTGAAATAAGGTTTTTATTTTATATGTTTTTTCTTAGTTCTTAAAAAAACTGTTTTAATTTAGCATGAATATTACATGTGCTAACATTTACGTACTTCCTTCAGGCCAGAGCAAACTCAATTGATCACGAAACTCAGCCAAATTCTTGGTAACAAGCCAAATCTAACTGTTAATGTTGCTGGCATCAAACCTTTGTCAGAGTCAAAATCACAAGTAGTCATAACAGTGCAGGAAAAGGGAGCAACAGGTTTGTGCATTTGTTTGTCATGATTTTATTTGTTCAGTGGAGTGTTTCATGCTAATCTTATTGTTGATTGTTCAGGTTCTGTCCACAAAATACCTGCAACAGAATTGGCAACATTTCTCCTTCAGCCAACTCAGAGACAACATCTTGTTACTCTAGGAGTGGACAATGTTTATCCCCAAGTAGCCTTAGACGAAGAGCAGCTGAAAGAATACTATGAAAATCCTCCAAGCGGTCAGTTAACACTTTTCTGCAGATCTTCACTCTTGAAAATTTAACTAATTTTTTATTTTTTTTAAATCATGAAAGCAAATTGTTATTTTCAGGCATTGACCCTAGGTTATGGAAGCAGGCAATTCAGGACAACCCAAATCCTGATAAGTTTATCCCTGTCCCTATGATTGGATTCAAAGAAGTGAGGTGGAGGATGCAATGTCAAGAGCAAGAGACAGCACTACATCAAGCTTTCCTTGATAAGGTTGCTGAAGAAGTGCAGACTTTACAACGCAAGCAAGCTGCCACTGTGGCAAAAACAACAGAATATCGCAGAAAATTAGTAGAGCTTGAGCACCGCTTACTGCAGGTATAGAGATATTACTATTTATTGTTCATTTACTGACGTAAGAATTAGTTTGTAATTTTATTTGATCCCTGCGACTTGTCTACAGCTACTTGTCAAGCAAGAAATCACTAGAAAAGTTGGTCTAGCTTTGACTCCTGAAGAAGAAGCTATTAGAAGTCATCTTGAATCATTACAGCCTCATATGTATGCTCCAACTCACCTCAAAGTAAGTATACTATATCTGTTTGTTTCAGGTTTTCATCTAATTAGAATCTTTAACTACAGTTTCACTCTTACTTTCTTCACAGGGAAGATTAGCAGAATTACTTTCTACCATTCGAATGCAAAGGGAAAAGGGAGAACAAAAGGAAACAGAGAGATATACGATGGATCCTTCTGTTCAAGATGATATCAAACAGGTCGGTTTGAATTAATTTTAACTTGTTGACTGCGGCTTGTCTCAATGCTGGTTGCTTTTGCCACTACATAAATTCCTGCAGTAACAAAGTTCCTATTGAGAATTACTTAACATTTGGTGTCTTCCTTTTTTCAGTTTTTACGGATGCAGCAAGATGGAATGCAACACTTAGTTCAAACTATACAACAAGACTTATCTGACTTGAAGATTATTAAAGAGGGGATGATTAAGTTGTTACATCGCCAATAGACTGCTTTCTAATGAATTTCTATCAATGAAAATCAACTAACATTTTATTATGTTTAAGAAATGGATGTATGAATGATTGGACTTTTAATAGGAAAGTATTGTGAAAGAAGACAAAAATTTACATTAATAAAAAAATCTTGAGAATCATGAAGAATTTATTATTTATTTCAAACCTAAGAAAGGATAATGAAAATGTGTCAATAAGTTAGTCTAGGTTACAACATTTAAAAGGAAGTTGCAATTTTATTTGAAAATTATAGGAAGTAAATTTTTTATGTAAAGGTAAATCTAAAAACTGACAAGACAGTTTTGATTAGATTAATATTTAGTCTGATTTATTTTTTAGTTTAGCAATTGCTCTCAGTCTTTCAATCAGGGTAGGATGAGAAAAGTGCCACAGAGAGTACCACTTGTCATTCACAGGGAAAGACAGATTGTCCAAATGCAACTTGATGAGAGAAGATCCTAAGGGTTCAGAGTAGCCGAGGGTAGTTGCAAAATAGTCAGCCTGGTACTCAAATCGCCGAGATAGGGAACTCATGAAGAAGTTAATAACCTGGAAAGAAGAAACAAAAAATAATGTCAGGCCCAAACTTGAAACAAAAGCAACAGCACAATACTGGAAATGAAACAATCCAATCTAGGACATACCAGTTTACATGGTAACAGAATATTTCCAAGAATAACAGTCAAACCAATCACTGCAGGTTGGCTCTTGGTAAATCCAAAAGCTCGATATAGGCTCTTTGAAGCAAAGACCTTTGAGAACAAGATAAAAAACAGCAGAATTTTGACCTGGAAATGTAAATGACACATTTAAGAGGGAGTCATCAAGTGCAAGAGAGGTGCATATCACAATATCAGAGTTAATACTCATTCATACCTCTACTATGACTAAATTCTTAACAGTATGGCTATATTTCCAATGTCCAAGTTCATGTCCCAAAACGGCTACAATCTCTTCTGTGCTGCATCCTCGCTCTTTCTTGGCATTTCTCTTCTCTTCCAGAGTTTTCTTCTCTTCCTCTGTCATATTCTCCTCCTTTTCCTTCACTTCAGCTTCCTTCTTTTCCTTGTCTACAGGTTCATATCCCTTTATCAGTGTGTCAAACAAAACAATGCGCTTGTTCTTGAAGAATCCATACAAATATGCATTACTGTGTGCAGAACGTTTAGAACCTTGAAACAAGAAAATGGAAAATTTCATCAGAATTTGTAAACGATTTCAGGTAGAACAAAATTGAATTAACCTACACAAAGCTTACCTTCAACAACAAACAACTTAGTGAGAGGGTAGTCAAGCTTCTTGGCAAGAGCCTCAATTTCATTCCTGAGCTCTCCCTCTGGCAGGGGGGTATATTTGTCAAACAATGGAGCAATGTACACAGGATAAACGGTCATCATTACAAGGATCACAAATGTTGTGAAACCCCAGGCATAGAGTGAGAAATAGTCACCACCGGCTTTCACAATGAAAATAATGCCACTTATTACAGGGAACGTTATGATTTGGCCAACAATGAACTTCTTGATTTCATCTTTGACAAAGAAACCCAGGGTCTGGAAAAAAAAGAAGGAGGTGTGTACTTAAAAACATGCCACTGGAAGTTTTTGGTTCCAACAAACCTTCAATAACTATTATTCCTACTTGATTATTAAATCCATGTCTTTCTTCAATCACAAAGGTTGAATAGAGTTTGAATGGTGTGCTGAGAGTAATTTCAATTACGCTATTTATAAGTATAAAGAAGTATGTCTGATTTATTTCATACTGATCAAGAGGAAGGCCAATTCTTTTGACAATTACTTCAGAAATTGTCCACATAACAACATGCCATTTAAGAACCAGAGTTGCCTGAAATAAAGATATTAAATTAATTATACTGACTCAACTATCAATGCAAATGACTGTTATATCCAATGTAAATGAGTTTAAGTACTATTATAAGGAACTTACAGTGCTCACAATCAAATCGAACAGACTATGAACAAGTTCGAAAGAATTCTTATCAAGAGCATATTGCCTACTTTTTTCAAACTTGTTCTTATCCATGTGCTTCACCAACTCTGGTGGAACTTTTTCTTCTTTGATCAACACTCTTCTCTGTGGCATTAATGAAAGAAAGATAAATGAAAATGCAAACAACAAAACCCCGGGAGGGTGAGAACAAATGAAAAGGTTTTTGGAATGCGAAAATGAAGCACAGAATTAGATGCTACTTACCTGTCGAATGCTTAAATATGATTCCCAACAGCTTACAGCAGTTATAGCACCAGCTAAGGCCCATAAAAGGTTCCCTTCGTCAATATTTAGCTTTGCAAGAAAGCTCATGGCTGACGAGCCAATGATAGGCTTAACAAGGTCTTGCAAAACGCCAATCATTTTTCGTAGTACCCCTCACAAGAGGTTCGAGAAATTACCTGATACCTAAAAAGCGCGATGAACGGAAATTACACTAAGTTATTTAAATGTGAGTGTCAAACAGGAGCCGGTTCATAACCTACTCGGTGCGAATGCGAATGTCGACTAACAAGTCTCTTTTCACGCACAAGTAATACGAAACTCCCAGCTTAAAGACATTAATAATTTAATCTACGCTCACCGCAATGCCTAAGCACACAACTTTGCGACATCACACACAAAATTTCAAAATTTAGACTTACCAACTTGTGTGCAGACGGCAACAATCGGATGGGTTGTGTGTGTGTGCGACGGCGGTTACAATTTGTCATCATGGTTCCACTCGTCACCAATAGAGCGCAGTACAACGAGTACAGCACTCAGCGAGAGGGAGGCGGGAGATTTTTATCTCGATGGACCAGTCCATGTCAGTGCCATGAGGTGCCATCATTGACCCGCTTTTGATGTAAACATTAATTGTCCTTCACTTTTCCTGAAGACATGTGGTCAAATGCCATTGAGTGTTAAGTAGGGGTGGAAATAAAAATGATGAGTCGAGTTGTCAATAATTTATTGTTGGTAACCGATAAACTCCAAACCATATCATAAAAGAGTTTCAGTAGAAAGTCAACAAGTTTAGTAATGAAATCACCCAATTCTTCAAGCTGGGAGTCTGTACTCCACAAATCCCTTACACCTTAATTACAAATACAAAATGTGGTACCACAACTCCCAATAAACCTTATTGAATAAATATATAAACAAGTCTCCATGATAAAAGTGCTAACTTTCACAAGGCTTTCCTCCTGAATGCTTTTCTATGGAAACAGTGTTTCATAATACCCTTGACAAGACGTTTCCACAACTGTGGAAGTGGCAGAGCTATGGATAGTGTGGACTGAGAGCGCCACAGTATTTTCAGTCCAAAGTTGCTCCCATTCACCACGCCTAGTTATTTCTTCTTCTGTGCTTTCTCAGCAGCCTTGGTGACTTTGCCGGATGAAGCATCCTTGAAGTTAACGCTCTGAAAGGCAAAAAATAAATTGTAAGTCGTGCCTAACATGGAATCAACTAAATATCAAGTAGAGAATAATGGTCAGAGTCAGGTAAAGTGGTCAGCATCGTCACTAAGAGTGGTGCATGGCATGACTATCTCATCATTCCATTGAAAAATAAGACGAAACATTAAGAAGAATACACACCTTGATGACACCGACGGCGACGGTCTGCCTCATGTCACGGACGGCGAAACGACCAAGGGGAGGGAACTCCTGGAAGGACTCCACGCACATGGGCTTGGAGGGAACAAGGTTGACAATAGCGGCATCACCAGACTTGATGGCCTTGGGATTCTCCTCAGTGGTTTTGCCTGCACAGAAAATTTCATTAGAACCAACAACCAAGAAACGCAGATTAGTGAAGTAGTGTTAAGGTAAAGTATACTAACCAGTACGACGGTCACACTTCTCCTTGATCTCGGCGAACTTGCAGGCAATGTGGGCGGTGTGGCAATCCAGCACAGGGGTGTAGCCGTTGGAGATCTGGCCAGGGTGGTTCAGGACAATGACCTGAGCGGTGAAGTCAGCAGCGCCCTTGGGAGGGTTGGCCTTGGAGTCACCAGCGACGTATCCACGACGCAGTTCCTTGACGGAAACGTTCTTGATGTTGAAACCAACGTTGTCGCCGGGAACGGCCTCGGTCAGGGCTTCGTGGTGCATCTCGACAGACTTGACTTCAGTGGTGATGTTGGCAGGGGCGAAGGTAACAACCATACCGGGCTTGATGACACCAGTCTCCACACGGCCGACGGGGACGGTACCGATACCACCAATCTTGTACACGTCCTGGAGGGGTAGACGCAGAGCCTTGTCTGTGGGACGGGAGGGGGGAAGGATGGCGTCAAGAGCCTCAATCAGGCACTTGCCGTCAGCCTTGCCTTCCTTGCGCTCCACATTCCACCCCTTGTACCAGCCCATCTTGGCAGAGGGCTCCAACATGTTGTCGCCATGCCAGCCAGAGATGGGCACGAAGGCGACAGCTGCAGGGTTGTAACCGATCTTCTTGATGTAGGAGGAAACTTCCTTCTTGATTTCCTCAAAACGAGCTTCGCTGAATGGAGGCTCGGTGGAGTCCATCTTGTTCACACCAACGATCAGTTGCTTCACACCCAGGGTGAAAGCGAGCAGGGCGTGCTCACGGGTCTGTCCATTCTTTGAGATACCAGCTTCAAATTCACCAGTACCAGCAGCAACGATGAGCACGGCACAGTCAGCCTGTGTACAAAATTTAAAGCCATAAGTAACAAGCAATACCTCAAAATATCAAGGGAAAGAGCGTGATGCATTAGTGATTACTAACCTGAGAGGTACCAGTAATCATGTTCTTGATGAAATCCCTGTGGCCAGGAGCATCAATGATGGTCACGTAGAACTTGGCAGTCTCAAACTTCCACAGAGCAATATCGATGGTGATACCACGTTCACGCTCAGCCTTCAGCTTGTCCAACACCCAGGCGTACTTGAAGGAACCCTTGCCCATTTCCTGAGCTTCCTTCTCGAACTTCTCGATGGTACGCTTGTCAATACCACCGCACTTATAGATGAGATGGCCGGTGGTAGTTGACTTGCCAGAGTCGACATGACCGATGACAACGATGTTAATGTGAACCTTTTCCTTGCCCATGGTGAGTGCTTTGGATTACTTAGCTGCAACAGAAAATTGATAGCGTTAGGGAAACAGTTGCTATTATTGTTCGAAGTCAGTTTGACTCAATTAATTGTTGCACAAGAATTGTATTTGAAAGCCACATAAGCAGTCAAACATAGCGATCTCAGCAATAATTTCCACAGTTTAGAACGCCATGACCAATATGATTGCTTGACATGGAGCTGGACTGTGGGTAATGAGTAAAGAAGGGACCCTGAAGACTGTTGCTCAAGCAACATAATGAAAAGCCAAGATGACTGGCAGACAAATTGAGGATCGAGCATTTCTCTCCACAGTTTAGAACGCCATGACCAAATATGTTCACCTGACATGGAGCTGGTCTGTGGGCAACCCACTCAAAAATCATCTGAAAGACTGTCGCTCGAGGTACGTAATTGGAAGCCAAGATAACCGGCAGACAAACTTCGAGACTCGAGCATTACTCTCCACAGTTTAGAACGCCATGACCAGATATGTTCACCTGGCATGGAGCTGGACTGTGGGGCGGTGACCCACTAACACGCCAGCACCGGCGAACCAAAACCACGATGTTAAAGCATGGCCCATGGGATGCGCACGGCGAAAACTTAAAGGATGCCCTTCGTGGGATAAGCACACGTTCTAGTGATAGGATGCTGAAGTATAGGAAAGTTCAAGAAAATCGAAAAACAGGCAGGCCGGTTAACCTACAATCGACACGTGGCGGAGCAGGCCGAGCCGGCGAACGGCAACACGTACTCAACAACTAAAGCCTCACCGAAACTGAACAAATGCACCAAAGCAATGATCACAATTGCAAAAGTTAACACCGAAATGTTGATTTTGCGCGAGGGTCGTGCGGGTGGTGCAAGAGAGGAAATGTGACTCACCTGACAAGTCTGACCGGCACGATGCTCGACGTTCACGTTGCTGTGGATGGAGCAGGAGTGGGTGAAGCGGGCGG
>NW_026267180.1:1457436-1458804 GCF_000697945.3 Frankliniella occidentalis
GGGCGAGGGGTTTCAGAAGCCAAACTTGGCCGTCCCCTCTCCCTCTCCCTCCCTCTCTCTGCCCTCCCTCACTCTCACCCTCGCCGTCGCGCGTCCTCCTCTTCGATGAAAACGACCCATCTCAATTTGTAAAAGGGTGGTTGCAGTGGGTGCTCGTTTGACCCCTACCCCTCCCACTTTCACTTGTTTCCCTTTTCCTTTTCTTCCGTCCGGGCTTAGGCAGAGGATTTTCCTAGGCGTCGCCAACGAGAAATAAAAGACCCTCGCGGGGGCGGGAGGGGGGGGGGGAGGTCTGTGCTGGGCGGTCCGCCCGGATGGGGCTTCTCTCCTCCACTTAATAAATGAATTGCCATTTTTCACCAATGATAAAACTACTCCTGCAGAAACTTTTTTGTCGCGCCGTACTTTTTATCCCCTTCTCTTTCCCCTCCGCCGCTCCTGGACGGCTAGGGGCAGATTCAACCCATTTCACATTTTCCCCCTCGGTTCACTTTTTCTTTCGTCCGCTCCGGGCCGGGCATCCGCGTAAGTCGCAGCGAACGGCGGGAACCGAAGGGAAATATAAATTTCAAGAGGGAAAAGAATAGCGTCGGAAAATGGCCAAAGAACAAAAACAGATTCATAATGAAATAACGGAAAGAAAAAAAATAATGTCGGAGACCATCTGTCTCATAGATGGGCGGGGCTCCCTGCCTATTTGTTCCGACAACTCCATTTGATTTAATTAGCGCCGAGCCGAACACTCCGCAGCGCCCGCGCGCAAAGCTGGCCCCGGCCGCCCACGAAACCTGTGGCGGCTAAACCAGAAGATGAAATTAATGTTGTCCCCTGAGAGCGAGGGCCCGTGTGGAACAGAAGCCTGTAAAAAGGTTGTTTTCTTGTCGTTATTTGCAAAACGGATCACGACAAAATTACTACAAATTTAGGACGCACTAACGACAAACAGGCTAATTACTTGCCTGTCGTAGCAATGCGCGTAAAGTTGCCGTTTTTTAGTACCTAAAGGTGGTCCGTTTTACGGCCAGAAAACGACAAATCTATACTCCAAGCGTGTGTGCCAAAACGCAAAACGGTTCGGGAGCAGGCGGGGATCGAACCGCTGACTCACCGGCTTACAGCCGAGCTCCGTACCACTCGGCCACAGTGGACATAGCGTGTTACGTCGTCCGCTCACCTTTCAGTGCGACGCAAAAAGCGGAAGACAAAACGACGAGAAAACGACAAATTTACGGCATGCTGCGCGCGTAGGACTAGAGAGCGAGCGACTCACTGGAAGGTGAGCGGACGACGTAACACGCTATGTCCACTGTGGCCGAGTGGTACGGAGCTCGGCTGTAAGCCGGTGAGTCAGCGGTTCGATCCCCGCCT
>NW_026267180.1:1458854-1468899 GCF_000697945.3 Frankliniella occidentalis
GGGGGACGGAGATAGGGGAGGGGAGGAGAAGGAAGGGGAAAGGGACAGAGGGAATGGAGGGGAGGGGAGCGGGAAGAGGCGGGAAAGCAAAGTAGCGAATTTGTATCCCAATGATCTGTGCACTTACCGCTTTTATTTAGCTTGAACAGAGGAACGGAATTGTCGAACTGGGTTTAATAAAATTATTTAAAAACAATTCCACAAGATTGTGAACTACCCATGCATCCCGCTGCTCCTTGACAAAAAGGTGCCTGCTACGAAGTATACAGAAGCCAGTACGTTCGTTCCTCGAAGTTCCTGGCATCTTTTAAACATATGATCTGCTGTGTATGTGTAGTTTGAACTTTTGAGTAGATCCAACGTGTTTTGATAGCAGAGAGTAGGCCTATATGTAATTCCCTTCTACCCAGCCAAAAAGCGTATTCTACTCGACGTTGATTCGACGTCTAATACACGATGACGTCTATTTTTGGACCATTTGCACCTCTATATAGACGTCTATTTGTTCCGAAAATATACATCAACCTCTAAATGACGTCTCGTAGACGTCGAATAGAAAAAGCATTTCTTGCTTGGTGGCTTGGTAGAAGAGGATGGTGGGGGTGGGATGGTGGGACTTGGATCATTCAACTCGTTTTCAAGAGAGACCAAACATCAAACCTTCTATACTTATAGGCTACTGACCTAAGCTAAGCGGCGGGCCTGGGACCTGACCTCTCCCAATTAGAACCCAGTAGCCGCCTGAGAGCGAGAGTGGATCGAGTGGGAGACAGGAGAATGCCAGGTACACAGGGTAGCGTAGCACGTAAAGCGCGTGCCACCCGGGGCTCCCGGGGCCACCCCACCTCAGCTGTCGACGCCCTTTCACACGGAACCACTCGGTGGATTTTCCCGTTTCCTCGAATGTTGCTGCCGTCGCTGCCGTCCCGCAAGGGTGTACAGCAGCGTCCAAAAGTCCCGGGCCAGACAACTTTATGTACCCCCTATATAGTCGCAGTGAGAAACCTTTAACTATCGACGTCGTCGACATTTTTCACACCTCAGCTCGGACTGGAGGGACAAGCACAGCATGAAAGAGATGCGAGAGGATTCAGACACAAAATATGCACTTTTATTGTTATGTAGCTTTTACACTTCCATATCAGTTGAGATCACACTATGCTCTTACCGCTCACGTCCTGTACAATCTATTCTACAAAATTTCATACCATCAGTGCTGCCATTGTAGTTTACAGAGGCCTTTACACATTTTAGAAAAAAAAAAGGTGCCGGAAGTTACTAAATGAAGAGAAAATCTTAAAGATACACTGTGCAAAATATTACGGGAAAACCATAGTCAGAGATTTAAAATGTCAGAAAGTAAGGCATAAAGCACGGCCGAATTCGATACATAAATGGTAAAGAAATATAGGCGCTCAAATTGCTGATAATACAATGGCTCATCATTCACCCTCTCCACATCAGGACCACATCGTTGACAAGATTAATTGCGACTCAAATATGTATGCACTACATATTACATGCTAATGAAATATCATCATGCTACTACAGGAGGGAATACAAGATATTGTTGATGGTAACTAGCATAGAACTTTCTTTAAACTTTTACAGTTGACTGTAACATGGCTGCAATCTAAATCAAAAAGAAAACAAGCATCCACCCACTCTTGCAGCATCCATTAATTGAAAACAGTGGTCACAAGCATTCTTAGCGGGTGACCCACGTAGTGGTCTGACCTCTTATTAGAACAAATTAAAGGCAGCTTAAGACATTGAGTGAATGCTATAATTAGAATAAGGATTACATCAACAGTTGCATCTCATTTCTCTAAAATAAAATTCATTAATTTAGAACAGCTCAATAAATAAACTCAAGATAAATAAATAAAAAGCAATATTACAAAGTAATTAGAAAATGCTAGGCAGTGAGCAGCGTTCATTGCATACATACACCAAAAAATAAATAGGTGGGTATAGTAGAACACTTATTTCTGATCGGAGCTAGACAGCTCTGTCTTCATAAAAATTAAAAATTCATTTAAAAAAAAATTAAAAGTATCTCACACAAGGTAAGAAAATGGAAAACAAAAAGAGATAATAGAAAAATAACAGCAATATGGCAACATTGGTAAGGTCCAGTCTTTCGTGGGCAATGTGCAATGCCACTGATTAAATTCTACAACAGTATATTACGAATTGACCACCCTACAAATAAAATCTTACAATTCTAGTGTCTTTGAACAACAATGGACACATTCATAACAGACAATTAAAACAACAACTACAAAAACTTATATTGTGAGTATTTACTTTAGATTGTATACAACAAGAATCTGAAAATAAACATGGTGCAAGATAGTAGTTTAATACCACATAGAGTAATCAGAGGATAAGATTCAGTCAAGTGTTACACATCAGAAATCTCCATATCAATATCTGTCAAAATTTTCTAACTGAATTTTATCCTTTGCAGTACCTACAGCATAGGTGAACAAGCTAAAATTGTAGTTTTAAAGGTAAATAATTTTATACTGAACAGGTAATCTAATCCAGTTACACTGATGGGAGCTCGTACTTCATCACAGATTTCTCTTAGATTAGCATGTTTTAGGCAGATTTTGTAATGATGCAGCAAAGCATGGCCTCTCTGACCAGACACAGAAAAAGTTCCAGAAAATAGCACCCACACATACAAGCCAGACCAAAAGACCAAGACACAATACAGAAACACATCTTTGTGAGAAAAAATAATGCATACAGAGTTTTTATGCATATTTACAGAAATTTCTAGATCTACAAATCTAATAGCCTCAAAACATTTTAAAATGCACATAGGCCTCTAAAGTTCAGATCACTACTCACTATTACCACAGTTACTAAGTAAGTATACAAATCAGTGCCACTTTGTAACAAGTCTTAAAAGTGCAAATGTAGAGAGCTACAACAGATTGTTAATAATTTGCTAATAACTTTTTTTGGCACATTGTATGCCAAGTTGACAAATTCAACATGATCCCTTCACAGAAAATTTGGATAGTCATTCAGTCCTACAGCAAGAGATTAAGATTAATTTCAATTCATTTCAAGATAATTCCACTTCACACCTTCTTTAAATAGATAAGGCCAATGATAGGCATTTAAGTTTCTAGAAGGAAACAAAAATATACAATTAATTTTCATAGTCATTTGTGCAACACACCAACTTCAAATAGTAACCAAATAACTTAAAGTTTAGAATTATCTTACAGGAAAACACAAACAAAATTTACAATCCTCTTATAATTTTGACTTCTATCTCATTATTATCTACTAATACATATAGACAAAACAAGAACACATTTAAGTGTTTTCTTTGGTTGATGGACCTACAACATTTATGAAATGTGCTGATCACTTAAATCGACTAGGAAAAGTACGGTATTTGTCTTGTGATGTGCAGTGTCTCAACTTAACTATTGAACAACTAGACTCTCCTGCTCTCACTAGCGTGTCAAATGTATGAACATACACATTAGGGGTGTGTATATCTGAAATCTATCCGATTTGGATAAATCAATGTTTCTAGTAAAAACTAGATAGACATGAAAAAATAATTTTGTTTCTAAATAAATACCACTGACAAGTTTTTCAGCACTCTTTCAACACAGTTTTCAAACAGATAAGAGTGGAACTATGTATACAACAATCACATGAAATTTTCTAACTGTTACTATAAAGGAGTTTCTTTTCTCCACTGAAATCCATTTGGTCTATTCACAATGGCGGCTGATGCTGGACTTGCGACACTAGAATTAGTAACTCTTGCACTGCTATTATTTTTTCTGCCAGATGAAAAATCCAAACCGTTCTTTAGACCAGGCATAAGTCTTAGGGCAGGATTGGTCACAATGCCATTCCTTTTTGGCTTACTGCCACTGAAAGTATAAAGGATAGAATACCAGATTAAAAAAGAAATACATTTTTACCCCATTTCTCAGGAAATGTACCAACCTGCTGCCAGAATGAATAACATCAGCACCAGATTTCATATTTCTTGCTACTCCGGCACTACTGTTTCCAAGGATAATGCGCATGTGTGTATCTCGAGTGAAATGTGGATCAGCCAGGATGCACCCAAGGCCCCCTAAAACCAAATAAGTGATGAGTCAAGTTTCAAAATCAATGTGAAATCAACTAAGAAGACTATCCAGTATCCACATATCCAATACAAACCTGTGGGCGTCACAGCCATGGGACTAGCTGGCATACCAACATCACTAAGCGGGGAATGAGGTGGAGTCGCATATATAGGACTCTGAGGTTCCGATTGAAGAGGACTGAGCAAGCGAGAGAGCGGTCGAGACTTGCCTCCTCTTGTACATTGCTGAAGCTGTTGCGTGAAGGACAAAGCAGCCAGCTGGAAAGGTTAAAAAAGGTTGATTTACTTCGTTCATCTGTTCCACCTCAGTAACAGAACATATTTAGGCAGAAGCTAACCTGATGAGAGTTATTAGATTCTTGATGAGAACTCTTTGTACTGCCAGTAAGATTACTGCTGGACTTGGAATGGCTGGAGTGGTTGCCCAGAGACACAAAGGACCTTCTCTTGGATGTTGAATCTGGAGAGTCCATGGGTGAGACGGAATTGTGATGTGCCATGGGAGCTGATGGAATCAGTAAGGCTGAGGAAGGCTTTGTCTCGGCCGATGCTCCTGAGGTAATTGAGGTAGCTCCGCTACTTCCACCTATAGAAAAAGAGTAAAAAATACCATTAAAAGGGAGTACTATGACTATGGTAGAAATTCATAAGAGTTGAGGCATTTACCATTTGCAGCTAGTCGAAGATGGTGCGGTCTGGACCCTGCAGCAAATTCTTCGAGAAGACGGACAACATTTTCATGTCCACTTTTCATGGCAACACGTAATGCATTCCTACCACACCGATCCGAGTGGTTAGGATCAGCACCATGTTGCAATAATGCCCTAACACAAGCTTCATGTCCTTCCTGGGCTGCGATACCTAAAAAAATAGGAATAAGTAAGAAGAAAATGTGCACAAAAAGAACAAAGTATACATTGTCAATCATAAACATACCAAGAGCAGTAGCTCCCTGGTTGCATGTGTGATCAGGAGCAGCGCCATGCTCTAAGAGAAGCCTCACAATTGCCGAATTGCCTTGCCATGATGCCGAATGAAGTGCTGTTCGGTTGTCATGGTCCACTGCATTTACATCTGCCCCTCCTACAGTCAAGAGCAAAGCCACCATCTCCACATGGCCTTGCCAAGCACTTACATGTAAAGGGGTCCGCCCCTGTACAATTCAAGAAGAAAAATAATCTTTAGCATGACTCTTCGATCATTTTGACACATAATAACTAGATTGACCTGTAAATGTTATGATACCTCAGAGTCTCGACTTTCTACATCAGCCCCTCCCTGATCCAGCAGAAAACGAGCCATTGGTAGCCTATTTTCAAGGGCTAGTATATATAAACAGCTACGACCATCAGCATCCTTTGCATCTACATCAGCACCACTTTGAATCAAACATCTAACTGCTTCATAATGACCCTCCAAGGCAGCCATTCTGAAAAACAAAACACATTGATTATCTCAATCTGAACATTAAAATGAACACCTCAAAAATTCCAGATCAAACGAATTACCTCAAAGCAGTCTTTCCATCATGAGCTTTTTGATCAGGTCGGGCACCATGTCTGACAAGGAAATCCTGCACCAATGACACATGTCCTTCTTGGGCAGCTAGCATTAAAGGACCCTTTCCATCATTGTCTGGTTCATCACAACGCGCACCACCTTCCAAAAGAGCTTCACACACCTCACGGTGACCCTCAAATGCAGCATAGTGCAAAGGAGTCCAGCCTGAATTGTCTCTATGCTGCTCGTCAAGTCCTGGGGGAAATTATAAAATACTTAGCAGACAATAAGCAAATTGGTGACATGATTTTCAATCATTCGATACAACCTACCTCTGTCTAGAAGCTGACGAACAACTTCAGTATTGCCTTGAGCAGCTGCAACGCTCAGAACAGTGCGGCCTTCATTATCAATACTGTCAACGTAACAACCCCAGAACAAAAGAAGGGCAACGACAGAGGAATGACCCATCGAGGCAGCAGCCCAGAGCGGTGTGCGGCCGCATCTGTCGGCGTGATCGACATCTGCTTCGCTCTCCAGAAGAAGCTCGCACACATCCCTGGAAGTAAAAGTAATGACGCAATACAGCGCTAACGCTCCTCCTCCTCATTCATTCTTTTAATGAGTGGTTAAGTAACGAATGACGAACCTGTGTCCTTCAAATGCTGCTACCAAGAGCGGTGTCATTCCATCTTTGTCCTGGTGATCTACTGAGGCACCCTTCTCTAGGAGAATGTTGACGACGCTGACCTTGGCGTATCCCTCGTTGGCCGGCACGCAGAGCGCGGCGACACTCAGGGCGGTCCTACCGTCGTTGTCGGCGTGGTCGATCTCGGCGCCGTGCTCCAGGAGGTGCTCGACGATCTCGGCGTGGCCCATGTAGGCGGCCGCGATGAGCGCGGTGCGACCCTCGTCGTCGGTGCGGTTGACGTGCGCGCTGCACGGCGCGGCCCGCAGCAGCGCCAGGACGATCTCCTCGTGCCCGCCCCAGGCCGCGGCGCGCAGCGCGGTGCGCTGGTCCGTGTCGGCGTAGTCCACGGCGGCACCCGCCTCCAGGAGCAGGTCCACTACCTGCCGGTGGCCCCCCCACGCCGCGGCGCGCAGGGCCGTCCAGCCGTCGCGGTCGGCATGGTCCACCTGGGCGCCGCCCGCGAGCAGCACCTCGACGACGTCCGCGTGGCCGTGGCGCGCCGCTAGGTTGAGGGGCGTCTGCCCGTGGCGGTCGGTGCGCTCCAGGTCGGCCTCCGGACAGCTGCTCAGGGCCAGCTCCAGGAGGCGCGCGTCGCCCTCGGCGGCCAGTGCGTGCAGCAGGGTGCGCCCGCTGCTCGGGTCGGCGCGATTCACGTCGCGGTCCATGCCCAACATCCCCAGGAGCTCGGCCAGCGCGCCGGAAGCCGGGCTGGGCTCGGACAGCAGACTGGACGCGGCCTCGTCGTCCACGGAGGGCAGCTCGCTGTCGACGCCCGCGTCTGCAGCACCGACGGACCGCTTGTCGCCGCCGTTGTCGTCATCGTCACCCTCACGGGCCGCGAGGGTGTCCACCCCAAGAGCATCGCGGGCGGGAGGGCTGGCCCCGGCGTCCAGGAGCAGCTTGACTACTTGCGGGTCCCGGGGCACGGGCAGGCTCGGACACGGCACCGCTTCGTCGCCCTCCTCCCCCTCCTTGTCGGGGAGCAGGCACGTCTCCACGGGGGCACCGCTGTCGATCAGCCAAAGCACCTGGAACTGGTGCTGGTCCAGCGCGGAGGCAGCGGGCACCCCCGTGGCGGCCGTCTCGCTCTTGTCGGGCTTCGGCAGGGGCGGGAGCTTGGACAGGTGGTATGCGAAGCTCTGGACCTGCAAAGCATCGAAACGACCGAATGAATCGCGCGCCTCTCAAACAACAGCGCCAATCACGCACGAGAATCACCAAGAATCACAAAAGAGCGTCGGGGCCGGACTCACCTCCTCCTTGGACAAGTACTTGGCGCGCATGGTGTACCACATGGCCAGCATGGCGTGGCCCTGCGCGGCCGAGCAGAGGTACTTCTGCGTGCAATGCTTGACGTCGAGCAGCCACTCGGCGAAGCTGTGGTGGAAGAGCAGCAGCTGCGGCCGCGGCTGCGGGCCCGAGGTGACGAGCACGCGGCGCAGCAGGTGCAGCCGCCAGTTGAAGTACTCGCGGCTCACGTTGGGCAGCGAGGTGCTGATGCAGGCCGAGAGCTCGTCTCGCGAGAGCGGCCGCCGCGTCGTCAGCAGGACGCTGAGCAGCGGCTTCACCTTGGCAAACTGCTTGCGGTTGAAGAGCCGCTGGCACAGCCACAGGTACAGGCCGTTGAGCGTGCCCGGGATCTCGCGCACCTCGCGCAGCACGATGAAGTTGTCGGCCACGCCGTCCAGGACCTTCTCCAGGTACAGGAAGCAGCCGTTGCTCTTGATGTGAAGCTGGTTGAGCATCTCGGCCGTGTCGCGAGAGATGTGCTGGCGCAGCGAGTCCTCCCGGTCCAGCCGGGCCAGGATATACTGCTGCACGTCGCGCACCACCTGCAAAAGGATCAGCGGGGTCAGCAGGGTCAGCGAGGCGAGGCAAGGTCAACGCGGCGCTTAACTCACCTGCGACTTGCGCAGGTCGTCCAACGAGATCTTTCGGAAGCCGGTAAACATCCTGGCGACGGCCTTGCTCTGGCGCCGGGCCGTCACAACCAGGAGCAACCATTGCGGGAACAGGTGGTGGTTGTTGGCGAGCAGCTCGCCGATGGTCCGGCTTGGCGCGCCCGCAGGGGAAGGCACCTCCAAGGGCCCGGCCTCGTCAAGGGAGTCCACGAGCAGGAACAGGCACTGTCGGGGCGCCTCCAGCTCCAGCAGCGGGAACAGCACGGCGCGGCGGAACGCCTCGTCGGGGTCCCTTTCCAGCAGGTCGGGGTGCAGCGCGGACTGCGGAGACATGGGGTGAGACAGGTGTCATGGAGCGAGGGCGTCACAGCAACGCAGTAGCGGGCACTCACCTGGACTTCAGGGTCGGAGCGCACCCTCTCGGCATATGCGGCGGCCGCGGCGGGGGGCAGCGACTGGGGCGGCAGCGCGGCGGGGCCAGGGGCGGGGCTGGGGCCGGCGGGCGGCGAGGAGGCGGTCAGCTGCTGCTGCGTGTGGATGGCCTGCAGCTGCCGCACTAGGCTGCGGATGAACTCGGGCACGGCCAGGGTGGCCGCGTCGTGCGCCTGGCAGAAGTGGTAGGCGAGCAGGCGGCGGCGGAGCGCGCGCTGCGGCCGGCCCGCGGGGCCCTGGGACGGCCACACCGCCTCGCAGCACAGGGCGGTCTTGCCCGTGCCGGGGCCGCCCACCACCAGCGCGCCGCAGGTCTTGCTCGCGGGCCGCGCCTCCAGGCAGTGCGCCAGCTTGGCGAAGGCCCACTCACGACAGAAGAAGCGCTTGCGCTCGAGCGGCGCATGCTGGACGCCGCCGCCGCCGCGCACCGGGCCCGCGGGCGTCGTCGGCGGCCTCGCGGGCTGCTGCTGCGGCTGCTGCTGCAAGCCCTCCTCGGCGGTGTCCAACACCTCGCCGTCATCAGCCGCGTCACCGCCTCCGGCCGCCATCGCCGCGTCCACCGCCCCTACCGGCCCGGGGGCGGCGCCGGGGGCTGGGGCGGCGCCGGGGGCGGGGCCTGAGGGGTCAGCCATCTCTCGTCATGCTGGCCCGACCTCTGTCGCACCGCCTACTGTAACAAGACACCCCGCAATCGACATGAGTTCCATATTAAAGAACATAGAAAATAGTGCATTTCTCGGTATTTCCTAAAATTGCAGCAAAAGAAAAATAAGAGCAAGTTTTGGTTTTAGCCGTTATTTCATTTTTGACAGCGTTTCTAACGGCTGACAAGGATGGTGGACTGACCGTCGTGCCGGCCCCGCCCGCTGTCCTGGACGCCCATGCTGGCCTCGGGGCTGGGCTGGGCTAGTCTCCCCGCGGGTGAGTCGCCGACAGCGCCATCTGCAACAACACGCCGAACCAGCACCGTCAGTGTTTGTTGACCCGGGGACGGGACGAGACCCGTGGGGGTGGGGTGGGGCCGGGCGACCGCGGCCCCCCGCGCGCCACGCGCTGCAAGACACACAACCAAAAAAAATTCCGTTCGCCCGCCTCCGATATCACATGTAGTCATCTCTCTATATCCTCTACACCGCCGCCCCTCAACCTCCCCTCTGCCCCGGTCTCGTGCCAGAGAATATCAAACATCCCGCACGTCCCCTGGTGTGTCTGCGTGTGCGTGTGTGTACCTGGCGCGCGCTATCAGAGCGCCTGTCAGGTCGAGGATAGGCCACCGGCGGCGCGCGGGGGCGGGCGGGCTGCCTGGCCCGCGGAGTGACAGGGGCCAGGGCCTCCGCCAGGGCGCTGCCCAGCATGACGAGGGTGAGAAGGAGGAGGAGGAGG
>NW_026267180.1:1471946-1474002 GCF_000697945.3 Frankliniella occidentalis
GGGGGTGCTTCGCGCCATTTACCGACTGCCCCGCTTTGTTCAACACAGGGGGGAGGTGGGCGGGAACAGGTCTGGGTGAGGGGGGCGCAACGTGTGTATGTAAAAAGAATAAAATAAATAACTCAATCTCACAACACGCAAAACCGTTTGAATTGAAGCAATACCGACAGAAAACGACGATATCTGCACTTGGCACGGGTGTACACTGTACAACACCAAAATTTGTTGAAGGGTTGAGCATGATTCATGGAGGAGGCAAATAAAGGACACACAGTACGGCGTCCTCAGTCCTCGGCTGGAGCGGCGTTACAGGGCGCCTCCCTCTCCTCTCCAGCGACACGCCAGCAGCTGACTGCGCAGACGACCCGCATGGAACGTGCCACCTCTCGTCTCGTGGTAGCGCGTCACGCCTGGCCGGCCCCGGCGGGGCGTGGGCGGCTGCTGGCGGTGACGCCCAGCGCGGCGGGGCTTGACCACTCCCTGGCCTCATACAGACATCATACGGCATCCCGACACTCCGCCCCTTCAACTTGAGGAAATCGAGCCTCTTTCCAATACGAGTCACTTTTCACTTTTCTGTGGTGACGGCGGCATTGAACATTCCGGGCAGTGTCTATAGGGGTCGGCGCACGACTACTCGCAAAGAGTTGTGCGGGCTCCTTCCTATCCCCCCTGGAGACGGCGGCAGGATGCACTCCAGCACGTCCTCCTGCAGGAGGGAGGAGCGGGTGGTGGGGGGCCGGCCGGGGGCTGGGGCGGCGTTCCAAAGGGGTCGCGTCTTCTTCCTGTCAGCGTTTAATGAAGATCTCACGGTCGACCCAGCGAGCGGCCAAGAGGGCGAAGGGAGAAAGAAGAACACACTATTATGAAGAGTTGCCCGCTGCTCTGACGCGTAGCCTGCGAGTGCGAAAGGGACGGAGACACTGGGGGAAGGGGTGGTTCCCAAACCTGTGAATTGACCTTAAAGGGGAGAAGGGGGGGTACAAATATTATGGTGTCCCAAAAGGACCAAGGCCATCATTTGCAGATCATTGAACCCCAATATATTTGTACCCCAGGCTAAGAAGTATCATGAGGTTTCCTATGGACTGATGGTACTGATTCTTTTGGGGCCCCAAAATAAGTGCACCCGTCCCTAAAAGTAGTGGTGGGGGAAACGACCCCAGAACGCGAACCGCGCTCTCGGATCCGTCAGTGTGCGAGAGGCAGAGGCGCCCTCACACCTGCTCGGCATAAATTCGCAGTGGAACGTCGCGGCTGTCAGTGTCGCGCACAGAGGTGCATCGCGCGGAAAGATGTCGCCTAGTGGTGTTGGTGCGTCGGCCAGCCCGTCCGTCCACCCTCCCGACTGCTGCCGACGGAGACAAAATCGACCTCTCCTGATGAATGTGCTGCCAAGTACGGCCGAGAACAGACGGGAGCAGGTGGCTGGCAGGGCGGGACTGACCGTCGCGCTTCTGACCGGTAAGTAAATGAGATCTCCTTTGAGATAGAGCTAGAAGTGAAACCTTAAAATAATGACCGAACTCGGGACTCGGGCGCAGTTTCACTCGCCCGAGATAGCCTGTCCGACAAAATCAGAAAAAATTAACACATTCAGTGTGGCGTGAGGTGCACACGGTAGGGTCGCGCTCGGCTGCCCTCTCTCTAGGGATCCGCCTCCGCCAGAGAGAACGTCCGTTATTCTCGGATCCATTATTCGGCAAATGACGGACGGGAGCTCGGCGCCTGCGAGACTCGGGGTGGGCCACCCCGCAGTACACGCATGTACTGCAGGAGAGGTGTTGCCTACCCACCAGGCGCTAAGAGACCTGGCGAGGGGAGAACTTGGCGATTTCGTATCGGCGAATGCCGAACGGACACTTTCTGGATAATGCCCGCAGCCCGTCGCGGGCTGAGCGATCAACGTGTTAAGAAGTAACAACATCTTAAACGTTTACAGAATCGTCATTTTTGGGGCATATTTTTCCCGCGCGGTCGTCGAGCAGGACCTCATCCCACCTGTGAACCTGAAGGCGGTGCAGCTGTGGCCCCGTGGCCCCTTCGCCCCCCCCCC
>NW_026267180.1:1478442-1481353 GCF_000697945.3 Frankliniella occidentalis
AGGTGACCGAAGTGACCCTTCGGCTTCCCGGCCGACACGCGCGCTAACGCGCAAAAATACGAAAAGTTACCAGCTTCGCGTTGACACCGCAGTTAGGCGGGAGATTCAAAATTTACAAATTAAAACTTTACTTTAGCTGTTGTTGGTTTCACAACAGCATGACCTCTGACCCTCTGCAGGACACACCCACTAGAACAGCATCTATCTGTCTTACACTTTCAATAAAGGCCGCACGGTAAAAAGAATGTCTTGAAATCTGAGGAAATGTCTTGGATTTCAAGGTCGGGTGGGTTTCAAGATTGGCCCTTGAAATCCCAGACATTGCCTTGAAACCCGTAGCTTCCAAGGGAAATCCTTGGAATTTTTGTCTGGTATTCACCGCTTGAAGGAAACCCTTGAATACCAGACGAAAATTCCAAGGATTTCCTTTGGAAGCAACGGGTTTCAAGACAGAGTCTGGGATTCCAAGGGCCAATCTTGAAATCATCCACCCGACCTTGAAATCCTAGAAATTTCCTGGGATTTCAAGACATTCTTTTTACCGTGCGCGTTCTGGCGATGTTAAGTATGAGACGTATGCTGCTCGAGGGGCGATTCCTAGAGAAATGGTCAAAAATGTCCGTCCGTCAGGCGATTTGTGAGAGACAGGGAGGCGCTACGTTGTTCTAACAAAATGTCCTGACTCCCCATCTCAAGACGCGCCCAGTCATGTTTTGCACGAAGCCGTAGCACCTCACAGCAGTCGCTCACAAATCACGTGACGTACAAACATATCCCTTCATAATTGCCCGGAGAAACTAGGGTGGCGCACAGAGCCCGATTGATTTCATACTGATCCTGTACCTGAACACCAGACATAGCCTTTGGTAATGCCTCGCCTCGGAAACATGACTCCTCGAGCTAGGGAACGTAGAACATGGTACCTTACTTACAAAGTGCGAGACTGTTTCACACTTGAGTTATCAGTGTATCACTCGCAAACCCATCCTCTCTCCCCTTCTTACGTTCTCCCCCCCCTCCTCCCTCCCTCTCTCCCTCTCTCTCTTGCCCACTCCCACGCACGCCAACCGCACGCCTTACTCCTTCCCCGCGGGGGTCACGGGGTGTAAATCACCATCCCGTTTTGCCCGTGCGCGCGAGTTTACGATACGACGTACGACCGACACGACCAACGCGCGTCGGGG
This sequence comes from Frankliniella occidentalis, assembly GCF_000697945.3. Taxonomy (NCBI): domain Eukaryota; kingdom Metazoa; phylum Arthropoda; class Insecta; order Thysanoptera; family Thripidae; genus Frankliniella; species Frankliniella occidentalis. The sequence continues at coordinate 1,479,627 of NW_026267180.1, forward strand.
GCAACAGTGCGGCGGCGGATAAAGAATGGACTTTCACGTGCTTGTGGTGTGCGTGTGTGTGTGTGTTCATTAATAAACGAACATGCACAGGTGCGCGGCTGCGAGGGTGAGAAAAATAGGGAGAAAAAAACAAAAAAACAAAAAAAAAACCGAAAATAAAACCTCTCATCGCGATGGAGCCCGTGGGGTGCGTGTGCGTTACGGTGGTTCAAAAAAAAAAAAAAAAAATACAGAGCTCGGTTCGCGCATGGTTCCTGATATCGGATTTCGACCGAACTTAAGTTCGGTTAAAATTCGAGATTGGGAACCATGCGCAAACCGAACTCACACATGCTGAAATTGTCATTTTGAACAACTCTGGTGCGCGCGCGTGCATGCCGGCCCGCCCGTCACAACAAACACGACGAGCCCGGCATAAGGGAATTTTCAATCCAGAACAATTGTCAGCTTTTCCAGAAAAGCTGGGAAAAATTACACTTCTTGGAAAAAAAAATTAAGAGGTATTTAAAAATATATCTTGAACAGTTTTCTGGAAAATTAAAATTTCCAACCCCGTCATAACAAGCTCGGCGCGAGTCCCGGCCGAGTCGTGTGCCATATAAGATTCCGGATCTGGCGTTCGTCCGCGTCCTAAGAGTACAGGCGCCGCTACCAAGCACACCACCCCGCGAAATGACGTCTCCCTTGTGAGTAATTTTACGAGATGCACGAGACGTGATCGTCGTCATTAGTACATAGTTGCGCGCGCCCACCAAGGCGGCACCGGCGCCGCGCCCTGGCGCCACGCCCGCCGTCCGTTTGTCCGTCCGCCTCACATCCTTTCAACCTACGCACAAACTCCCAACACACACTGTTAGTCGAAACGGATGAAAAAGGGGGTCCGGGGTAGTATTTCCGGCCTCATCGGTGCTATTTACTACCTGTGAGAAATTGGTGTAACATGAGCCAACGTAGACCCCTTCATCCCGCCCATGACGGATGAATTGTGGATTTCTAAATCGGATGAGTTTCCCTCCGGGAACTGAGTAATGTGTGCCGCTTAACGGATGTTTCAGCCTCCCCCTATCGGCTGTAAGAATACTCTGTGTATGTGGTACTTCGTTATTCGAATCAAGTTTACCATACTGTAACTTTGGAAGTGATAGGAATTTTGACCTCAAATTTTATTTGGGACATCTACACCCTATTTTAGTAGGGCCATTTAAATTTCATTGAAATCGAAGCAATTTTTTCTGCTAACTTGTAAACGGCTTGAGCTAGGTCAAAACAGACAGCGGATTTGGCTTCGCCTCGTTTCTAACACCCCAAGACCACTGTTCGATTTAGCCTGACCTGATATATTACTTTATTTAACGATAATACAAACATTAAACTTTGCACGAGCAGATAACGCGATGCCTGCAGGCGGTAGGAACGGATGGAAATACCTCAGGTGGGGACGGACAGCACATCCGCCATGCTACGATACATGACTGATATAGATACGGAAAGTTGGCAGAAAACACCGCCGATCGAGGCAGTTATCCTGCACTGCCTCGAACGGATGAAAATACATACATTTCGACTAACAGTGCAATCCTTCAAAGGGAATCAAGTTTGAGTATAAATTTTCCCCGCGATATCCGCCCAAAGCATAAACATAACAAATCATATCAAAGCGGAATGAAAAAAAAAAACACGAAAAAAAACGCGGCACAGAGCCTGCTGTGACTCTTTGAGAGTCAGCG
>NW_026267180.1:1482132-1486201 GCF_000697945.3 Frankliniella occidentalis
TCATGACGCGCAGGTCCAACCTGCCTCCGGGTCAGGTCACAGGTCGGCTGGGAGGGCACAGCAGTGGGGTTGGTCGTGTGCCGCCTTTCCCCTCTCCCTCACTCACCCTGTATATAAGTATATGTAGTATAAACCAGGCGAAATGCACAAATACACACACACACGGGCGCGCGCGAGGGATAAGGCACAGAGAGAGAGATCCACGACGAACATGATCTAGGGGGCGCCTCCCCGCGCTCGTCTCGCTTCCCCCTTGCGGCCTTTAAAAGCCCCGTGATGTACCTCCCCCGTGGGGCCCGGCTGCCTGGCTTAGTGGAGGCACCCCACCGCACCCCACATCTCCTCTCTGACCTACAGTCGGCTTTGTGAACTAAAAACAGTTTGTTTTCACGAATTAGAGAGATGGGTGGATGGATAGATAGACACCTTTCACTATAAAAACGACCTGGACTCAAAAGTCAAACATCGACGTCATGCTTAAAATTCACAGCTTGATACTGTTTTTACCTGTTACTGACCCTACGATTTGCGATGAAAATTTTAAAGAGTTCCGAATTGTGTTCATAATTTACAGTTATTTCAAGCTAATGTTACAATGGGTTTTTTTCACTGTGTTCTCTCCCCCTCCGCCCCCACCTGTCGAGGTGATGTACTACTGCGCACAGGCCAACCAAGGCCAGCGAGGGCATCAGTCATGTATGCCCCTTTGATATCGAAATAGAGAGGAGGAGGTGGGTGCGGTGGAGGGAGCTGTAAGAAGTACGCATATACGCTCGTACCAACAAAAAAAAAAAAGTGAAAACTTCTGGATCAGGTCGTTAATTAAGTCTGATTCCGCTTGATTCTGTCCAATGGGTCGGAGACAACAGGCAAGTATGGATCAGGCGAACTCACCACCAAGTAAAGTGGTGCGTGGTGGTGGTGTAACGGCATACAGAAAAATGAAGCTAATTATGTTTGAGCTGCTGCTGCTGAGTGCGCTGACCTCTATAACGGCGTTACGCAAGGAACCCCACTTACCTGCGTTGGCCCGCGAAAGATTTACAGATCCCATCCCACTCCCCCCTCTCCTTGTTATTCCCCTTTCTCTCTCTCTCCCTCCTTCTCCTTTCCTTTCCTTTTCGGCACAAAGCGCGTGCGAGAGCAGCGGAAACGCGCCGCGACCACAGAGGTGAAGTAGCAAGTGTGTGAAAGAGAGAGAGGGAGAGACAGAGAGAGAGAGAGAGAGAGAGAGAGAGAGAGAGAGAGAGAGAGAGAGAGAGAGAGAGAGACAGACAGACAGAGGGACTACTGTTAGCATGGGTGCAAACACACAGGCAGAGGCAGGCAGTCCCAACCCAAGCAGCGCCGCCGCCCAACAGAGTTTCACACGCAAATTTACATGTTTCGTCTGCTCCGCCCCCCTCCCTTTTTCTCTCTTTCTCTCTCTCTCTCTCTCTCTCTTACTTCCGACCTCACTCGGAAGTAATGGAGGCTATGAATATTTTCGCGAGCTGCCGTTGCAGCGCCCGCTGCTCCGCTGCTCGTCGCGCTCGTACCCCGAGGAGGCGGTACTCCTGCTCGGCGCTGTGAACCAGTACAGCACGAGGCGGGCACGAGCGCCCCGGCGCCAACAGGCGAGCCGACCGGCGTGCTAACTCGTTTAGTGGGAAAGACCGCGACGCGGCGCAGAGCAGTGCGGCCTCGACACCGGACAAATCATTTCTCACAATGTTGCTGCTGCAGACATGATTCGGTTGGGCCGCGAGTGCAACATTCGACATTTTTACAGCCGCGGGAGATCGGGAAGTAGCACGGTTTCCACAGACTTGGTCTCGGCACTCCGAGGTCTGGTGATCTCCCTGTCATAGCATCCATAATTTACAAAATCACGGCAAATACTGGAGTCAGATGTCGCACATAAAAGGAGCTAAATTTTCCCCCTGCTACATATTAAATTGATAACTTAGTAACCTCGCTCTTATTTGAAGTGGATTCTAAAATTGGACTCAAATTAGGAGAGATTAACATTAGTTGTCAGAAACAACTGTGTAAAGGTATCCCCGACCCGAGGGTATCCTAATCATCGCTCAAATCAACTGAAATTTCTTAAACTATCGCTCTTATCGAGCGAGGAAATCGAACTTGCCCCTTCGGAGAGCGAGTAAAAATTTACAGCACAATTCTCGCTTTCTGGAGGGCAAGAACCCTCGCTCCAGGATTTCTGGAAATAACTACACTGTAAAAAGTAGTGTTTCAAAAGTAACCATGAATTTATTGTTAGTTTCTTTCCCTTGCGTCATCGATAAATCGAGTTTTCAACTGATAAACCTGCTTTCTTTGTGTTCATGTTGGCCGATACTCTGTTGCGAAACTGTGCCACAACTTGCACATGTACAAACACCCGTGCTGAGCAGTAGCAAGTGCACAACAACTGTGTAAAACACTTTGCAAACACCACCGCCGCTGCTCAGCGCGCCCTCGCTGCCTGCCGGCCAGGGGCCTAATTGTGCAAAGTTTTGAATTTGTGTTGGGAACGAGAAAGGGAGAGGGAAGTGGTTGGGGGCGATGTCACCAGGGTGCGCGCGCCGTGTGCTCAGTCAAGGAAAAGTAACAAAAATAAAAATACCCTTTTTCTCCTTGTGATTTTTGATAGTAGAAACTGCGGAATTTGCGTTCCGCAAACGAAAATAGTAAAAGAAAGTAACAAAGTTGAAGTAGTAGTAGTAGTAGTTTTAGCAGAGAGGCGCCATAGACCTTCTACCTTCCGGTCTGCGAAACGAAAAGGATCCTTTTCCTCGAGGAGAAAAAGTTTGTCCGCCTTTGCAAATTACAAGGCGGGGTGATGACGCCAAGGCCAAGGCACGTGAGCGCGGCTACCCTGCCAAACAACGGCGATCTAATTTATTTTGTCTAATTTTCCCTCAGATTAGTTCCTCGAAAATATAAATGTGGGGAGTGTTAGAAAGTGGAACAGAAACCAACCTCACTTGTTGGAACAAATCTCTCTGCTGCTCGCAGCAAATAAAGCCAGGACAGAAGAAAAAGAAAATGGAATAACCTCTCTAACCGCTCTACCCCCACCCCCCTCCCAGCTTTTGCAAAGTTTGCTCAGGTTTGTGGTCACACTGCGGTGGTCCCGGCTCTTTGACGGCAGTTTACTAGCTTCCCAACCCCCGTCCCCTCTCCTCTCCCGGGGAGTCCCAGCCCCACCCGCCAGCCCAACGCGGACAATTTTAGGATTGGGCGGCTGACTGCGCTAGGCTGCCGACTTATTCTGCCCGGAGCAGACATCCTCATCATAGAGCGGTATGAGAGAGTTGTCAGACAGAGATGAAGAGACGTGGAAGAGAGGGTGGGAAGGAGAGGGGACGGGCGGACAAGAAATTAAAGGCAGGCGGTGAAACGGATAAAGTCGCGGCGGGGAAAGGGGAGGGGGAGGGTGAGCAGGGTTGGGAGGACTTGTGTCGAGGAGTAACGTAGAACCCCCTCCCCCTCCCTCTCAACCACCACCGCGAATGCTTGCCGTTAGGAGGGGTGGTGGAGAGATTCAAGTTGGAGAGGGGTGGTAAAATATATGCGACCCCAGAACCTAGACTGCACTAGAATAAAACCGCAAGGTAGAGTTAGACCGGGGGGGGGGGGGATTATTAGCTATTAGCTCTGAAGCTTGATGAAGACAACGCGCAGCCTGCGGCAAGACTTGGTGCAGCTCCAGCGCCCACCTTCCCTTCCACCCCTAACGCACCTGACGCAGAGGTCTATGCAAATATGCGAGCCAATGGTGCATAAATAAATAGTGAGCAACGAAACCCTCGTAACCCCTCTACCCTACACTATGGCATCCCATGAAAACAGCGATTCCCGGAACGGGCAGTACCGACGCCGATACGCAAAGCAAACCGACTCGCCAAGCCACAGCCAGCAGCCATTTCACGGTGGTTTTAACATCGGGACGAGACCGCTGCTGCATCGCTCCCCCTCTTTCTCTGTCTCTCTGTCCCTGTCTGTCTCTTTCTCTCCGCCCCCCCCACTCTCCCTCTCTCTCCCCTCCCTTTTTCTCTCTTTCTCTCTCTCTCTCTCTTACTTC